>NC_041388.1:80983006-81030650 GCF_002162155.2 Triticum dicoccoides
GGGAAAGTGGTCCGCCCGCCACTTGGCGGCGCTGGATTGGCTGCGGCGATGCGTCCGGTCGGATCGGACATGTCTGGCTGGCGCGGGGATCCTATTTTTTTTAGGGTTTCGGAGAGGGAGAGAGATCCGAAAACGGAGGGGTGTATAGATAGGCATAAGTGGAGCTAGGAGAGTCCAAATGAGGTGCGGTTTTCGGCCACGCGATCGTGATAGAACGCTCTAGGACATGGAGCAGAGTTTGGTGGGTTTTGGGCCAAATTGGAGGGGTGTTGGCTGCAACACACACGAGGCCTTTTCGGTCCCTCGGTTAACCGTTGGAGTATCAAACGAAGTCCAAATGGTACGAAACTTGACAGGCGGTCTACCGGTAGTAAACCAAGGCCGTATGACAAGTCTTGGTCCAATCCGGAAATGTTTAAACCCCACACACGAAAGAAAGCTAGAAATGACCACCGGAGGAGAACGAAGCGCCAGAATGCAAAACGGACAACGGGGAAAATGCTCGAATGCATGAGATGAACACGTATGCAAATGCAATGCACATGACGACATGATATGAGATGCATGACAACGACAACAACACACGGAGACGAAACCCGAACCCGAGGAAATAAATATAACTTAACGCCGGAAATGGCAAGAGTTGGAGTACAAAATGGGAAAGTTACATCCGGGGTGTTACAATGCTGGGGAGGCATCCCCTCTTTCTTCAACAAGTATCGGTATGTTTTCGGATTCGTTTCGTTCATGTGATATGTGCAAGTCTTGGAGCGTCTTTTGAATTTAGGTTTTTACCTTTCTTTTATGCACCATGATGATATGAGATAGTCCTTGGTTGATTTATAGAATGCTCTTTGCACTTCACTTATATTTTTTGAGTATGGCTTTATAGAATGCTTCATGTGCTTCACTTATATCATTTGAAGTTTGGATTGCCTGTTTCTCTTTACATATACAACCGCCATTTGTAGAATGCTCTTTTGCTTCACTTATATTTGTTAGAGCGTGGGCATATATTTTGTAGAAAGAATTAAACTCTCTTGCTTCACTTATATCTATTTAGAGAGATGACAGGAACTGGTCATTCACATGGTTAGTCATAAAATCCTACATAAACTTGTAGATTGCTGAATATGATATGTTTGATTCCTTGCAATAGTTTTGCGATATAAAGGTGGTGATACTAGAGTCATGCTAGTTGAGTAATTGTGAAATTGAGAAATACTTGTGTTGAGGTTTGCATGTCCCGTAGCATGCACGTATGGTGAACCGTTATGTAACGAAGTCAGAGCAAGAGGTGTTTATTGATTGTCTTCCTTATGAGTGGCGGTCGGGGATGAGCGATGGTCTTTTCCTACCAATCTATCCCCCTAGGAGGATGCGCGTAGTACTTTGTTTAGATGACTAATAGATTTTTGCAATAAGTATGTGAGTTCTTTATGACTAATGTTGAGTCCATGGATTATACACACTCTCACCCTTCCATCATTGCTAGCCTCTTAGTACTGCGCGACTTTCGCCGGTACCATAAACTCACCATATACCTTCCTCAAAACAGCCACCATACCTACCTATTATGGCATTTCCATAGCCATTCCGAGATATATTGCCATGCAACTTCCATCATCATCATATACATGACTTGAGCATCATTGTCATATTGCTTTGCATGATCGTAAGATAGCTAGCATGATGTTTTAATAGCTTGTCCGTTTTTTGATGTCATTGTTGTGCTAGATCATTGCACATACCGGTACACCGCCGGAGGCATTCATATAGAGTCATATCTTTGTTTTAGTATCGAGTTGTAATATTGAGTTGTAAGTAAATAAAGTGTGATGATCATCATCAATAGAGCATTGTCCCAAAAAAAAAGAGAAAGGCCATAAAAAAGAAAGGGCCAAAAAATTATAAAGGCCAAAAAATAAAGGCCAAATAAAAAAAATAAAAAAATAAAAGGGACAATGCTACTATCCTTTTACCACACTTGTGCTTCAAAGTAGCACCATGTTCTTCATATAGAGAGTCTCTTGAGTTATCACTTTCATATACTAGTGGGAATTTTCATTATAGAACTTGGCTTGTATATTCCGATGATGGGCTTCCTCAAATGCCCGAGGTCTTCATGAGCAAGCAAGTTGGATGCACACCCACTTAGTTTTCAGTTTGAGCTTTCATACACTTATAGCTCTAGTGCATCCGTTGCATGGCAATCCCTACTCACTCACATTGATATCTATTAATGGGCATCTCCATAGCCCGTTGATACGCCTAGTTGATGTGAGACTATCTTCTCCTTTTTGTCTCCTCCACCATCATATTCTATTCCACCTATAGTGCTATGTCCATGGCTCACGCTCATGTATTGCGTGAAAGTTGAAAAGGTTTGAGAACATCAAAAGTATGAAACAATTGCTTGGCTTGTCATCGGGGTTGTGCATGATGTGAATATTTTGTGTGGTGAAGATGGAGCATAGCCAGACTATATTACTTTGTAGTGATGAGCTTTCTTTGGCTATGTTATTTCAATAAGACATAATTGCTTGGTTGGTATGCTTGAAATATTATTGTCTTTATGTCAAAAGATATATTATTGCTTTGAATCACTCGTGTCTTAATATTCATGCCATGATTAGACATATGATCAAGATAATGCTAGGTAGCATTCCACATCAAAAATTATCTTTTTTATCATTTACCTACTCGAGGACGAGCAGGAATTAAGCTTGGGGATGCTGATACGTCTCCGTCGTATCTATAATTTTTGATTGTTCCATGCCAATATTATTCAACTTTCATATACTTTTTGGCAACTTTTTATATTATTTTTGGGACTAACATATTGATCCAGTGCCCAGTGCCAGTTCCTGTCTGTTGCTTGTTTTTGGTTTCGCAGGATATCCATATCAAACGGAGTCCAAACGGGATAAAAATGGACGGAGCTTATTTTTGGAAAATATGGAAAATTCGGAAGGAAAATCAACGCGAACAAGTGCCCGAGGTGGTCACGAGATAGGGGGGCGCGCCCCCCAGGGGGCGCCCCCTACCCTCGTGAGACCACCGTAAGGCGGTTGACGCTCTTCTTTTGTCGCAAGAAAGCTAATATTCGGAAGAAATCATGGCGAAGGTTTCAGGACAATTGGAGTTACGGATCTCCATATATATACGAAATAGTGAAATAGAGCCATGGCAGAATGCAGAAACAGAGAGGGACAGAGAGACAGATCCAATCTCGGAGGGGCTCTCGCCCCTCCCACGCCATGGGAGCCATGGACCAGAGGGGAAACCCTTCTCCCATCTAGGAAGGAGGTCAAGGAAGAATAGGAAGGAGGGGGGCTATCTCCCCCTCGCTTCCGGTGGCACCGGAGTGCCACCGGGGGCCATCATCATCACTGCGATCTTCACCAACAACTTCACCGCCATCATCACCAACTCTTCCCCCTCTATGCAGTGGTGTAACCTCTCTATTACCCGTTGTAATCTCTTCTTAAACATGGTGCTCAACGCTATATATTATTTTCCAATGATGTATGGCTATCCTATGATGTTTGAGTAGATCTATTTTGTCCTAATGGCTATTTGATGATCGTGATTGGTTTGAGTTGTATGTTTTATTATTGGTGCTGTCCTATGGTGCTCTCCGTGTCGCGCAAGCGTGAGGGATTCCCGCTGTAGGGTTTGTGACGGTGTCCTGGACTAGAGGGTACTCACCACGTCGTCTCCCGATCTATTAGATTGGGCCGAGGACCCCCGCGGCCGTATACTCATGGGCCAGTTCGGATGGCTACCACATACAAGGAAGATTCCACAAGACTTGGCGATCAAGACAAGGACTTCTCCTCACCGGCGTATTCGGCTAGGACTCTTGTTATCCTAGGCCTCCGGTGCATTATATAAACTGAGGCCAGACTAGTCGATAAACATACAATATATACAACAATCATACCATAGGCTAGCTTCTAGGGTTTAGCCTCCTTGATCTCGTGGTAGATCTACTCTTGTACTACCCATATCATCAATATTAATCAAGCAGGAGTAGGGTATTACCTCCATCGAGAGGGCCCGAACCTGGGTAAAAAACATCGTGTCCCCAGCCTCCTGTTACCATCCGGCCTTGACGCACAGTCCGGGACCCCCTACCCGAGATCCGCTAGTTTTGACACCGACATTGGTGCTTTCATTGAGAGTTCCGCTGTGTGATCGACAAAAGGATTGATGGCTCACCTGCAGATCAACTGCGACTTTGGCGTCTTCGTCACCAGTTCGAATGGTCACCTTGGTTCGACCAAGAATTGTGCCTCGTGTTCGGATCACCATGTTCGGACGAGGGCCTTCATCCAACATCAACTCCGACCTCTATCAAGATCACGGAGGAATCATCTATGGAGCTTGGGGGCTCAACGTCAACATTGCCCTCGAGCGACCGTGCTGTTTTTTTTGGACAGCGAACTCGTATCTGCCACCACCACCTCCTCAAGTATCGCTTTGACGATCGCTTTGGTGGAATTGTGCGTAATTGGGTCTAAAACAACCCTGGAAAATTTCGTCGAGTTCCGATGGAGGAATCTCTGGCAATCCACGATATACCAGAGCCCTGTCAAATCTGGACGGGAATTTGGATGAGTTTAGGGCGTGGTGTCCAGCTTCTAGCTCGGACGTCCTTTGTAAGATCCAACCGTTGATCGCCTGCGAAATTCCTATATCTACCACCTCTCAAAATTTCAGCTCGATCCGACCGTCCAAACTCCGGGAACCTTCCGATTAGTGCATCACCTTTCGGATCTATTTTCTGCGCGAAAACGAATCCGACCCGAGTTAATCTTTTTTATGAACGGGATTTCGGACATCCCCTTTGAAGGAGGTTTTGTATGGGGGATTGTGTTTTGTTCCCGAACACACCCCACTAACTTTAAGATCTTTTGAACATGATCTTCAACATCATGCTGGTGTCAAACTAGTCCGGCAATATTACTCCGCGGCTGCCGATTTGCGCTAGACACGTCGTCACTTTAGCCGAGCTCAACTTCTTCAGATCATCATCTCGGCAAGCCGAACAAGAGTCCGGCATCGCGAAGGATAAATCATCATCAACATCGCCGCCCCACGGATTACACGGAGCGGGCATACCGGCATCGCCGCACGGTTGCTTCATCAAGCCGGCATCGACCACGTCACGACCTGCATCGGCAGGGCCGCACTATTGCTTCTTCAAGCTGGTGTCCGTCACGCCGACCTACTTCGACTCATCGGCTGACGTCGAGGCTTCGACATCTCGGCTGGACCGAGGGCTTCGCCATCTCTTCATCAACCTACTCCGGACGCTTCGCCGTCACTAGCCGACCAGCTCCGTCACGTTAGCTGGGCCGAGGGCTTTGCCTCGGCGAGTCAACCTTTACCAGCATTGCCATGCCATCATTTTATTGCCCATCAGGCAATGGGTGTGCGGAGCGAGCCCCAATTTTGGGAATCACCTTCCTTCGGATTGCTACAACAAATAAACCAGGTGCTATTAATCCCAATATTTTTTTCTTGTTTGGGTTCATTTTTTCCAAGGAATTATTACTCTGGATTTTCCATGATATGTACACAGGTTTATCAAATGGTGACCACATTAATGATGGTCGCGTGGTGGTTCGATCAGTTTCCGTACATAGTCCGGTGAACGCCGCATCCGGAGCTCGGACCGACATGTGAATTCAGGCTTTGCCACGCCTCTACTACATCACGCCGACGCCCTGCATCGACATTGACTTCGGCGCCAGGCCATATTTCTTCTGTTCCTTACTTTGCATAAATTATTTATTATGCAACATTTTTTTTAATTATCATTATTACTATTATCTCCGGTTTGCACTATTTTTTATGCACAGGAAAATGATCCAGGGACTTCGGCGTCACTCTGCCGGTCTGCATTGACCGTGCTATGTCACCACTTCGGCGTATCGAGCTCTCCGCTCTACCACCTCGGGACCGGCTTGGGGGATGGAACCTTGCCCCGCATCAAGCTCGGACCGCGTCATCAATACCGAACACATTAACCAGCTAAGTCGCTTTCATGCTCAAAGCTTTAATTTCTAACTTGTGCTCGGTTCGACCAAGCATTATACTTTTTTGGAAAAAAGTTGCTTGTAAAAAATTTCCTTGTCCAAACTTTGTTTGTGACGCATAAATTCAAATACCCCGTTTACTTGGGGGCTTCCTTTATGAAACTTTTTTCTGTTGCATATGATTATACTTGTACGACTTCGTTCCTTGTTCGTGTATTACGCCACAATATGCACCATATTGACTTAAGCGATTTGCAAGCTGGGTTGCCTCGCTCCTGTGTTTACCCCTACGTTCCCGATTGTTCGGCTAGGGAGTAAAGGGAGCACCTCTGCGATTGTCACGATCGGGTCAACCGAGCCGGACCTCAGACTGGGTGAAGCCGAAAGCTAGCGCTCTTATAGTTTTCAATGATGGTCGGCACACAACAGAACTCATGAGTACAAAAAATCTATTGCACAAGTCTCATAATAACAATGAGCACCGAAGAAAGGTATCAGTGGGGGTACTATTTTCTTCGAAGATGCTTCTTACACTTCACGGTAATATAGCATAAGTTCCCTGAGCGCGCTTTCTCTGTTACAGCCTTATGGCCTGATTGCCTGGTTATTGGAAACACCGTCGATATTCTCGACTGATGGAGTACATAACACTTTTCGGTCCTTAACCGAAGAGGGAGAAGCTGACGGTCGGTTAAGACGCGTTTAAAGTTCGGTTGAACATAGATATGATATAAGTACTTCGGTACATGCAATCATTCTTCTACCGAAGTCACTTGGGGGCTCTCAAGTTTATTTGAGCCGTTTTATAATAAGTGTTCTTCTTCTTAGTCGTTGCAAAGTTTTATTATTATTTATCACTCCTTTTTTCGACACGAGTGTGCGGTCACTAGCCGGGGAGCCTAATTTCTCTTTCAAAGCCGCTAGAGTTTAGTTTGCTAAACTAGCCTGATGAGAAGTACTCCGCCCTCGGGATAGGAGGTTGAAGCCGTAGGCTGACCTGCTCGAAGTCTTGAGATAGGATGTATCATGTTAAAGCATGACAGAAGCACTTCTTTTTTCTAAGACCAACTTTCGGATTGGCACCGAACACTTGATATTGTTCGGACGTCATGTTTTTACTGACGTTTCTTGGTTTTCCAAGCCTTTTGGCACTTTTAAACTATTTGTGCTTTTCCAACATTAGTCTCGCAGTGCAACGCCGGACACCTTTAGGGATTCGGTAAAAACATTCTCAGATATTGCTATATATGCATCGGTTTCGAATTGTGTCTTCGGTCAATAGTTGGGTTGCCCGGCTCTTGCACTTGCTTCCTACGTTCCGTTTTGTTCGGCTAGGCGTGCAAAGGGAGAACCACTACGATTGTGCTTCCAGCTCACATGGTTAAGCACCTCAGTGGAGAAAGCCGAAAACTGACTATCACAATAAGCGTAAACTGGTCAGCGATCCGATGACTATGTTAAATATCAGGCCGTTCATAACATTGGCCGAAGTGTTTACGGCTTGACCTCGACTGTCGCCGAACACTATGGGGGGCTATTAACTAGCCTCCCAAACTAAATCCTCGATATTTTGCTCTTACATTGGAGCTGAGGTTTTATGATCATGCTTAGCATGACAACCCAAAGAAAGGAACCGATAGCGGGACTATTTTATTTGGAAGACATTTCTTCTGTTAAACAGTAATATAACTCTCTGCGTACCTTTGTTTATAAAACCGTATGGCCAGATTGCCTTGTTTGTCGTAAATCTTTGCCCTCATAAAGGCTTTATAAAGTAGGACAAACACTCCTTGGCTACTGGCCGAGGAGGTGGAAGCCGATGGTCGGTCAGCAAAGTTTTGTACAATGCGGATCCGAGCATTAATGACGTAAAGTACTTGGATACATAGAGTCATTACACATAATTTGTGATTTTACTATGGATATTGATCCTTAATTCGGCCACCCGTGCCCGCATTAAGTCTCGGGGGCTACTGGGCTTCGGGCTTATTATTTACAAATATTAAAGGGGCACATCGATCCCCTGATCTAGTGTTGCCACCCGACCAGTGTCTCGGGGGCTACTGCATTGCTTGTCCAATGCAGAAAATTTTATGTGCAATATAGTTTCCGAGGAGATTTTGATCCTCAGGTTGGTCGTCCGCGCCCAACCTGAATCTCGAGGACTGAGCACGCCGCTTTTAGTGTCCCGAAGTATTCTACCGAGCTTGGACTTGATCATCAGGCCGATTTTGCAAATCAACCTGAATCTCAGCGGCTACTGGGATCAGCGGTCTTACGTCATCCTTCAGGTGCATCTCGGGTTTTAGACCAATACACACCTTGAGGGCTACTGGCCATATATCTCGGTAGAGAATAAATTGCAATAATAAAAAATATTGACAAAAAAATCGGCCCACAGTCGGGGTGGTGCACCACCTCGGAAGCAGTCCGGCATAAAGCTCGGGCGCTAGTGGCTGGCTCCATAGAGGGCATTTCTGGCATTAAGCTCGGCTAAACTCCTTCAACTTTTTTGAACCAAGGTGATATGACACCTCGGATTTAGTCCAGCATTGGAGCCTAGACACAGTCCGGCGTTGGAGCTCGGATATATTTCAGTGTTGGAGCTCGGATATACAGCCCAGCGTTGGAGCTCGGATACATAGTCCGGCGTTGGAGCTCGGATACATTCCGGCGCTAGAGCTGGGAAGCGGTCCGACGTTGGTGCTCGGCTGCAAAAGATACCTCGAATGCAGTCCGGCGTTGGAGCTCGGACGCAAGAGGACCCTGCCTCCCGGGAACAACTTCAAACCCGAGGTGTGGCATAAAAATAAACAAGGCATTGATAAAGGCCGGAAACTTAAAGGGGCTCCTCGGATACCCGACGTGTAAACTCGTCGAATGCATTTCGGCGATCCTCAAGATCGAAGATAAAGAAGATTTGTTGAACCAGTTTTCAAGACCGGCAACCAAAGATGAAGAACAGTTCGGAAGAATCGAGGAGCGTCCCTAACTTGAAGACCGGTTCAGGGGGCTACTGACGGTGTCCTGGACTAGGGGGTACTCACCGCGTCGTCTCTCGGTATATTAGATTGGGCCGAGGACCCCCGTGGCCGTATACTCATGGGCCAGCTCGGATGGCTACCGCATACAAGGAAGATTCCACAAGACTTGGCGATCAATACAAGGACTTCTCCCCATCGGCGTATTCGGCTAGGACTCTTGTTATCCTAGGCCTCCGGTGCATTATATAAACCGAGGCCGGGCTAGTCGATAAACATACAGTATATACAACAATCATACCATAGGCTAGCTTCTAGGGTTTAGCCTCCTTGATCTCGTGGTAGATCTACTCTTGTACTACCCATATCATCAATATTAATCAAGTAGGAGTAGGGTATTACCTCCATCGAGAGGGCCCGAACCTGGGTAAAAAACATCGTGTCCCCAGCCTCCTGTTACCATCTGGCCTTGACGCACAGTCCGGGACCCCCTACCCGAGATCCGCCGGTTTTGACACCGACAGTTTGCAATATGCTTATGATTTGCTTATGGTGGGTGGCGTGAGTGACAGAAGCACATACCCGAGTAAGTAGGTTGTTTGCGTATGGGATAAAGGGGACTTGATGCTTCAATGCTATGGTTGGGTTTTACCTTAATGAATCTTTAGTAGTTGCGGATGCTTGCTAGAGTTCCAATCATAAGTGCATATGATCCGAGTAGAGAAAGTATGTTAGCTTATGCCTCTCCCTCAAATAAAATTGCAATAATGATTACTGGTCTAATTATCGATTGCCTAGGGACAAATAACTTTCTTGTTGACAAAGGCTCTCTACTAAAACTAATTTAGTTGTGTCTTCATCTAAACAACCCCTAGCTTTTATTTTTGTGTTCTTTACTTTCTTGCAAGCTTACCCAAAAACACCTACAAAGTACTTCTAGTTTCATACTTGTTTTAGGTAAAGCGAACGTCAAGCGTGCGTAGAGTTGTATCGGTTGTCGATAGAACTTGATGGAATATTTGTTCTACCTTTAGCTCCTCGTTGGGTTCAACACTCTTACTTATCGAAAGAGGCTACAATTGATCCCCTATACTTGTGGGTTATCAATGACCCCCCTGATACTGTAAATTCACATATTTCCAGAAAAAAATTAGGGAGAAAGAATTATCACGATCCACGATATGGAGCCGCCGCCAAGCCCTGTTCTTCCTCGGGAGGGCAGATCTGGAGTCCGTTTGGGGCTCCGGAGAGGGGGATCTGTTGGGGAACACAGTAATATCAAAAAAAATCCTACACACACGCAAGATCTATCTAGGTGATGCATAGCAATGAGAGGGGAAGAGTGTTGTCCATGTACCCTCGTAGACTGTAAGTAGAAGCGTTATGACAACGCGGTTGATCTAGTCGAATGTCTTCACGATACGACCGATCCTAGCACCGAAGGTACGGCACCTCTGTGATCTGCACACGTTTAGCTCGGTGACGTCCCACGAACTCTAGATCCAGCTGAGTGTCGAGGGATAGTTTCGTCAGCACGACAGCGTGATGACGGTGATGATGAAGCTACCGGAATAGGGCTTCGCCTAAGCACCGCTATGATTGGCCGAGGTTAATTATGGTGGAGGGGGGCACCGCACACGGTTCAGACAATGATCAACTTGTGTGTCTATAGGGTGCCCCCCTCCCCCGTATATAAAGAAGTGGAGGAGGGGGGAGGGCCGGTCCTCTATGGCGCGCCCTAGGGCAGTCCTACTCCCACCAGGAGTAGGATTCCGCCCTTCCAAGTAGTAGGAGTAGGAGAGAAGGAAGGGGATGAGAGGGGGAAGGAAAGGGGGGCCGCCCCCACCCAATTCGTATTGTGCTGGGGGGCGCGCCTGATACATCTCCATCGTATCTATAATTTTTGATTGTTCCATGCCAATATTCTACAACTTTTACATACTTTTGGCAACTTTTTATACTATTTTTGGGACTAACATATTGATCCAGTGCCCAGTGCCAGTTCCTGTTTGTTGCATGTTTTTGTTTCGCAGAAAATCCATATCAAACGGAGTCCAAACAGGATAAAAACTGATGGAGTTTTTTGAAATCTATCTATCTATCTATCTATCTATCTATCTATATCTATCTATCTATCTATCTATACCTATACTAATTCTTGACTTCCCGTAAATTCCTACGTTAATTAGATTTTACGAGCCGTTAATCTGGTGGGACTGAATTATTACGGTGTAGATCGATTCATATAAAATAAAACAGATCTATCTCTCTCGCATGACCCAACTCTCTCATTCTCTCACGTCTCACGTATCTCTCCAATGAGCGAAAAAATGATGTCCTGGATTAATCAACGTTGGATCAGCCGCATGCTAAAAAAATCAGTTTAGAAACCATTATGCACAAGTGTATACCCCTCTCTCCTCCCATGACGTCATCCCTTATTGTCAGTTCGATCTGATATAAAAATCACATACATACAAACTACCACGATCCAACCTATCTTCTCCCTGGTCATCTTCTTCTCCAACCTTTGAGTCTCTACTGCTTCCATGGTCCAATCCATGGCAAATCAATAATAAATATCAGCTTCCACGATCCAATCCAACATCCATGGGCAAATTAATCTCACGTCTATTAGTGCAGCCGAGGAGGTGGTGTGCAACAACAGATTGAAGAAAATCAGTGTGGGGGCAAATCGAGAAATCAATCTCACGTCAATTAGTGCAGCGGAGGAGGTGGTGTCCAACAGCAGATCAAAGAAAATCATTGCAGGTGCTATTATCGGCAAGACATCCGAGTGTATGAACAGTCTACCACAGACGGATGGCATAGTTCTTTGCCCCTCTGACAACATTAATTTGTCTCTGATTACTCCTTGCCCACTAGCAGGCAAGTTACTTTGCATGACGATTTTCATCCTATTGAATCCATTGGAGAATCTAGTCTGCTTCTTTCCCTAACGTGTATTGCTATTGATTCCATATAAATAATGAACTATTGCAAGTGCATTTTTTGTCTTACTAAGGTGTAAATTCATGCAAGTATATCACACGGCTAGCTGAGATGTAACTTCTTATAATTCCTTATTAAGTTATTAATACAATTAAATCCCTTCTGTCTTAGTCCTTATGTACTATCATTAGCAGTAGTGTGTCAAACCAGACCTTGGTTTATTTTCACTTCTTCTCATCTTTGGGTAGCACAGAAGTTGTATATATGTTGTTTTACAAATGGTTTTGCCTTCAACTATACATCTTTGAGGCTTCGGCAATTGCATTGCTCTAATAAAGCCTTGCCCTAACGCAAATTCGGCACCCCAATTTAAGAATTTGTGGTGTTCCATTATACAAAATTCTATCAGTCCTGCAGCAGAATCATGTTGGCTGCAAGCAAGCTCAGTGCTCCCGCTTCTCACTCTATATAGTAAATAGATGCCATCAATTTAAGTTAATATGTTCATTATTAATTTATCACCTGCATTGGTGTAGCTATAATAAGTTTCAATACTCACCTTATTCTGTACTTACAGTTTTGTATGGCTGAAAGCAATGGTTTCTATCATAAGTTTGTTTCTCTCACAAGCTCTTTGAATCACAGTAATCCTTGCAGATGTTTCCCATGTTTTGTGTTAAAGGTAAAAAATGGTTTTTAAGAATGTGAGGCTTGGTATCTTCAGTTGCGGATTTCGGTTAGGCTATCTTATATGAGGTGAGTTACTCCCACTTATGTTTACATCTGTATTGTGTGTACTGTATGCAGTCCATATTGTAAAGTCCCTTCTACAGGAGTCACTAGAGCACTATTAGAAGACCATGGCTTAATAGTTGGCTCGGTAACCATTTTTCCCAAATATTAAACTGTGCTGCCTCAACTTCCATCTTCGATGCTCTTGATTGGCTGCCATCTCCTGTTCAAATCCTCCACATCCTGTTCCTCAGTTGTTCTTGAAAAGTATATTTGCACGTCGTCGCCGGCCGGCCGGTGCTGCCACCATCTCTAATCCTGACGATGCAGCAGTGTCACTTCTTTTTCTTTTGGCAAACACCAGCAGTGTGGTTAACTGTGAGAGAAGGGCCAGTTCATGCGGACGATGGTCGATGAGGCTTGGATGTGGCTACGGAGGCATAAGAAGCATGGTGATCAGAGGATTCGTAGTAAGGTGCAGGTCACTGGCCGATGCTAGCGTTCAATTTTTAAAGGGAGCCGATAACTGCCACACGTGTGGCGTGGAGGGCAACCCGCCCGCACGCATCATGTGGCATGGACGGGAACCGCCCCGCACGACCCCGTCCGCGCGCACAAAAGCGCACCCGCACGTCCGGTGCGTGGCACCCCCGCCCGCACTGCCTCGTCCAGGCCAGACGAGCCGCTGCCCGCACGACCCAGCCGTTCCTGGCCTCCGATCTGTCCCCTCTCTCGTCTGCGCCCTCGCCCCCCCGCCTGTCGAACCCCGACCTCCGTCGCCGGCCATCTCTGGTTGCCATGGCAACCAGGGAGGATCTGTAGGGTGCTCCCACCGCAAACCACACCCCTTATCTCCCCCCACCCCATCCCACCCCCCAACCCCCACTCCAACAACGCCCTCCAGAGACGACCAGCTAAAAGCAGGTGAATCTCCCGATCTCCCTACTGTTTCTCATCCTCCTTCTGGGCAGAAAATTGCAAAATTACCGATGAAGTTGGCAACTAGATCCATCCTACAGGGTTAAAACACTACATACGTTGTGTGACTTCGCAGTTGCCAAGCAGAATACACTAGATCTGCCATGTAGTACGCTAGAGATAACCGTGAGTTCTCAGTAGGTTGATGCTCCTAGTTGGTGAATGAATGGATGTGCAGGAATCCATAAAAAGGGAGAGAGAATTGATAAATTTGGAATAATGGGGGTGTGAAAATTAATTGCCATTGGTGTATAACGTCAGTTGCCACCTGTCATTGTCGTCAACTGCCACCATGCCACCATTGTATAGCCTGATGCCATCGAATCAAACGGATAGCTAGCACCAGATTTTAGAAAAGGATAGTGGATGTGCATGTCCTACTAGCCATGATATGTTGGTTGCCAACGCATGAAAATGTGATAGCACTGACGTGTTAACTTCTACATGCAAGCAGCACAATGATAAAAAAAATTTGGATTGTTGATGCCTTCTTGTTCATCTAGTGATTGAGAGCACATCAGAACAGAAGCGAGACACGGAAAAGAATGAATCACGAAGATGGTGCAGATGATTGGGGTTCTCAAAGGCCAGAAACGCCGCCACCTTCCGATGCATCAGAGTACAGTCAGCTCATCTCTGCAGGGCCGTTGCTGCCGCTGCTAGAACAGTATGCAGGCGTAGGTATGATGCGTGCTAAAAAATGAAGAGAAACATTTGCCATCTTCGTGACGATGGACATGACATTCTACTTATGTCGTGCACTGTCATTTGTCTTGCAGGTTCTTATGACCAGAACACTCTTAGGGGGCCCCCGTGGCAAGTGCAGTCACAAGGCGCTAACACTGACAAATGTACGGGCAGCCAACTCCAACTAGCTAGTATGGCTAATCAAGGTAATGCAAAAACGAAAAAAGAGGACATAATGCTGTGGACATGAAAAATGAACATGAAAAAAGATGGCAAAAGGACTCACGAGTTATCACGGGTGTAAAATGCAGAGCCTTCATGCAGCACGTGGAATCGGGCAGCACCCATGTACCTGCCATCGACGTCGTACACAGGTGAGTCCATAAACATAGTGAAGATGCGGATGCTCAGTCAGCACAAGGAGCATAGTTGACAACTACAAAAATTGCCATGACTGGTCTTCTACGGTTGCCATGTATTAAAAACAACATTTGCCATCTCTGCACACCTGCAGTTGCCATGTAGAAAAAGCTGCAGTTGCCATTTCATGACAACTGCAATTGCCATCTAATAAAAAACTGCGATTGCCCTACCGATGCAACTTCAGTTGCCATGCAAGCAAAAATGCATTTGCCACATAAGGGCAACTGCAGTTGCCGTGCTAGCACGAAATGCGTTTGCCGCGATTTGACCAACCACTACTATGATTGCAGGTTATTACGCTGGCGGTGACCCGGCAAACGTCTCCTGGCAAGCTTCGCAAATTCCTGGTGGATCACGTCATTATGGTGTAACAGACCACACACGATGGTCAAATACAGCACAACAAGGTAGAGGGAAAATATCTGAACCACAAAAAACAGTGCTACATTTGCTATTTGTAGTTATTTGTAGGCAAAACAATGGTTGCCATGTTTGTTGAACAGTAGGTGCCATGTCTGCACACCTACAGCTGCCATAAAAATGACCACCCACAGACTGACGGCTTGCTGTCTGTAAAAGATGTCATGGAAAATCACTCGAAGATGGTGTGATCCGTTGCGATCCACATGTTATCCAACACAAAATTCTTAATCTCGTACCTGTTTTCCCCTGTTACAGAACCTACAACTACAATGCACAGCAGCGCCGGCACATCTACTGCGGGGAGCTCTGAGCGCACGGAAGACGCGTTCCACCAGACAGTAGACAAACATGCCGCAAACAATTTCGAGTCAGAGTCGGGAATGGCAATCATTCCAGCAATGCCGACAAGCACCCCTTTGAACACAAGCACTGGCAACTCTTAGGTAGATGGGACTGCCACCCATACTGAAGTGAACGATGAAACTGATGACGACGCGGAAGGGGATGAAGATGGTGGGCAATCAGAGATCGTGGTGCCTCAGCCACCGTACATTGGGCAGAGATTTGAGTCATTCGAAGCAGCAAAGGAATACTACCAGACATATGCAAAGTTCCATGGGTTTGCAGTCAACACCGAGTACCGTAGGAAAATTAAGAAAACTAACGAGTACAGCAGAGGTGAGATGAGGTGCCACAAGGCACGCAGGAACAAGAAGGGGAAAGGCGATGCTCCTGTCGTTCCGGAACGAAAGAGAGGTATCATTCAGAAGACTGAGTGCCCTGTCCGGTGTAAGCTAAACGTAGATGGAGCACAGTGGGTGGTCAATGAGTATTTTGACGAGCACAACCACCAACTGATAAAGAAGTTCGACCTGGTGAAATTTATGACCGCCAAAGAGGGTTCACCCCCGTCGAAAGGCAATTCGTAAAGCTGCTACATGATTGTAATGTCGGTCCATCGAGAATGGTGCAGATACTATCTCTCATCCACAGCAAAAAGGGGACTCTGAGTAGCATGCCGTACATACCAGCTGACGTCACAAACCTACGGGCAAGGTACCGTAGAGAGAGCAAGTTGGCAGACATAGAGGCCACAATTGCCTACTTCGATGAGAAAGCCAAAGAAGATGCAGATTTCTTCTACAGGATAAGGTTGGACGATGAGGACCGTGTCAGGAACATGTATTGGGTGGATGGTGCTGCAAGGAGAGCCTACAAACATTTCCGAGATTGCATTTCATTCGACGCGACGTACCTCACCAACATGTACAAGATGCCGTGCGCTCCGTTCATAGGGATAAATAACCACAATCAGTCGTTGCAGTTCGGCTGCGGGCTCGTCCGGAATGAAGACGCGGATGGGTACGTTTGGCTGTTCAAGACCTTCTTGGAGTGCATGGATGGACTTGCTCCGATGAACATAATAACGGACCGGGATTTCAGCATGCGTGCAGGCATAGAGGAGGTCTTTCCGTTGGCAGTGCACAGGCACTGTAGGTGGCACATTATAAAGAAGGCTGAGGAGACGCTAGGACCGTTCTTTGCTGACCGTCTAGAGCTGCACAAGGCATTCAAACTGTGCGTGGATCATAGCTTGACGGTGGAGGAGTTTGAAAGGAGCTAGATGGCCATGACTGAAACACATCAAGTCCAAGACAACGAGACTCTTGTAAGCCTGTGGGAGAAGCGAATGTACTGGGTGCCGGCCTACTTCATGCAGTGCTTCTTCCCCTTTCTGCAGACTACGCAGCGCAGCGAGGGATTCAATGCTGTTTTGAAGCGGTACGTCAGTCCTGGCAACTCATTGCTACAGTTTGCCAAGTAGTACACAGCTTTGCAACAAAAAATTCTGGGATCTGAGCTGCAGCAAGAAGCGAACACCGCGCTAAAGCAGCCAAAATTGCTAACGTACTTACCGATGGAGAGGCAAATGAGCAAGATATACACCAACAAGATCTTTAACAAGTAAGTCAGTTGCGTTACAGTCTTATTTGCAGAAAAAGCACCAAGTCAGTATGTGCCTTATAGAGTGTGATGCAGTTGCCATGATTTTGCGGTTGCCATGTTTAATAAAGTATTGTTTGCCATGCTTACTCAGATGCAGTTGTCATATTCAATAGAAATTCTGTTTGTCATGCTTACCCGGATGCAGTTTCAATGTTCAATGAAATGCAGTTGCCATGTTTAATGCAATGTACTTCCACTGGACATGTTGGTGTGCAAATGCTAGTGTCAAATGGAAAATGTTATGTTGTTGCCATGTCTATTGAAATGCAATTGCCATGTTTACTAAAATGCAACTGCCATGTTTGCTGAAATGCAATTGCCATGTTTAATAAACTCTAGTTGCCATGTTTAATAAAATGCAGTTGCCATGTTTAAATAAGATGCATCTGCCATGTTTGTTGAAAATGCAGTTGCCATGTCTATTGTACTGCATTTGCCATGTATAGCGTACTGCATTTGTCATGTTCAACATACTATATTTGCCATGTTCAATGAATTACGTTTGCCATGTTCAAACAAAATGTATATCTATTTTCCATGACAACATAATGTGCTACAAGAAAAAAGCCCACAATAGTTTAACAAAAAACACACAAAAAATGCAGATTCCAGGAAGAAATAAAGCGTGCTAGCATGTTCACGGCTTTCCAGGTGGACGAACGTACGTTCAAGGTGTGTTCTATTTTGGGCATGTCAGATTCAGAACCTGAAGACCCGGACAAAGGAAGGAACTACTTCGTCACAGCCTCGATAGGCGAAGGCGAGTTCTACTTCCAATGCTGCAAGTTCGAATGGGACGGCATTGTGTGCTGTCACATACTAAAAGTAATGGACTGAACGCTGTGACACGGATGCCCCGACATTTCATAAGGCGGCGATGGACTTGGGACGCTGACGATGCGTTGGCGCCGCAAACAACACACGCAGTTCTGGCTGTGCATGACGAGAGACCAGAGTCAACCATGGAAGTCGTGAGGCACGTTGTGCTGACAAAGAACTATGCTGAGCTAATTGATGAAGCGTGCAAGAGTGATGACACAGCGAGAGTCGCAGAAAAACACAGGAAAGCACTAAAAAGAGAGCTTGATGAGATCAAGAAGAGGAAAGCCGAGGAAGCCTTACACCGGTTCCCCCGCACATCAAGCGTGCCTTCATCCACGGGGCCGTCGTCTGAAAACTCGGAGATAGGATCTGGAACAGCAAGCACACAGACCCAGGTCAGGAACCCACCCCGTTCCATCACAAAGGGTCGTCCAAGAGAGATAAGGTACAAGTCAGGATTGGAGATCCAAGCAAAACACAAGAAAACAAAGAAAGGGGCGGCCAATCCATGAGCAAAAATTGTGGCGTTGTGGACATTTTGTTTTGTACCCTAGATGTTGAGAATTCTTTTTTAAAACAATTGGGGGAATAACTCTTCAGGGGCATCAGAAGTGCAAGGGAAAATTCATTGAATGGTTAAATGCAGTTGCCATGTTATGGTACTTAATCTGCCATGATGTATGCATTTAATTTGCCATGTTATGTGTAGTTAGTCTGCCATGATTTTTGATACTAAACATGCCATGCTAATTTATGCTAAATATGCCATGCTGTTTTGTACTGAATATGCCATGCTAGTTGTAGTGGATCTGCCATGTTAATTGTACTGGATCTGCCATCTTAGTTGTGCAGTAGTTGCCATGTTAATTATGCTGGAGCTGCCATGTTGTTTGTACTGTATCTGCCATGTTAGATGTACTGGACATATGCCATGGTATTCCTGATGACTCTGCATGGCATGTATTCACATGACAAAAACGACGCGGTTTACGGGCACGTAGTGTGTTGTGTGCAAGTGTATGGGAAACAAGTTGGAAAACAGCGTAACGTGCATAAACCCCATTAAAAACATTGTGGCTGCATGATCAACCTACCCCCGTGCAGTTACCGATGAAAATGAAGAAGCAAAACAGCCAAAAATGTAAAACGACAATGACTTCCACTACCCATGTCTGATGAACTACATTTGCCATCGTTTTTAAAACATCGTAGATGCGTTCAAAGCATCAAACCGGTGCTAGAAACGACGAAACCATTGTAATAATTATGCCTAAAAGTAGGTTCACGTCCACACATATATTACATGAAACTATTCAAATGTCACTCGCACACCACCACTACATAGTAGCCTACGCGGGGTTGTAGCCACAACATAGCACACAAACATAGTTTTCAACAATAAACAACGAGATAATACCTTACATTCCTCGGCAACAGAATGTAAGGTGTGCGTCCGGTCTGTAACGCCACGTGATCACTTGTACTTCTTGGTGACTTTCTTGACAGCTTCCTGCACAAACTCGCGTGCTCCCGACCACTTGTTGAAATCTTCATTCGTCAACCAGTTCCATGTGTGGATTTTCCGGAGCTCAACGACCGTTGCAGCTGTGATAGCGGGGACAATTCTGCCTTCCCACTTCGCAAGGTACTCCAGCGCATGAAAGCCACAGTCCGTCCTGCACGAGGAAAGGAGTAACGTGACCACGCAAAGAGCTCAGACGTAACAAAAGACAGACTTCAATTTCAGATCTGACAAACAAAACAGGAATTGGATTGATGTAAAATGGCAGACGAAAAGGGAGGAAGGAATTACGTGTTCCCTTGCTTTGTAGTCGCCACATACTCAGTCGGGAAATGACTGATCTGGACCTTTGAGTGTTCATAGTGACGGTGCCATGTCTCTTTGAGGTTCTTAATGAAGAATTCAGCATGCGTGGTGAGGTCTGCATCATCTTCCGAACGGATTGAATCAAGCACCTCAACACGTTGGTTCTTCAGGTCAAGACAGATCACGTAGTGGTGACCACACTTGTCATGTGGGTCATGTGGTGAAAGCTCCTGGAACATGAGGAACATGACCTGCATTTAAAAAGTGAGGAAAATTAGAATCAGCATTCGCGTAAAGAACAACAGAGGGACAAAGGAATTAGAATCACGTAGAAAAACTCTGGTTATGGGTGGGGGTAGTTGAAATAAAGTTGCCGTCCATGTGTGAACAAAAGTATGCCATGTATTTTACTGTCAAGTTGCCACATAGTTTGCGCAGCATGCAAAAATCAAATAAGTCAGTGTGCATGGCAGCTGTTGCCACATGAAAACAGCTGCCACGTAAAACACAACTGCAGATGATGGCACCAAAAAGCACACCTTGTGAAAAAAGTGCAGATATTGAAGGAGTACTCACATATTTCTTCATTGTGAGCTTGAAATCACCGTGTTGGGCAAAGTTCTTCCTCAGGATTTTGTGGTGGAAGTCACTGTCCCATATTTTGCAGGTCACACTGTAATGCATGATTGTCTTGTCGGCGCACACATCGGTGTGGTTGTTGATGTAGTCAATCCCGCATGCAACTACGTTCGTTGACATTTTGCCGTTTGGCCTCACGGACTCAGCAAGATCACCAAGGTCGACGTACGTCGCTCCGCATTGAATGACTTTGGTTCTGTCCAAACATGAGCTGTATGAAAACAATATAACATGGAAGGATCATGCCTACTAAGTAAAAAAAAATTATGAAAGAACTAAAACAATATAACATAGAAAGTACGAAGGATGTGAATGGTAAAAAAGGAGCAAAGCAAAATGAGATGTTATGGGGTGTGGTCGTATACGCTTTCAGCTCCTTCATGTGCTTGCCGCTGGACCTCGCATTTCCAAACCGCGACGATATCGTACAGCTGGGTCTGTTCTTTAGTGGCCCTGAATTCGGGCTCGTAGTCTTCCGCGGGAGGTGGGTGCACTACCCTCTGCTGCCTCACAGAACCAGGAGTGGCACTCCTAATGGTATCCTCAGATACCGTGTCTGCAGGCACGTTGGAACTTGATTGCCCTTGCCCTCGTGAGGACTTCCTCTGCAATGCTGCCTCCTCAAGCATGCGGTAAGTTTCTTCAAGAGACGGTGAAATCTCCTCGGGTGTGGCTGCAGTGATAAAAAAAGTGGGTTAGGATACCTAGGAAATCAAAAGCAGATAGATTGTGAGAAAAGATGGGGTGCATGATGTGAGTTGTAGGTAGGAAAAAGTGGGGCAGTTGCCATGTGTGGTCTAGCTGTAGTGACCATGTCATAGCAACTACAGTTGCCATGTAGTTGGAATGTAGTTGCCATCTAGTTGGAATGTAGTTGCCATGTCATAGCAACTACAGTTGCCATGTTGTGTCAACTGCACTTGCCATGTGATTGCTTTATGAAAAAATGCAGCATGGAAACAAAAAAAATGCAGGTGACATGGTGTTGAATCAATTCCAGTTGCCATGTGTGATGCACTGTGTTTGCCATGTTACGGGGACTACGGTTGCCATATTGAATCAACTTCAGTTGCCACATGGTTGCCCAAATGTAAAATGCAGCATGGCAGAAAAAAAAGTAGGTGACACGATGCATCAAATCCAGTTGCCATGTCATCGCATGTCAGTTGCCATCACAAGTGAGAACCCCCCAAAACAAAAAATAAGATTGGGACAACAGTGAAACTACATAGACGTGTGCAAGAAAAATCATATGGACATGGCAAGTGTACCTGCCACAATCGGCTCTGCGAACTTGACAGCCTTCCTGCCCTCGACCATTGGCTGCGCCATCATTGCAGGCATGCCTCCTGGGAATGCAAAGGCAACTGGCATAGAATTTTGCACAACCGGTTGATCTTGACTGATGCCAAGGTTGAAACTCGGTGGGGTAAAGGCCATTGGGTGCCTCTCATTCCTGCTGGCCGGACCACGAACGACTTGTAGGGCAGAATCCAAGGGTGAAAGATCAACAAACATATCTGAATCGGCCGCTGCAGAATGATCGTCCTTATTTGCAGGGCGGGGCGTGTTGTCAGTGGTATCAACCGTAGCTTTCATGACAATCTTCTTGTTTGGGCTGTAGGGGACACCGACATTAACTGGGAGCCTGGAAGTGCGCAGATTTATGCTGGGGATTTCCACTACAGGAAAAGGCGCAGTTTGCTCCGGGTGTTCACCTGCGTCGCTCGTGCCCGGCTTGACACCTGCATCAGTTGTGCTCCGGTCTTCAGGTTTCTCCGTCACATTGCTTTTGGCAGGTGGCGGGAACAGTGTGGACGCAGGAACAAAACCAGACTCGTCTCTCCTGCTCCTGGCTACTGTCGGTGCGTTCGGTATGTCTGTTGGTTGCTTGCGGGGGCTACGACGCCTAGGTGGTAGACCAACACGCCAAACAGTTGCCTTAGCAGTATCTGCACCGCCAGGAGCTGGAGCTGTTGTGCCAGGACTCTCACCTGTAGATGGCATGTCCTTGTGAACTGCCGCCTCGACCGCTTCTGTCGTGGACACAGGAGTGCCACCGCGCACGCGCTTGGAATCAGTGTCAGATGACTGGGAATCTTCCTTGCCTAGGTTCGTCTCGGGAGCGTCCACTTCAACGCTTGCTGATGGGGTGGGATGACTCACAGCAGCATCCTTCATTGCCAGAAGGGTTGGCAGTATTTCAGCTATCCTGGCAGATACCGACTCGTCACTCCCCGATGTACGGATGCCTGTTGTTGTAGGCTGCACATTTGCAGCCGGCGGAGATGGTCTGCCACTTGCATCAGAGTTGGTGGGAGCGATCAATGGTGCAGCAGCAGTATTGTCGACTGGTGCCTCCTGTACATCTGAGTTGCCCCCTGTTGACAACTTTGAATGCATGCGTTCGAGCGGGTCCTTACTAATATGCTTGGACCCACGCGTAGTAGTCTTCTTCACCCTGCAAAAAAAATGAAGCGCATGAAAAAGGTATTTAAAAATGAAACAAAATTATGTTTGCCTTGGTAGAAATCTTAAGAAAATGGAAAAACAGGTGGAAAAGCTGGCAGTTGCCATGTAAGGGGAACGTCAGTTGCCATGTGTCATAACTAGCAGTTGCCATCCAGCAACAGTTGCCATGTTAGCAACCTTGAAAGAATGATAAAAATGTCTGATCTGTCATGAATGCAATTTCAAACCTAGGCATGGGATGAGCTCACAAGACAACGGTAAAAAGATGGCAGTTGCCATAAGGTACATTAAAGTTATCATTTGGCCTACATTCCACTTGCCATGTGAAAAACAAAAATAGAAGTTGCCACACGTTTAGAAAGTAAATAAAATATCATTTGGTAAAACAGCGGTTGCCACGTGGGGGGGGGGGGCGATGACAGAAGACAATGTGACAAGCTAAACGAATGCATTGGAAAATCAAAAAATATAGCGCTATGTCAATGAAAGCGGATGAAGAAACCTACTTCCTGACTGCCTTTCTCAGGTCTGGCAACATGACAGGATCCCCGGTGTTGGTTGTCGTCGTGCGAGGAGATGTCCTGGTGGAAGTGGTATCACCGGCAATGGGGGCACCTTTGTTCAACCGAGCAGAAACACGGGTTGGCGTTGGCGCATGTTTCTTCGTAATTGCTCGTCCACCAGCTGTCGACTCGCTGCACGTATGAGATGGAGGTCAAAAAAAAGAGGTGGCAATTATCAGACAGCAATCTCGTTGCCGCGTTTGACAGAACACAAGTGCAAAAAAGAGGATGAGTCTGTTCGAAGAAAATAGACAAAGCAAAAAGCTAAGATGAAAGTCGAACCTCTTCCTGGCAGCTACAGGGTCGGTCCTAGACCTCTTGCCAACAGAAACTTGCCCAGCACCCTCTGGAGCCATCCCCCTCTTTGATGGCAAAACCCCTTCGTCTCTCACAGCTGTGTGTTGTTTGACTTTATCCGGTTGGGAGACATCTGTTGCATCCTTGCCCTTGTTACCACCTGCGCGAACTTCAGCGTGTTCATCATCATCGGTGTCCTCTTGCACATTATCCATGACATCATCGTCATCCTTGCTAAGACCAGCGTCTCCACCTAGCTCATCTTGTGTGTCAGCGGGCTCCTGGGAACTGTTGTAGTCATACCGGCCATGGCAACCGGTTGGCCGGTGTGTACGTTCTGGGACGAATGAAGTGAATTGCCTCGCAACCGCGTCACCGTCAGAGCCACTGAGGGACGTCCACCCCTCAACCAACTTCCCGAGCAAGCCAGTCATTCCAAATGCAAACTGCCCTATTAGCTGCTCAACAGGTGCCCTCGTCTGTACACAAAACAAAGAGGCATCAATGACAACCCCGTATTGCAATCACTTGCACGACATCGAAAAATACTCCACCGCAAACCATATATGTAGATCTTTTGATTACCTCTGAAGGACAAGACGGAGCTGAGTGCACGTCCATCCACTTTTCAAAGTTTTGAGGCCCCCCAAACACGCTGTAGTCTATAGAATGCTTGGCCATCAGCTGGGGAGAAAAAAAAGTAGCAACGATATAAGAGAGAGAATGATGAACACTGACTAGCAGTTCATGTGTTGCAAAAAAAAGCAGAACTAACCTGCAGTTTACCATATTTGCTATCAGTTACCCTATCTGCAGCAAGCACAGCCTTGACAGCATCGATAGTCCACGCAGAAACAGCAAACTTGTGCGCAGGCGGCGGGCCTCCTGTCCCAGTGAAGTCCACGGTGGACAGATCAAGGCAGTCGACGTACATGAGCTGATGTACAACAATTTTAAAAAGAAAGAAAAATCAGTTGTGGTCATGGTATTTTGCGACAAATAATAGGATAAAATATATGGTATTTTACGAAGAATATTCCATCTGCATGTGCTAGTTGCCATCATAGAGTGATGGCAGTTGCCATCATAGTATGATGGCAGTTGCCATGTTGTCATGTTGGCAGTTGCCATCACAGTATGATGGCAGTTGCCATATATTCATGATGGCAGTTGCCACATAATCAACATGGCAGTTGCCATCTTGTTATGATCATGTTGACATGCATGAATAAAGATGTGTTAAAAAATAGTGTTCACATAAAGGACCGGTAAAAAAATACCATTAAATGCAGTCGACAACCCTTCTGGTACACCTTGCTTGCAAATGCATCATGCAGGAAGTCGGCAATGAACTTACACCAGTTCATGTTCTTCACATCTTTCAGTTTCGCTTGCATCGCATAAAATTCAGGACAAGGAGTTGCCGCGTCAGAATTCCAATGGAAAAAACAACAAAAAAACTGTTAGTGACTAGCTTGCACATGACATCGGAGCAAAAAAATTGAAGGAAGAATAATGTAGTAAAGATAGATCACTCACCAGGATGGGGAAGCATTTGTTGCTTGGGCGAAGAGAAGTGGTCGGCGCGAAAACGGCTGAGATGAGGTACATGAGTAGCTTCATCTTGAAAACATCTCCGTGCGTCGTCATGGCCTCCAACGAATCTGCCACTGCAGTCGTGTTTGGCATGGATTCCAACCCAGGAAACAAACGGGGGAACAACGCTTCCTCGATCTCGTTGTTGACCTCGTACGGGACTTTGATATGTCCACGGGGCACACCCAACGTGCAGAACACGGATTCCTCATTCAGTGGTAGTCTTCCGCGTCCCGGAATCACGAATTCTCTGGAGGCGGGGTCGTAGATCTCACCAAGCCAATCGCATACAGGGTTGACAAGGTTCGTGCACCGGACAGCCATCATAGACTGCATACCCATCTCAGCAGCAGCCCCCTTCTGATCGTCGCTGAATTTGTCAGTCAACACAGTCAGTCGTTCTTGGGAGGCTCTGTTACGAATACGTTTCTTCTTCTGCAAAAAACAGACATAAAGTGATCAGTTGTTGCCATGTTTTTGCAAAAAAGAGAACAGTTGTTGCCGCGTTTTGCAATGTAAAGAAATTTTAGTTCGTGTCAGACGACTGCAAGCTCAAGGTGTCAACCATTAACATACAACAAGAGGAAGGGGGATGTATGAACATTTACCTCATCACCCTCTTTTCTTCGCCCAGTTGCCCGATTACGCTGTGGTGGATCCATGAAATCATCATCGTCGTTTTGACGATCACCACGAGCCATTCTGCTGAGATGGGAACAGACCAAATTGTCATGGTGGAAATGTAAATGCAAAGAGGTCAGCAAAAACTTGCCACATGCAAAGCATATGTATGGCATCTGATACATTTGATATGCAAAGTCGGTTGCCACATTATGCAACCAATTTGCCACATTGTCTTATATGCAGAATGGCAACAGACAGTGTGTTCACACTCTATTTGCCACATGAATTTACTATCCAGGTGGCAACAGGCACACTTTATGTGCACAGTGGTTGCCATCCAGTGCAGTTGGCTCGTGAATGTACATTGACTACCGATTGTGGCAACTATCACAGTGTGGTTACTATCACATATCATTCGGAAAAACACTGGCCGCAATGAAAATAGCATGATTGTGGCACCTAACACAGGAATTCAGCAAATCTTAGTTGCCACACGGAGAAAGAGCGTGTGCGTGGCAACTATCACATTACTTCAGCAAAATTATTTGCCACATGGAAGAGCGTGTGTGTGGCAACTATCACAGTCATTGAATGAAAAATAGTTGCCATGTGAGAAAGCTTACATGTGGCAACTAACACAATCATTTCAGTAATTTGTTGCCGCAAGGGGAAACACGTTTGTGGCAACTATCAAATTTGTTCAGGGAGTTAGTGGTCGCACAAACATGATAGTTAATGTAACTATCAAGTTCGCCTCATACTGCATTTTCAAAACCAAACTAACTAGATCTAGGGTTCAATGGCAACTACCTCGACTTCAAATTCACCGTCAAAATTCTCCCACGAACTGACTGCAAACACAAAATCGAACCAACGCACATCAAAAACAACCCCGGGAGACACCTGCTCAATCCATAGGCAATACTAGTGCGTGCCTCCGAACAGGCAGAACCACGCCGACAATGTCGCCGCCGCGCCCGCGACGAAACTGACCAGTGCAACCAAAAGCGGCTAGCAGACGACTTCGGCGCCGGCAGGAACGCCGACGCATCGACGAATCGCCTGAATTTCTACGAATCTCGATCGAGGAATCGAACAGGGAGGGAAGGGGAGGAAATGCAGGAAGGGATTGCGAGGGTTGCAGCGAGCAGTACCTTCAACCCGCAGGCGCTCTGGCGAGCCGCTCCGTTCCGGCGAGCACCACCGACGGTCCCGAACACCGTCGATTCTTCCGCCTCCGCCGTCGCCTTCTCCCCTCGCCTTCTCCTTCGATGGTTTGAAATGCGAGTGGGTTCTGCCGGTAACTGCGGTGCGGGTGAGTAAATGGAAGCGTGAGGGAGAGGGGGCAGAGGCGTGCGACGTCAACCGCAGTCGAAGTGTGGCGTGCGGGCACATTGCAGTTCCACCGCATGACTCAGATGGCAACCGCTGACCGCGGGGTGGCAACCAACATGTGGGCGAACCTACTCGCACACCGCACACGCGCCTCATCCTACGTGGCACAAAAAACCACCTGGTTTGTTCCAAGATTCGTGCACACACCTGCCAACGGTGATGCTTGCGTGTGGTCGGGGTGGTGAATGCCCACACGTGTGGGCGTTAACATTTCCGTTTTTAAATTATTAGCTCACTTTATTTGTATCCCCTTGGATTTCCCTAATTTGATCAAAAGGAGTTTCGTCCAGTTTGTAAGGTAATTAGTGCAGTTTTCTCTTTGTTGAATTGCTATGCAGATATGTGGTTACAAAACTACATCTGTAAGTACATGTCCTAATTCAATTGAATGTCCATAGATTAATAAATTTATGGCACAACATCAATCCCTCTGTTGTAACACACAGTGTCTAATCCACGTTTATTTCATGGTTGTGTGTTCTCCGCGATGTCGTGCAGGCTGACACCAAAGTCCACCCAAACTATGAACGCTCAATAAATCTTAGATGTTTCCTGCAAGCAACAAAATCCTTTTCGTAGCCGAAGATGAAAGTCACAAGCAATATCGTTATCTAATGTGACTGGATTAACACATCAATGGTGGTCTCCGACAGCACCTGCCCAATATATTATGTATGCAGCCTTTTTCTGTTCAATTGAGATCTGGCAAATTCATTTTATCTAAATTTGTGCACATTCTCTTTCCAGTATGTATTGTATGCTGGACATGTCAACTCATGATCTACCTTTGGACGTTCGACAGATTCACCAATGTCGATTACTCAATGACCTTATACGCACGTAATATGGGCAGTTTTGCAGTACACAGGGCTAAGCATAAGGTGATGCATTACAACTCATGAAGGAAATAATCTGCCCCTGAAGTAATTCCTGAGGTAAAAAGTGTACTTTAACGAACAACAATACAATTACTGGCAGCATCCTAAAGTTATCTTACCAATAACTGGACTCAGAACCACCCCTAAAAAACAAATTGGACTCAGAAACGCAGAAAACGCCAGCCATGGTCTATTGGTAGTTGGTGGAGGCATGGAGCAAGGTTGTATTTCTAGAGCAAGGCTCGCATCTATATTTTGTGAATTCTTTCACTTATCAATTTTTTCTATTGAGTTTAAATTTTATGAGCTGTGTTCTTCCTTTCTATATTTACGAGCATGTAAGCTGGAATTATTTAGGCTCTTCTACTGACTTGCATGGTGAGCGTTTAGTTAGCTAACATTGTTATAGCACCTTAATGCATCTTTCAATTGTCACATGTAAAACCTTTATAGGGCCATAAGCAAGTATTAAGGCCTTATTAAATTATAGTTTCAGCCGTGAACAACCATATAATTGGTCATCTAACACATCAGCTGCGATTATTTCCTTGAAGGCACCTCCAAATGTTTAGAGATAAAACATTGAGTGTTTAGTCTGTTGACTGTTTTATCTTCAGCTCTCTATATGCATGCCACTTATGAAGTGCAAAACTGCTAATAGGTAAATTTGAGATAAACCTTACATGGTTTACTATATGGTACATTGATATGTTAATTTATGCTCATGGTGCTTAGTGTTTTACATCGAGTTTCAAGCAACTAATGTTTCTCCTTCGATGGTAGAAATGTTGTTTTGTCTCTTTCTACAAACAAAGACATCAACTATAGCTTGATCAAATAATTAATCATATTATTCACAAAAAAATGATGACATATTTATTTCTTGATAAAGTTCCAATGATTGTTTATTTAAGTGATGACCAATTATAAGTTTTTTCTTACATTCTACTTCGGTTTCATGTGTAATAATATGAATTGTAGCACTCTATTATTTGTGTTGGCATGATGTAGATTGGATTACTGCTGCATGTTGACCATGTAATTTTCAGTGTTTTCATAGGGTATTTGTTTTGGACGTATGCATGCATGGTGCCTGCTGATCAAAACCTAGGTCAGGGTTTTTTTGGTATAAATTTGTATGGAGCAACACTACAATATAGCATTTAGAATTTTCATAAAGCACTTGATTTTTTTACACCATAAGATAGGTTAAATTTTTCTTAATGTGGAATCATAAATGATCCTGTCATATGAACTACTGACCTAAAATGTCTTATATTTGTTTACAGAGATAGTAGATACTACTGCCTGAATTGTTTTCATGATTTTTTTACAAATATACAAGAAAATAAAGGATGATCCTATCATATGAACTACTAACCTAAAATGTTTTATATATCAAAGTATTGATGTTATGCAACATCTTAAAGACTAGCCCGTGTGAATACACGGGTTAACGACTAGTATATGTGAATTTTGGGAAGTAGAATCAATGCGAGACGATGCCCGAGGGGTCCACGAGGGTGAGGGGGGCGCCCCAGGGGGTCAGGCGCGCCCTGGTCCCTCGTGGCCACCCCGTAAGGCGGTTGGTGCCTTCTTTCGCCGCAAGAAAGCCAATATCCGGATAAAAACCGTGTCCAAAATTCAGCCCAATAGGAGTTACGGATCTCCGGGAATTTAAGAAATGGTGAAAGGGTAGAATCAGGGAGCGCAAAAACAGAGAAAGACAGAGAGACAGATCCAATCTCGGAGGGGCTCCCACCCCTCCGCCACCATGGAGGCCATGGACCAGAGGGGAAACCATTCTCCCATCTAGGGAGAAGGTCAAGGAAGAAGAAGAAGGGGGGCTCTCTCGCCCTCTCTCCCGGTGGCGCCGGAACGCCGTCAGGGCCATCATTGTGTGACGGCGATCTACACCAACACCTCCGTCATCTTCACCAACATCTTCATCACCTTCCCCCATCTATATACAACGGTCCACTCTCCCGCAACCCGCTGTACCCTCTATTTGAACATGGTGCTTTATGCTTCATATTATTATCCAATGATGTGTTGCCATCCTATGATGTCTGAGTAGATTTTCGTTGTCCTATCGGTAATTGGTGAATTTCTATGATTGGTTTAATTTGCTTGTGGTTATGTTGCTATCCTTTGGTGCCCATCATATGAGCATGCGCGTGGATCACACCATAGGGTTAGTTGTATGTTGATAGGACTATGTATTGGTGGGCAAGAGTGACAAAAGCTAACCTAGCATAGAAATTGATGCATACGGGATTGAAGGGGGACCAATATATCTTAGCGCTATGGTTGGGTTTTTACCTTAATGAACGTTAGTAGTTGCGGATGCTTGTTAATAGTTCCAGTCATAAGTGCATAGAATTCCAAGTCAGGGATGACATGCTAGCAGTGGCCTCTCCCACATAAAACTTGTTATCGGTCTAGTAACGTAGTCAATTGCTTAGGGACAATTTCGCAACTCCTACCACCACTTTTCCACACTCGCTATACTAACTTTATTGCTTCTTTCCCTAAAACAGCCCCTAGTTTTTATTTACGTGCTCTTTATATTCTTGCAAACCTATCCCGTTACACCTACAAAGTACTTCTAGTTTCATACTTGTTCTAGGTAAAGCGAACGTCAAGCGTGCGTAGAGTTGTATCGGTGGTCGATAAAACTTGAGGGAATATTTGTTCTACCTTTAGCTCCTCATTGGGTTCGACACTCTTACTTATCGAAAGAGGCTACAATTGATCCCCTATACTTGTGGGTTATGAAGACCTTTTTCTGGCGCCATTGACAGGGAGTTATAGCGTGGGGTGAATATTCTCGTGTTGCTTGTTTGCTTTATCACTAAGTAATTTTTATTTGTTGTTCTAAGTTGTTCTCTATCTTTAGTTATGGATATGGAACATGAAATACCAAAACAATTAGGTTTACTTGCTACTCATGGAGATGGGGAACCTCCTAAAACCCTCGATGCTCATTATGTGAAAGATATTATGTACTACTTTGATAATCCTGAGAAAACCCCATTCAACTTTAGAATGGGCATAACATTGGATCAACGTGAATACTTTAGGGATTATCGCTTGACTCAAAAAGGGAAACTATTATGGTATCAAATCTATATGTTGCATTGGTATGCTCGGCAACTATGCTTGAGATATGATTATACTTGTTGCTCTAGGATGAAGGCTCCGCACCTTCCCTTTTCATGTGAATTTAATGACGATGAAACCTTGGCTTCTTATGCTAATGGTATATATGATTATTATGATTGGAACAAATAGAAGAATTCGTTGCTTTTATGGGTGCTTATGAAATTGAATCTTTGTTTAAAGAGTTTGAAGATTTTGATGATTCAGTTTATATACCTGAAAATTTAGCTATCCTTAAATGTTGCCATGAGAATTATAAATACAATTATGATATTTTTGAATTTATTGATAAAGTCTCCGCTGTCCGAGAAGAGACTAATATTTTGCAAGAGCCTATGGAAGAAGAAATTGATGAAACTATGAGCTCATTGGATGAAAAAGATGATGAGGAGAGCGAAGAACAAAAGGAGAAAGAGCGGATTAGCTACCCATGCCCAGCTTCTAATAAGAGTAACTCTTCAACTCATACATTGTTTAATTTCCCTTCGTGCTTACCGAAGGATGATTGCTATGATGATTGTTATGATCCCATTGATTCTTTTGAAATATACCTTTTTGATGATGCTTGCTATGCTTGTGGTCAAGATGCCAATATGAATTATGCTTAGGGAGATGAACTTGCTATAGTTCCTTATGTTAAACATGAAATTGTTGCTATTGCACCCACGCATGATAGTCCTATTATCTATTTGAATTCTCCCGACTACACTATATGGAGAAGTTCGCCCTTATTAAGGATTATATTGATGGGTTGCGTTTTACTACTACACATGATGATTTTGATATATATAATATGCATGTTCTTGCTGCTCCTACTTGCAATTATTATGAGAGAGGAACTACATCTCCTCCTCTCCATGTTTCCAATATGATAAAATTGCAAGAAACTGCTTATACTATGCATTGGCCTTTACTATGTGTGCATGAATTGTTCTTTTATGACATGTCGATGCATAGGAAGAGAGTTAGGCTTCATTGTTTCATGATATATGTTACTTTTTGCTCACTACTAAATTACAAATCATTGCTAATTCAAATTGGCTTTTATATACCTTGGGATCCGGGTGGATCCATTACTTGAGCACTATATGCCTAGCTTAATGGCTTTAAAGAAAGCGCTGCCAGGGAGACAACCCGGAAGTTTTAGAGAGTCATCTATTTATGTTGTGTGCTTTTATAAAATACAAATCCATAATATTATGAAAATAATGCGCCAAGATTTTCCTTTAGGATGTTTGCATTGCTTGTTGGTTTGTGCGGTGCAAAATAGAAACTTTGGTTGTAGTGCGTGATTTTACATTTTTTTACTGGAGAGTCAAACGGTTCTAAAACTTTTTGCAATGTCTTTCTATACAAATTGTTTATTTTTCCTAATTGTTTTAGAATTTTTGGAGTAAGATAAATACGGTGAATGTTCAGATTACTACAGACTGCCCTGTTTTTGACAGATTCTGTTTTTGATGCATAGTTTGCTTGTTTTGATGAAACTATCGATTTCTATCAGTGGATTAAGCCATGGAAAAGTTATATTACAGTAGCTAAAATGCAAAAACAAAATATAAATTGGTTTTCAACAATACTTAGAGTAGTGATTTGCTTTATTATACTAACGGATCTTACCGAGCTTTCTGTTGAGTTTTGTGTGGATGAAATGATCAAAGATCGAGGAGGTCTCGATATGAGGAGAAGGAGGAGAGGCAAGAGCTCAATATTGGGGATGCCCAAGGCACCCCAAGTAAATATTTAAGGAGACTCAAGCGTCTAAGCTTGGGGATGCCCCGGGAGGCATCCCATCTTGGTTCAACAAGTATCGGTACGTTTTTGATTTCGTTTTGTTCATGCGATATGTGTAAATCTTGGAGCATCTTTTGCATTTAGTTTTCACTTTTATTTGATGCACCATGCTGGTATGAGATAGTACATGGTTGATTTATAGAATGCTCTTTGCACTTCACTTATATCTTTTGAGTATGGCTTTATAGAATGCTTCATGTGCTTCACTTATATCATTTGAAGTTTGGATTGCTTGTTTCTCTTCACATAGAAAACCGCCATTTGTAGAATGCTCTTTTGATTCACTTATATTTGTTAAAGCGTGGGCATATATTTTGTAGAAAGAATTAAACTATCATGCTTCACTTATATCTATTTAGAGAGTTGTCAGGAATTGGTCATTCACATGGTTAGTCATAAAATCCTACATAAAACTTGTAGATCACTGAATATGATATGTTTGATTCCTTGCAATAGTTTTGCGATATAAAGGTGGTGATATTAGAGTCATGCTAGTGGGTAGTTGTGGATTGTAGAAATACTTGTGTTGAAGTTTGTGATTCCCGTAGCATGCACGTATGGTGAACCATCATGTGATGAAGTCGGAGCATAAGGTATTTATTGATTGTCTTCCTTATGAGTGGCGGTCGGGGACGAGCGATGGTCTTTTCCTACCAATCTACCCACCTAGGAGCATGCGCGTAGTACTTTGTTTCGATGACTAATAGATTTTTGCAATAAGTATGTGAGTTCTTTATGACTAATGTTGAGTCCATGGATTATACACACTCTCACCCTTCCATCATTGCTAGCCTCTTCGGTACCGTGCATTGCCCTTTATCACCTCGAGAGTTGGTGCAAACTTCGCCGGTGCATCCAAACCCTGTGATACGATACGCTCTATCACACATAAGCCTCCTTATATCTTCCACAAAACAGCCACCATAGCTACCTATTATGGCATTTCCATAGGCATTCCGAGATATATTGCCATGCAACTTCCATCATCATCATATACATGACTTGAGCATTTATTGTCATATTTCTTTTCATGATCGTAAGATAGGTAGCATGATGTTTTCATGGCTTGTCCGTTTTTTGATGTCATTGCTACGCTAGATCATTGCACATCCCGGTACACCGTCGGAGGCATTCATATAGTCATATTTTGTTCTAGTATCGAGTTGTAATATTGAGTTGTAAGTAAATAAAGTGTGATGATCATCATTATTAGAACATTGTCCCATGTGGGGTTATCAAAATAAAAGTGGCCAAAGAAGCCCAAAAGAGAGAGAGAGGCCAAAGAAGCCTACAAAAAAGGAAAAAAAGAGAAAAAAATAAAAAAAATGAGAGAAAAGAGAGAAGGGACAATGTTACTATCCTTTTACCACACTTGTGCTTCAGAGTAGCACCATGTTCTTCATATAGAGAGTCTCTTGAGTTATCACTTTAATATACTAGTGGGAATTTTCATTATAGAACTTGGCTTGTATATTCTGATGATGGGCTTCCTCAAATGCCCGAGGTCTTCATGAGCAAGCAAGTTGGATGCACACCCACTTAGTTTCCAGTTTGAGCTTTCATACACTTATAGCTCTTAGTGCATCCGTTGCATGGCAATCCCTACTCCTCGCATTGACATCAATTGATGGGCATCTCCATAGCCCGTTGATTAGCCGCGTCGATGTGAGACTTTCTCCCTTTTTGTCTTCTCCACACAATCTCCATCATCATATTCTATTCCACCTATAGTGCTATATCCATGGCTCACGCTCATGTATTGCGTGAAAGTTGAAAAGGTTTGAGAACATCAAAAGTATGAAACAATTTCTTGGCTTGTCATCGGGGTTGTGCATGATTTGAATATTTTGTGTGGTGAAGATGGCGCATAGCCAGACCATATGATTTTGTAGGGATAATTTTCTTTGGCCATGTTATTTTGAAAAGACATGATTGCTTTATTAGTATGCTTAAAGTATTATTGTCTTAATGTCAAATGATAGACTATTGCTTTGAATCACTCGTGTCTTAATATTCATGCCATGATAAGATTACATGATCAAGATTATGCTAGGTAGCATTCCACATCAAAAATTATCTTTTTTATCATTTACCTACTCGAGAACGAGCAGGAATTAAGCTTGGGGATGCTGATACGTCTCCGTCGTATCTATAATTTTTTATTGTTCCATGCCAATATTCTACAATTTTTAAATACTTTTGGCAACTTTTTATACTATTTTTGGGACTAACATATTGATCCAGTGCCCAGTGCCAGTTCCTCTTTGTTGCATGTTTTTTGTTTCGCAGAAAATCCATATCAAATGGAGTCCAAATGGGATAAAAACTGACAGAGATTTTTTTTGGAATATATGTGAATTTTGGGAAGTGGAATCAATGCGAGAAGATGCCAGGGGGCCCACGAGGGTGAGGGGCACGCCCCAGGGGGTCAGGCGCGCCCTGGTCCCTCGTGGCCACCCCGTAAGGTGGTTGGTGCCCTTCTTTCGCCGCAAGAAAGCCAATATCTGGATAAAAATCGTGTCCAAAATTCAGCCCAATGGAGTTACGGATCTCCGGGAATTTAAGAAATGGTGAAAGGGTAGAATCAGGGAGCACAGAAACAGAGAGAGACAGAGAGAGAGAGATCCAATCTCAGAGGGCTCTCGCCCCTCCGCCGCCATGGAGGCCATGTACCATAGGGGAAACCATTCTCACATCTAGGGAGAAGGTCAAGGAAGAAGAAGAAGAAGAAGGGGGCTCTCTCCCCCTCTCTCCCGGTGGCGCCGTAACGCCGTCGGGGCCATCATTGTGTGACGGTGATCTACACCAACACCTCCGTCATCTTCACCAACATCTTCATCACCTTCCCCCATCTATATACAACGGTCCACTCTCCCACAACCCGCTGTACCCTCTACTTGAACATGGTGCTTTATGCTTCATATTATTATCCAATGATGTGTTGCCATCCTATGATGTCTGAGTAGATTTTCGTTGTCCTATCGGTAATTGGTGAATTGCTATGATTGGTTTAATTTGCTTGTGGTTATGTTGCTGTCCTTTGGTGCCCATCATATGAGCGCGCGCGTGGATCACACCATAGGGTTAGTTGTATGTTGATAGGACTATGTATTGGAGGGCAAGAGTGACAGAAGCTTCAACCTAGCATAGAAATTGATGCATACGGGATTCAAGGGGGACCAATATATCTTAACGCTATGGTTGGGTTTTACCTTAATGAACGTTAGTAGTTGCAGATGCTTGTTAATAGTTCCAGTCATAAGTGCATAGAATTCCAAGTCAGGGATGACATGCTAGCAGTGGCCTCTCCCACATAAAACTTGCTATCGGTCTAGTAACGTAGTCAATTGCTTAGGGACAATTTCGCAACTCCTACCACCACTTTTCCACACTCGCTATACTAACTTTATTGCTTCTTTACCTAAAACAGCCCCTAGTTTTTATTTACGTGCTCTTTATATTCTTGCAAACCTATCCCGTTACACCTACAAAGTACTTCTAGTTTCATACTTGTTCTAGGTAAAGCGAACGTCAAGCGTGCATAGAGTTGTATCGGTGGTCGATAAAACTTGAGGGAATATTTGTTCTACCTTTAGCTCCTCGTTGGGTTCGACAATCTTACTTATCGAAAGAGGCTACAATTGATCCCCTATACTTGTGGGTTATCAGCGCCTCCCACCTTTTCCCTTCCTCTCCTCTATTCCACTAAGGCCCAATAAGGCCCATATACTCCTCGGGGGGTTCCGGTAACCTCCTGATACTCCGGAAAATGCCCGAACTCATTCGGAACCATTCCGATGTCCAAACACAGGCTTCCAATATATCGATCTTTTTGTCTCGACCATTTTGAGACTTCTCGTCATGTCCTTGATCATATCCGGGACTCCGAACTACCTTCAGTACATCAAAACACAGAAACTCATAATACCGATCGTCATCGAACGCTAAGCATGCGGACCCTATGGGTTCGAGAACTATGTAGACATGACCGAGACTCATCTCCGGTCAATAACCAATAGCGGAACCTGGATGCTCATATTGGTTCCTACATATTCTACAAAGATCTTTATCGGTCAAACCGCACAACAACATACGTTGTTCCCTTTGTCATCGGTATGTTACTTTCCCGAGATTCGATCGTCGGTATCATCATACCTAGTTCAATCTCATTACTGGCAAGTCTCTTTACTCGTTCCGTAATACTTCATCCCACAACTAACTCATTAGTCACATTGCTTGCAAGGCTTATAGCGATGAGCATTACTGAGAGGGCCCAGAGATACCTCTCCGATACACGGAGTGACAAATCCTAATATCGATCTATGCCAACCCAACAAACACCATCGGAGACACCTGTAGAGCATCTTTATAGTCACCCAGTTATGTTGTGACGTTTGATAGCACACTAAGTGTTCCTATGGTATTTAGGAGTTGCATGATCTCATAGTCATAGGAACATGTATAAGTTATGGAGAAAGCAATAGCAACAAACTAAACGATCATCGTGCTAAGCTAACGGATGGGTCAAGTCAATCACATCATTCTCTAATGATGTGTGTCGGTTTCAAAATCGGCGGATCTCGGGTAGGGGGTCCCGAACTGTGCGTCTAGGATCGATGTTAATAGGAGACGGGGGGCACGATGTTTACCCAGGTTCGGGCCCTCTCTATGGAGGTAATACCCTACGTCCTGCTTGATTGATCTTGATGAATATGAGTGTTACAAAAGTTGATCTACCACGAGATCGTAATGGCTAAACCCTGGAAGCCTAGCCTATATGACTATGGTAATGAGTATATCCTTTCCGGACTAACCTCTCTAGTTTATATAGACACCGAGAGGGAGGAATCTAGGGTTACATAGAGTCGGTTACATAAGAAGGAATCTTCATAGTCGGTCGCCAAGCTTGCCCTCCACGCCCAGTAGAATCCAATCCGGACATGGGTACGGTCTTCGGCCTTCATGTCTTCACAACCCATCAGTCCGGCCCATGGATAACAGGCCGGACGCCCGAGGACCCCTTAGTCTAGGACTCCCTCAGTAGCCCCTGAACCTGGCTTCGATGACGAGGAGTCCGGCACGTAGATTGTCTTCGGCATTGCAAGGCGGGTTCCCCCTTCCAAACTCCCAGTTGATCTTCAGATGTGATGATTGTATCCGGACTTGTATACACAACCGCAGAGGACATAATATTTTACGAGTTCACCTCATCGACCATTTTTTGGTAATATGACACCATGCGTGCGCGGCCACTACTTGCGAACTGTTTTAGCCGGCCCGTCACCCCACGTCCCAAGACATGGCTTTATTGGCGCATCTTATCCAAGCGGAGATCGTGTCTCCCTTTTTTAAGGGATTCCTGTCAACCCGGACATGGGTAACCCAACCATCGCTGGGGTACAACTCCTTGGAAACAAGCATGTTTTTTAGGCCCAAGAGGAGACGTTTGATATTTGCAACCTTTATATAGGGGTACAGACCCGTCTTTTTCTTCTACGCTTGCCTCTTCCTCGACCCCTGCAACTCCGAGTTCCAACCCCCGGGTTTCGGTCGCCACAAGCCCCAATTATGTCCGGATCCAGCCGTCAAGGCCGGTGGGTAGCTTCTTCTGTCACTGAGGAAGATATCGCAAAGCTTCAGGCGGCGAGATACTTGACCGCAGAAATCTGTCACCGGCTTCCTGCCGAGGGGCAAGTTATTCCCACCCCCGGATCCGACAAGAGGGTCGTGTTCGTGTCCCACTTCCTCCGCGGGTTAGGGTTTGCACTTAACCCCTTCGTCCGAGGGCTCATGTTTTACTACGGGCTAGATTTTCATGATCTAGGCCCGGACTCTATTCTTCTTATCTCGGTGTTTATCATCACGTGCGAAGCCTTCCTCCAAACTACTCCGCACTTCGGCTTGTGGCTCAAGACCTTCGATGTGAAACCGCAAGTGGTAGAGGGGGAGCAAGCCGAGTGCGGCGGCGCTGCAGTGAGCAAGCTTGCTAGCGCTGTTTGGCTGAAAGGATCATTCGCCAAATCTTACGATCTGTGGCAGCAGGGGTGGTTCTATATCACCAAGCCCTGCAGCTCCAAGTGGGGAACTACGCCCGCCTTCTGATCCAGCCCCCCAACTCAGCTTGCATCGTGGATTAACAAGGGGCTGGATTGGGGATCAACGAATGATGTGCGAACTCTACAAAGTCGCATCCGAAGCCTCATTGAGAGGGACATCGACATAGCCAACGTCGTTCAAGTAATGCTAGTTCGTCGGACCCTGCCGTGTCAGCGACGGCCACTCCGCCTATGGGAGTTTAATCCAGAAGGCCACGGACTCTTCAGCACTTCTTAGGCACAACACACGAAGGAATGTGGAAATTATTCTTTGGGAAACGAAGGCAATGGCCGAATACCACCGAAGATGTCGACCTAGACTGTAACCGTCCGGATAGCCCGGTAAGTACCCGATTACCGAATACCCTATAATCAAATACCAGTGGAAAGATACCAACAGTATCATCCTTTTTCAGGGCTGGATAAAGAAGGTGTAACTGATTAGGTGTCCGGATCCCCTTCCCTAAGACTCAACAACTCCCGTGTTAACAACAATGCTGGCCTCGGCGCCATACCAGGCGCCAGCAGGGGGCGAGAAGACCCAAGATGATCTTGGTTCCAGGGGTAAGTCGGACACTGAGTCTGGAGAAATCGACCTTTCCTCGCCCGAAGACGGAGGCGGAAAAGGACCCAATATCCCTTCTCCAAACAGGAGGAAAAGGGCCGCCTCCGAAGATCAGGAGGGGCGATCTCCCAAGAAGGGCAAGATGCCACCGTCGAGCTGCCTGGGTTTGGAAAGCGACACCGTTAAACAGCTCCAACAAAGGGACAAGCCCTCGGCCAAACCGTAAGAGAATCCGGAGCACTTTGATAAAGTCCCGCTCCGTTGCTGTTACGGAAGATATACGTAATGCATTCATGTATTTCTACAGGCCGGCACAGAGTTTTTCTGGGCGATCCTCTTCTTCGGGGAGTCTCCTCCCAGAGATGATGGAGAGCGAGACGCCTCCTCCAACCTCCTCTCCCAACAAGGCGGATGACTTTGAAGTGTCATAGTGGAGGGTCCCTTTTGACCAACAAGTTACGCAGGGGACAGAAGAGGCAGTACCCAAAGGTGGAGCTTCGACCATCCGGGATTCCCGGGCTGATGATAACAAAGGCCTCGGACTGACTGGTTCACAGCCGACAGTGATTCTGGAGACGGGTGAACAGATTCCTTCAAAGGATGATTGTGCTCCTGGAGCAGCTTCCGGAAACCTGGAGACTCTGAATATATTGCGGGACATGTTGCGGAAAGCATCTGTCTCGGGGGAACAGCATACCTTGATGGGTACAGTGATTGAGAAGATTTCGTCCGTGAAGAGCGGATTAAATGAAGCCTTCATGAGTCTACTGAAGGGCTTCGAGGTTTGTGACATAATGTTTTTGGCTATGCTTCATTTGCAAAGATATGCCTATGTATAGGTAGTAGCCCCTGATACTCGGGTTGGCTTCCACTGGGAAGCAAAATAGAGGATCGAAAAGGATCGTTTGAGGACTAACCTGATCAACTTTGAACACAGGCTCTTCCCCCTTGGCCGTTTCCCGGACTATGGAAATTGCCAATTTGCAGCAGAAGCTTGATGTGGCAGGGGATGGTCTTGCTTTAATCAATATGCGTCTGGATGAGTCACAAGGTATGTATTCGGGACAATCCTCATACATTTTTGTGGTATAAGCATGATGCTGAGATTTGGCTGTAGATGGTGCTGCCGCCGTTGAAGTTCTTCAAGCGGAGCTGGCCCGGACCAAGGAGCAGGGCCGACGTGGAAATGCTGCTACCGAAAAGGCATCAGCTGAATTAAAAGCCGAACAAGCTGCACGACGCCAAGATGAGGAGAAGATATCCACCATGACGCTCGAACTGGAGAATGCTACCGGCTGCTGCGAATTTCTAGAGAAGGAGAGTAAAGCCTTAACGGCTAATCTGGACAAGGCCTTACAAGAGGCGAGAGAAGCGCAGTCGGAATGCAGAGCAGCCCGTGAGGAGGTTCGACAGGCGAGGGAGATTGCGGCTGGAAAGCCCTTTCTGCTGCAAACTAAGTTCGGTGATCCGAACTATGCCCAGTTTTAACAAAGTATGGAGTTCTCCGGATGAGTTCTTGGACTTGCCGAAGAGTTCTGCCAATGCGGCGCAGTATTACCAAGCGCGAGATGGATATGCAATGGAGATGCTTTTTTGGTCGCAGTTTGGCGCATCAAAGCGCCCTTTGTTGCACAATGAACAGATGTCCCAATGGGCCGAACTTCATAGGATATCCGGCGCTGCCATGAAGGATGTCATAATCCGGTTGTGGCCAACCGAGCCTGTTCCGAATAGCTATTTCAGTTTGGTGCAAAGGCTTGTTGATGTGGTGCCGCGTATCGACGCTGTGAAGCGGTCAACGTGCATTGAGGGTGCACGTATGGCTTTTGCCCAAGTCAAGACGTTCTGGGGGAAGATGAAGGTCATCGATGTTGCGACGAGGGGTCCACCCAAAGGCAAGGACCGTCCGGAACTGGAGCATTATTTTGAAGACGTCCTAGAGGGTGCCCGCTTTATAGAGGGTCAGTGCTCAAAAGACATAATGTTCATGTGAGGTGTATGAAAATTGTAAAAGACAATTTTATAGTTAATCCATTTATGTTTTGCTTGAAAGCTTGAATTCCTCCTGTGCGGCTGTTTTGATATAATCTGAAAGTTTTCCAGTCGTCGGCTTCAGCCCCCTTGTATGAAGTACGGGGGTGTTCGGAAAAGCATTTAATCACTCTTTATCCAATGTCTTGGTCCATGAAGGAGGTGATAATGCGGCGAACCAGGCAATCAGACTATAAGGCGTTAACACTTTCACTTAGCCATAGGAGTTTTATGGTGGGGCTATGATACGTCTCCAACGTATCTATAATTTTTTATTGTTCCATGCTATATTATATTCTGTTTTGGACATTATTGGGCTTTATTATACACTTTTATATTATTTTTGGGACTAACCTATTAACCGGAGGCCCAGCCCAGAATTGTTGTTTTTTTGCCTATTTTAGAGTTTCGCAGAAAAAGAATATCAAACGGAGTACAAATGGAATGAAACCTTCAGGAACGTGATTTTTGGAACGAACGTGATCCAGAGGACTTGGACCCTGCGTCAAGAAAGCAACCAGGAAGGCACGAGGTAGGGGGCGTGCCTACCACCCCAGGCGCGCCCTCCACCCTCATGGGGCCCATGTTGCTCCACCGACGTACTTCTTCCTCCTATATATACCTATGTACCCCCAAACTACCAGATACGGAGCCAAAACCCTAATTCCACCGCCGCAACCTTCTGTACCCATGAGATCCCATCTTGGGGCCTTTTCTGGAGCTCCGTCGAAGGGGGCATCGATCACGGAGGGCTTCTACATCAACACCATAGCCTCTCCGATGATGTGTGAGTAGTTTACCTCAGACCTTCAGGTCCATAGTTATTAGCTAGATGGCTTCTTCTCTCTTTTTGGATCTCAATACAATGTTCTCCCCCTCTCTTGTGGAGATCTATTCGATGTAATGTTCTTTTGCGGTGTGTTTGTTGAGACCGATGAATTGTGGGTTTATGATCAAGTTTATCTATGAACAATATTTGAATCTTCTCTGAATTCTTTTATGTATGATTGGTTATCTTTGCAAGTCTCTTCGAATTATCAGTTTGGCTTGGCCTACTAGATTGATCTTTCTTGCAATGGGAGAAGTGCTTAGCTTTGGGTTCAATCTTGCGGTGTCCTTTCTCAGTGATAGTAGGGGCAGCAAGGCACGTATTGTATTGTTGCCATCGAGGATAACAAGATGGGGTTTATATCATATGGCATGAGTTTATCCCTCTCCATCATGTCATCTTGCTTAAAACGTTACTCTGTTCTTTTGAACTTAATACTCTAGATGCATGCTAGATAGCGGTCGATGTGTGGAGTAATAGTAGTAGATGCAGGCAGGAGTCGGTCTACTTGCCTCGGACGTGATGCCTATATACATGATCATACCTAGATATTCTCATAACTATGCTCAATTCTGTCAATTGCTCAATAGTAATTTGTTTACCCACCATAATACTTATGCTCTCGAGAGAAGCCACTAGTGAAACCTATGGCCCCGGGGTCTATTTTCTATCTTATTAATCTTCCATCAGCAAGCTATTTATTGCACCGTTTTTATTTTGCTTTATTTACTTTGCATCTTTATCATAAAATAACAAAAATATTATTTTATCACATCTCACTTTCGTAAGTGACCGTGAAGGGATTGACAACCCCTTTATTGCGTTGGTTGCAAGGATTTTATTTGTTTGTGTAGGTGCGAGGGACTCGTGCGTGGCCTCCTACTGGATTGAGACCTTGGTTCTCAAAAACTGAGGGAAATACTTACGCTACTTTGCTGCATCACCCTTTACTCTTCAAGGGAAAACTAACGCAGTGCTCAAGAGGTAGCAAGAAGGATTTCTGGCGCCGTTGCCGGGGGGTCTACGCAAAAGTCAACATACCAAGTACCCATCACAAATCCTTATCTCCCGCATTACATTATTTGCCATTTGCCTCTCGTTTTCCTCTCCCCCACTTCACCCTTGCCATTTTATTTGCCCTCTCTCTCCATCCTCCTTCTCTTTCCTTATTTGCCTCTTTTTGCCCCTTTCTTGTTAGCTTGTGTGTTGGATCGCTTGCTTGTCGTTATGGCTAGTCCTTTATCCGCTCCTTTGTCTCCCGAGTTTGAGGTTCTTCACTTCAAACAAAGACAAGGAGAAAACTTAAAAGATGCTTGGTTTAGGATGATGGAATCCTATCATAATTGCACCCTAGAGTTGAATTTTTGAATTTTGCTTTGCAATTTTTATGTTGGACTAAATATGTCTCATAGACAGCTCTTGGACTGCATTGCCAAAGGAAATTTTATCGAAATCGATCCTAATATTGCGCATGAAATTATAGAGGGGATAGTGGGAACACTACCTCAACAAAAGGGGCCTCATCATACCCAGGAAGAAACCCAAGTTTTTGAGAAAATTTGCGAAGTAACAAAAATATTACAAAAATCTCTTGAACCTCTTAAGATTGTTAGCGGGAATCTTCACCGTATGAATATGTTGATCACTCTTTGTAATAAGCGGTTGGACTCTTTAGATTTAAAAATTTCCGAATATGAAGGGAAACGTAAAGAACCTCCTAGATTCGAGCATGACTCCGCTAAAAAATTAAAATATGGCAATACGCAGATCTATCTTCGCTTTTATGCCTAGCTAGGGGCGTTAAACGATAGCGCTTGTTGGGAGGCAACCCAATTTTATTTTTATTCCTTGCTTTTTGCTCCTGTTTAGTAATAAATAATTTATCTAGCCTCTGTTTTTTTTGTGTTTTTTGTGTTTAATTAGTGTTTGTGCCAAGTAGAACCGTTGGGAAGACTTGGGGAAAGTCTTTTTGATCTTGCTGTAAACAACAGAAACTTTAGCGCTCACGCGAATTGCTGCCATTTTTATTTAGAAAGTTCTATTTAGTTAATTCTTTTTGAAGATGATTAATAGATAAATTCCTCACGTCCAGAAATTTATTTTAGAATTTTTGAGGTTCCAAAAGTTTGCGTTAGCTACAGATTACTACAGACTGTTCTGTTTTTGACAGATTCTGTTTTTCACGTGTTGTTTGCTTATTTTGATGAATCTATGGCTAGTAAAATAGTTTATAAACCATAGAGAAGTTGGAATACAGTAGGTTTAACACCAATATAAATAAAGAATGAGTTCATTACAGTACCTTGAAGTGGTGTTTTGTTTTCTTTCGCTAACGGAGCTCCCAAGATTTTCTATTTTGAGTTTTGTGTTGTGAAGTTTTCAAGTTTTGGGTAAAAGATTTTATGGATTATGGAACAAGGAGTGGCAAGATCCTAAGCTTGGGTATGCCCATGGTACCCCAAGATAATCTAAGGACACCTAAAATCCAAAGCTTAGGGATGCCCCGGAAGGCATCCCCTCTTTCGTCTACTTCCATCGATAACTTTACTTGGAGCTATATTTTTATTCACCACATGATATGTGTTTTGCTTGGAGCGTCTTGTATTATTTGAGTCTTTATTTGTTATTTTGCCACAATCAAATTTTCTGCACACACCTTTTGAGAGAAACACACATGATTTCAAAATTATTAGAATACTCTATGCGCTTCACTTATATCTTTTGAGTTATATAGTTTTTGCTCTAGTGCTTCACTTAAATCTTTTAGAGCACGGTGGTGGATTTGTTTTATAGAAACTATTATTCTCTCATGATTCACTTATATTATTTTGAGAGTCTTAAACAACATGGTAATTTACTTAAACTAGGAAATTAATCATAATATGCTAGGCATTCAAGATTAGTAAAAAAAATCTTATGAGTGTGTTGTATACTAAGAGAAGTTTGATACTTGATAATTGTTTTGAGATATCGAGATGGTGATATTAGAGTCATGCTAGTTGAGTAGTTGTGAATTTGAGAATTACTTGTGTTGAAGTTTGTGATTCTCGTAGCATGCATGTATGGTGAACCGTTATGTGACGAAGTCGGAGCATGATTTATTTATTGATTGTCTTCCTTATGAGTGGCGGTCGCGGACGAGCGATGGTATTTTCCTACCAATATATCCCCCTAGGAGCATGCGCGTAATACTTTGTTTCGATAACTAATAGATTTTTGCAATAAGTATGTGAGTTCTTTATGACTAATGTTGAGTCCATGGATTATACACACTCTCACCCTTCCACCATTGCTAGCCTCTCTAATACCGTGCACCTTTCGCCGGTATCATACACCCACCATATACCTTCCTCAAAACAGCCACCATACCTACCTATCATGGCATTTCCATAGCCATTCAGAGATATCTTGCCATGCAACTTTTCACCGTTCTGTTTACTATGACACGCTCCACCATTGTCATATTGCTTTGCATGATCATGTAGTTGATATTGTATTTGTGGCAAAGCCACCGTTCATAATTCTTTCATACATGTCACTCATGCATCATTGCACAACCCAGTACACCGCCGGAGGCATTCACATAGAGTAATATTTTGTTCTAAGTATTGAGTTGTAACTGTTGAGTTGTAAGTAAATAAAAGTGTGATGATCATCATTATTAGAGCATTGTCCCAGTGAGGAAAGGATGATGGAGACTATGATTCCCCCAAAAGTCGAGATGAGACTCCGGACGAATAAAAAAATGAGAGAAAAAGAGAGAAGGGACAATGCTAATATCCTTTTACCACACTTGTGCTTCAAAGTAGCACCATGATCTTCATGATAGAGAGTCTCCTATGATATCACTTTGATATACTAGTGGGAATCTTTCATTATAGAACTTGGCTTGTATATTCCAATGATGGGCTTCCTCAAAATGCCCTAGGTCTTCGTGAGCGAGCAAGTTGGATGCACACCCACTAGTTTCTTTTGTTGAGCTTTCATACACTTATAGCTCTAGTGCATCCGTTGCATGGCAATCCATACTCACTCACATTGATATATATTAATGGGCATCTCCATAGCCCGTTAATACGCCTAGTTGATGTGAGACTATCTTCTCCCTTTTTGTCTTCTCCACAACCACCATTCTATTCCACATATAGTGCTATGTCCATGGCTCATGTTCATGTATTGCGTGAAGATTGAAAAAGTTTGAGAACATCAAAAGTATGAAACAATTGCTTGGCTTGTCATCAGGGTTGTGCATGATTCAAATACTTTGTGTGGTGAAGATAGAGCATAGCCAGACTATATGATTTTGTAGGGATACCTTTCTTTGGCCATGTTATTTTGAGAAGACATAATTGCTTAGTTAGTATCCTTGAAGTATTATTATTTCTATGTCAATATTAAACTTTTGTCTTGAATCTTTTGGATCTAAATATTCATACCACAATTAAGAGAATTCAATTGAAATTATGCCAAGTAGCATTCCACATCAAAAATTCTATTTTTATCATTTACCTACTCAAGGACGAGCAGGAATTAAGCTTGGGGATGCTTGATACGTCTCCAACATATCTATAATTTTTGATTGTTCCATGCTATATTATATTCTGTTTTGGACATTATTGGGCTTTATTATACACTTTTATATTATTTTTGGGACTAACCTATTAACCGGAGGCCCAACCCAGAATTGCTGTTTTTTTGCCTATTTTAGAGTTTCGCGGAAAAAGAATATCAAGCGGAGTCCAAACGGAATGAAACCTTTGGGAACGTGATTTTTGGAACGAACGTGATCCAGAGGACTTGGACCCTATGTCAAGAAAGCAACCA
>NC_041388.1:81030900-81044627 GCF_002162155.2 Triticum dicoccoides
CACCCTCGTGGGGCCCATGTTGCTCCACCGACGTACTTCTTCCTCCTATATATACCTACGTACCCCAAACTACCAGATACGGAGTGAGGGAGTCCTAGATTAGGGGGTGTCCGGATGGCCGGACTATACCTTCAGCCGGACTCCTGGACTATGAAGATAAAAGATTGAAGACTTCGTCCCGTGTCCGGGAGGGACTTTCCTTGGCGTGGAAGGCAAGCTTGGCGATACGGATATGCAGATCTCCTACCCTTGTAGCCGACTCTATGTAACCCTAACCCTACCCGATGTCTATATAAACCGGAGGGTTTTAGTCCATAGGAAAACATACACATCAACAATCATACCATACGCTAGCTTCTAGGGTTTAGCCTCCTCGATCTCGTGGTAGATCTACTCTTGTACTACCCATATCATCAATATTAATAAAGCAAGACGTAGGGTTTTACCTCCATCGAGAGGGCCCGAACCTGGGTAAAACTTCGTGTCCCTTGTCTCCTGTTACCATCCGGCCTAGACGCATAGTTCGGGACCCCCTACCCGAGATCTGCTGGTTTTGACACCGACATTAGTGCTTTCATTGAGAGTTCCTCTCTGTCGTCGCTGTCAGGCTCGATGGCTCCTACGATCATCGATAGCGATGCAGTCCAGGGTGAGATCTTCCTCCTCGGACAGATCTTCGTCTTCGGCGGCTTCGCATTGCGGGCCAATTCGCCTGGCCGTCTGGAGCAGATCGAAAGCTACGCCCCTGGCCATCATGTCAGATTTGGAAGTTTAAACTACATGACTGACATCCGCGGAGACTTGATCTTCAATGGATTCGAGCCACTGGCAAGCGCGCCGCACTGTCACGACGAGCATGATCTAGCTCTGCCGCCGAACAGTGCCCTGGAGGCCGCACCCACATCGGCTCCGACCCTTAATTCGGAGCCAACTGCGCTGATCGAGGATGGGCGGTTGGACGCCACCTCAGGGGCTGCAACCCCAACGGCGATTGAGCCAAGCACCAGCACCGTACTCTGCGAGACTCGTGACTCCAAGGAGCCGGACTCCCCTCCGGACTCCGAACCCTCCGCGCCCCTGCCAATCGAATCCGATTGGGCGCCAATCATGGAGTTCACTGTCGCGGACATCTTTCAGCACTCGCCTTTGGGCGATATCTCGAAGTCGCTGAAGTCTCTCTCTCTTTATCAGGAGAGCCCTGGCCGGACTACGGTTAGCAAGGTTGGGGTACGGACGATGAAGAAATTCAAAACCCACCCACCACCCACTTTGTAGCCACTGTCGATGACTTAACCGACATGCTCGACCTCGACTCCGAAGACATCAACGGTATGGACGCTGATGAAGGAGATGATGAAGAACCAGCGCCTATTGGGCCCTGGAACGCCACCTCGTCACATGATGTATACATGGTGGACACACCAAAAGATGACGACGGGGAGCGGAAGGACGCACCGAATGCTTGTTCCCTCGAAAAGCAGTCAAAGCGGCGACACAAGCGCCGCCCCAAATCCCGCCCCGACAGAAACAGCGATCACACAGACCCAGCGCCGGAGCAGGGCGAACCGCTGCCGAACAACGAAAATTCGGATAATAAAACCGAACAAACAAATCCTATCAAGGATCATGGTCCGGACGACATAACACCGGACAGACACCCGGAGCAACATACTGCCTGTAAAAGGCTTGTTGCCACCGCGAGGAGCCTGAAAAAGTAGAAGCAAAGGCTCAAGGCCGCGCAAGACACACTCCAATTCAGATGGAGTAAAATACTTAGCACTGCAGCAAGGTACGGCGACAACCGCCCCTTCAAGAGCTACCCGAAGCGGAAGCTGCTACCCGAATTCGATGAGGAGGCCTCAGAACCCCCACAACCAAATATCGAAGCAGCCACCTGGTCAGATAGACGACCCCTCTACCAATACAGAGCGGCACACAACACCACTCACCATACAACACGCAACCAATGCGAGGGCTCGCACCCAAAGGACGGTGTAACAAGATCCATCTATGGACCACGCAAGCGCGCCGCAGCATACAATGCAATACAACAAACATCTGAACAACGCAGTACACCCAGCTACAGGGGTGCCGCACACCCCCTATGTTTCACCGATGAGGTGCTGGACCATGAATTTTCAGAAGGATTCAAGCCCGTAAACATAGAGGCATACGACGGAACAACAGACCCGGGGGTCTGGATTGAGGACTACATCCTTCGTATCCATATGGCTCGAGGAGATGATCTCCATGCCATCAAGTACCTACCCCTAAAGCTCAAAGGGCCAGCTCGTCACTGGCTCAAGGGCCTCCCCGAAAGCTCCATCGGAAGTTGGGAAGAGCTTGAAGACGCCTTTCGGGCAAATTTTCAAGGGATTTATGTCCGACCTCCGGATGCGGACGATTTGAGTCATATAACTCAACAGCCCGGAGAGTCAGCCCGAAAGCTTTGGAACAGGTTTCTTACTAAAAAGAACCAGATTGTCGACTGTCCGGACGCTGAAGCCTTAGCAGCTTTCAAGCATAGCGTCCGTGACGAATGGCTCGCCAGACACCTCGGCCAAATAAGCCGAGAACGATGGCCGCATTAACAAACCTCATGACCCGCTTTTGCGTGGGGGAGGACAGCTAGCTAGCTAGATGCAGCATCAGCGACCCCAGTACATCTGAAGTTAGAGATGGAAACGGGAAATCACGGTGCAATAGCAATAACAAACGCCAGAATAAAGAAGACGACATGAAGGGCACGGCAGTAAATGCCGGATTCAAAAGCTCTCGGCCAGGTCAAAAGCCGCCTAAAGGCACCAGGGATGAACTGTCCAGCCTCAACAAAATTCTGGACCAAGTATGTCAGATCCATAGTACCCCTGGTAAACCTGCTAATCATACCCACAGAGAATGTTGGGTCTTCAAGCAGTCCGGCAAGTTCAACGCCGTACATAAGGGGGACGATACACCAAGTGAAGATGAGGACAAGCCTCCCAAGCAAGACACGGCGGAACAAAAGACATTTCCACCAGAAGTCAAAACAGTAAACATGTTACACACAATCAAGGGAAAAAACAATACGGCACTCCCAGGAAAGTATACCCAAGTGCCTATCACTATGAAGTCCTGCCACTGGTCATCTCAACTGATCACTTTCGATCATCGCGATTACTCAGCAAATATCCGACATGCAGGATGGGCTGCCCTGGTATTAGACCCAGTAATTGGCGGATATCACTTCACAAGGGTCTTGATGGACGGTGGCAGTAGCCTAAACCTAATATATCAAGATACAATCCGCAGGATGGGGTTAGACCCAACACAAATTCGCCATAGCAACACTACCTTTAAAGGAGTAACGCTAGGCCCAGGGGCTCGTTGTACGGGCTCCCTCTTACTACAAGTTATATTCGGCTCCCCTGATAACTTCCGTCGCGAGCATTTAACTTTCCACATCGCTCCGTTTCAAAGTGGCTATCAAACACTGCTCGGACGCGAAGCTTTCGCTCGCTTTAATGCAATACCGCACTACGCCTCCCTCACACTCAAGATGCCAGGTCCACATGGCATCATTACAGTGCACGGAAATATCAAGTGATCTCTGCGCGCCGAAGAGAGTGAGGCTGCCTTGGCCGCCGCACACTAAAGGCGCCCGGACAAACGAACGCATCCAATAGGTCGTCAAGACCTCAGATACAACTAATCAAGTCCGGTGTCGCTATTTATACAGAAATAAGTGGTCACACCCCTGTTTGTCAATACAAGGGGCTCAACGCGCGCAGACAAGTGGCAATTTCTTATCATCTTGAATTACACATGGTTTCTTTAAAAACTATCTTTTTGCACGACAACTTTTTCACTTAACTTCCTCTCTTTTACAGACGATCATCATACTACACCCGTCTAGGATACGGCACAACGGAGACACAGGTGCAGACGTGCAGCAGGGACCCGTTCCAAGGATTCTTTTTAGATTAAGACCCTGCATAAACCTTTTTTATTGTCTCTTGTTGATACATATCCACCGTTGAAAAGGATGCTAACGTCTTGGCATGTGGCCACGCCAGAATAATGCACGTACCTGGACGCAAGGGGCTTCTTGCAAAGGCCATTATTTAGGCCCGGTTTATACCACAAAGACCGAATACCTTAGGGAGTGTTCAGCGTCGCGAGTTTGGCCCTATATGCATCAGCTCTGAATCATTGTCTTTGGTCAAATGTTGGGTTTGCCCAGCTCCTGTGTTTTGGTGCCTTACGTTCCGCTTTACCGGCTAAGGTAGCACCAGGAGAACCACTGCGATTGTGCCCTGGTTCATCTGGACGAGCACCTCAGTAGAGAAAGCCGAAAACTGACTGTCATGATATAGCGTGAGACTGGTCAACGACTCGATGACCTGTGGGAATGTTAGAATTCCTCCACCTTAACGAAGGGCCGTTTTCCGGCCAGGCATGTACGCACCCCGGAACCGGGAGAGTGCGGAGCCACCAGGGGCTATCTAGTAGCCCCACTGTCAAACTCCTATGGCTAAGTAAAAGTGCTAAAGCATTATAGTCCGGTTGCCTCGCTCGCTCCGCTATCACCTCCTTAATAGGACCAAGACGTTGGGTTAAGTGTGAACGCATGTTTTTGCGAGCACCTCCGCATTATATGCGTGGGGGCTGAAGCCAACGACTGCAATCTTTCAGGTTATACACATGTATACATAAACGGCCGCCCAGGAGGCATCATATTACTTTCAGGCAAAAGTATAAAAATAGCCTTATAAAAATTTATAAAAGCATTTCGCTTACAATGAGATTACATATCACTCAAACATAATATTTTTTGAGCACTGGTTCTCTATCAAAAGGGCACCCTCAAGAACTTCTTCAAAATAGTGCTCAGCAGCCTTTTGACCTATAGCCGAATCCCGCGCTACAACATTGGTAGCATCCATCTCCGCCCAGTATGCCTTAACACGGGCAAAGGCCATCCGTGCGCCCTCTATGCACGCCAACCTCTTCATCGCATTAATGTGTGGCACCACGTCAAGGAACTGTTGCACCAAGCTGAAATAACTGTTCGGTTTTGACCTCCCCGGCCACAGCTGATCCACAACAGACCTCATAGAGAGTCCGAACAACCTTTAGTTCGGCCCATTCGGCTAATTGGTCAGTCAATGTAAGTGGACGCTCGGGAGAATGGAATTGTCTCCAAAACAGCTGGTCTACTCCATGGTCAGTCTGACCCTGGAAGTACTTGGCCGTAACGGCAGCACTCACCGCCAAATCCATATACACATCCTCCGAACTCCACAGCCGATCCAGAGGGGCATACCGTGGATCTCCGAATTTCCTCCGCAACATAAAGGATTTCCCAGCTACAATATCCCTGGCTTCCCGCAGCTCCTCCTTCTTTGCCCTCATAGCAGAGCAGAGATCCTTTTTCGTCGCAGCAGCCTTCTCAAGGTCCGATGCCTTCACTTGGTTTTCCTTTTCGAGAACTGGACAACGGTCAGCGGCGGCTTTTAATTCCTCAGCCATCTTGGCCATCTTGTCTGGGGTCTCGCCATGTGCGGCCTTCTCGGCTTGCAACTCTTCGGCCGCCTTCACAGCAGCCGCATTACCTAACCTCGCTTGTTCCTTGGCTCGGGCAAGTTCTGCCCGCAAGGCTTCAACAGTGGCAGCTCCATCTGCAGTCACAACATATTTAAGATGCTGGCATCGTGCTGCTCTTCCTATGTGGCGTTTACCAGATATTGACACTTACCCTGTGCCTCGTCAAGCCTTTTGTTAACAAGCTCGATGTCGGCGTCTGCCGCATCCAACTGCCGTTCTAAATGGGCAAACTCGCTAGTCCGGCTAGCCACCGGAGCTTCCATCACCTGCACATAGAGGTAGTATGGTTATTACCTGGGAATATGATCCTCTGTTCGTCGTCGTTTCCGACGACAACCAGAGTCTCAGGGGCTACTATCTACACAGGGCACACCTAGCATGTGCAGGACTATCATACATTCTTTTACGTACCTCAAAGCCTATCAGTAGACTCATAAAAGCTTCATGCAATCCGCTTTCGGCAGACGATATTCTCTCCATCACCGTATTCATCAGCACACAGTGTTCATCTGAGATGGCCGCTCGCCCCACCAACTCCCTTAGAACATCCGATCGCACACTAGACGGTGCCGGACTCTTTTGTCTGCTCTCTTCGGGAGCCGGACATTGGGAGCCTCGGGGGTCAACGGGATTATCTTCTGGCCTCGCCAGACTCGGAGAGGCCCTCCGTGACGACACTTCAGGGTCGCCCGCTCCCGGAGCGGAGGAGTCTGGAGGAGGCGTTTCGCTCTCCATCATCTCTGGAAGAAGATCCCCCGAAGATGAGCTCATTTGAGAGGGGCTAAGGCCCGAACTGCAAAAATATATGCAGTGGTTATCTTCTCAGAAGAAAAAGGTGGCATATCTATACTGTCAAAGGTATTTCGGGTCACTTATGACTCATGGGAGGATTGATCCCCAGCAGACTTTGTGCGGCAACAACGCCCCCCAGGGTGGGACCCTCTGTGGGAGACTTCTTCTCCCGTTTGGAAGCTTCGGCTTCCGAATCCCCGAGCGTAGTCCTTTTTCTCTTCTGGTCGCCTTCCCTCATGGGGACGCTTGCTCCCTCGGCTAGAATGGGCAGCGTTGGGGGCCCGCGTCCGCCCGCATCATCCTCCACAACATCTTCCTTCAAGGGCTCCGGGCAAGGTGCGGTCTGGAGCATCTTTTCCAATACCGGATTTTCCAAACCCTCAGGGAGGGGGGCCAAACACCGAATCAACTTCGCCTTTGTGAGCCAGTCCTGGTCAAAAAGCAAACTCTCAGAGATAACTTCGTAACAAAGTAGAGAAAGTATGTTCGGCCGGAAGATGCCTTACCTGTTCGGTGGTGCGGTTGCTACTCAGGCCCACGTCCTCGGTGATTTCCGGACACTCCTTCTGAGGTCCGAAGAATGATTTGTACATCTCCTCGTGCGTCAGGCCGAGAAAATTTTGAATGGCACGTGGTCCCTCGGGATTGAACTCCCACAGACGAAGAGGCCGGCGTTTGCAAGGCTGGACTTGACGAACCAGCATAACCTGTATCACCGCAACCAAACTGAAATCTCCATTGAAGAGATCTCGAATGCGGCCCTGCAGTATAGGCACGTCCTTGGCTGGCCCCCAGCTCAGACCTCTGCTGATCCACGACATCAGTTGTGGTGGGGGGCCAAGCGAAAAATAGGGGGGCCGCCCACTTGGCACTTCTAGGAGCTGTGATGTAGAACCACTCATGTTGCCACAATTCAGACACCTCTGGAATGGAACCTTTGGGCCACAGAGCTCCCGTCATCTTGCATATTGAGGCACCTCCACATGCCGCCTATTGCCCCTCGATCATCTTCGGCTTTACTTCAAAGGTCTTGAGCCATAGGCCAAAGTGAGGGGTGACCCGGAGGAAGGCCTCGCACACGATGATAATTGTCGTGATATGAAGAAAGGAGTCCGAAGCTAGATCATGGATATCTAGCCCGTAGTAAAACATCAAGCCCCTGACGAATGGATCCAGAGCAAGGCCTAGACCTCAGAGGAAGTGGGAGACGAACATGATGCTCTCGTTGGGTTCGGGGGAAGGGACGGCCTGCCCCTGGGGAGGCAGCCGATGCAAGATCTCGGCGGTCAGATATCTGGCCTCCCTCAACTTTTTGATGTCTTCTTCCGTGACGAAGGAGGGCACCCATCGGCCATGAAGGCTAGATCCAGACATGATTGAAGGTTCGGAGCACCTGACCTAAACTTTGGGCGTTTGAGCTTGAGGCGGGGGAAGGATTCGATTGAGCACGGGAGGGAAAAATAAAAGCCTTGTCCCTTTATAAAGAGGGTGGATATCAAGCATCCTCTCCTTGTCCGTTTGGACTTGCCTATAATCTAGGAGTCCTAAAAGCGGTTGGGTTACCCACGCCCGTATTGAGGAGAATCCCGGAATAAGGGGGACACGATCTCTGCTTTAACAAGATGTGCCAAGGAAACCGCCTCGCATAATGCGCTGAGATGGGGCAATAAAACGGTTCGAATAAAAGCTTGGTCATGGTGTGATGTCACACTACGGAATACGTCAACAGATTAAATTTGTGTAAATATTATTCTCTCTATGGCAATATGTGGAAACTTATTTTTCAGAGCCGGACACTATCTTTGTGTTCGAAATTTTCTATGAAGTACTTGGAGGAGGAACCCGCCTTGCAATGCCGAAGACAATATGTGCGCCAGACTCGTCGTCATTGAAGCCTGGTTCAGGGGCTACTGAGGGAGTCCTGGATTAGGGGGTGTCCGGATGGCCGGACTATACCTTCAGCCGGACTCCTGGACTATGAAGATACAAGATTGAAGACTTCGTCCCGTGTCCGGGAGGGACTTTCCTTGGCGTGGAAGGCAAGCTTGGTGATACGGATATGCAGATCTCCTACCCTTGTAACCAACTCTATGTAACCCTAACCCTACCTGGTGTCTATATAAACCGGAGGGTTTTAGTCCGTAGGACAACATACACATCAACAATCATACCATAGGCTAGCTTCTAGGGTTTAGCCTCCTCGATCTCGTGGTAGATCTACTCTTGTACTACCCATATCATCAATATTAATCAAGCATGACGTAGGGTTTTACCTCCATCGAGAGGGCCCGAACCTGGGTAAAACTTCGTGTCCCTTGTCTCCTGTTACCATCCGGCCTAGACGCACAGTTCGGGACCCCCTACCCGAGATCCGCCGGTTTTGACATCGACACAGAGCCAAAACACTAATTCCACCACCGCAACCTTCTGTACCCATGATATCCCATCTTGGGGCCTTTTCCGGAGCTCCGCCGGAGGGGGCATCGATCACGGAGGGTTTCTACATCAACACCATAGCCTCTCTGATGATGTGTGAGTAGTTTACCTCAGACCTTCAAGTCCATAGTTATTAGCTAGATGGCTTCTTCTCTCTTTTTGGATCTCAATACAATGTTCTCCCCCTCTCTTGTGGAGATCTATTCGATGTAATCTTCTTTTGCGGTGCGTTTGTTGAGACCGATGAATTGTGGCTTTATGATCAAGTTTATCTATGAACAATATTTGAATCTTCTCTGAATTCTTTTATGTATGATTGGTTATCTTTGCAAGTCTCTTCGAATTATCAGTTTGGCTTGGCCTACTAGATTGATCTTTTTTGCAATGGGAGAAGTGCTTAGCTTTGGGTTCAATCTTGCGGTGTCCTTTCCCAGTGACAGTAGGGGCAGCAAGGCACGTATTGTATTGTTGCCATCAAGGATAACAAGATGGGGTTTATATCATATGGCATGAGTTTATCCCTCTACATCATGTCATCTTGCTTAAAACGTTACTCTATTCTTTTGAACTTAATACTCTAGATGCATGCTGGATAGAGGTCGATGTGTTGAGTAATAGTAGTAGATGCAGGCAGGAGTCGGTCTACTTGTCTCGGACGTGATGCCTATATACATGATCATACCTTGATATTCTCATAACTATGCTCAATTATGTCAATTGCTCAACAGTAATTTGTTTACCCACCGTAATACTTATGCTCTCGAGAGAAGCCACTAGTGAAACCTATGGCCCCCGGGTCTATTTTCTATCATATTAATCTTCCATCAACAAGCTATTTCTTGCACCGTTTTTATTCTTCTTTATTTACTTTGCATCTTTATCATAAAATAACAAAAATATTATTTTATCATATCTCACTTTCGTAAGTGACCGTGAAGGGATTGACAACCCCTTTATTGCGTTGGTTGCGAGGATTTTATTTGTTTGTGTAGGTGCGAGGGACTCGTGCGTGGCCTCCTACTGGATTGATACCTTGGTTCTCAAAAACTTAGGGAAATACTTACGCTACTTTGCTGCATCACCCTTTCCTCTTCAATGGAAAACCAATGCAGTGCTCAAGAGATAGCAGGCTACGACATAGCCCCTGGTATGTATGCGGCGTATGGTGCCTTACATATTTGATCTGAAAAGATCCCTCGTGTGACACGGAGAATCGCTAAAGATTCCAATAAGTCGTCAAGTGGTTGACCAGCTCACGCCGCATCATGACAGTCACTTTTCAGCTTTCTCTACTAAGGTGCTCGTCCGGTTTAGACCTGAGCACAATCGCAGTATTTCTCCCTTTACTACCCTAGCCGATAGAGCGGAATGTAGGGTAGCAAGCACAGGAGCCGGGCAACCCAACTATTGACCCAAGACAATGATTCGGAGCTGATGCATATAAGGCCAAACTTGCGACGCCGAAGTATGCTATAGAGCTGTTCAGACTTTTACTGGCAACTCATTTGTTCCCACACTGAGCCCCTGGTAGGTTATGCCAAGGTATTTCTATGAAATAACCGCAGGAGCCATATTTGTCGGGAAAACAATACGGATGATTAGTTCGGATATTGTTTAGTGGTAACTGAGAGATATGTTAATGAGTACTTATGATATATATATATACACACACACACATAAACACTATTCTGATCACGGGATCAGAATAATATTCTGATCACAACCTGACCTGCCCCGCTAGTACTACGTTAAACTTCCCTGTGAACTAGGTTGAACTTCCACCAACATTGCCCAAATGGGGCTTGCGATATACCGTTGGAAAGCTATGGACCCTTATATCATGACCCAACTTAAATTTTTGGCAAAATATAAGCGGTTTAAGAGAAGTTTTGAAAACCGTTTTTTCTTCGCACAAAAAACATGAATTGTATTTTCGATCGCATTTCTAAACCGTTTATCCGAATGAGGCATATAATATGGCGTTGGAAAGGTGCTACAAAACCGCTCCTTCCACATGTTGAAAGTTTTCTCTAATTCCTTATGGTTAAAGAGTAATTTGAAAAAACGTAAAATTTCGTAAACCGAACAGCTGAGTTCGTTTTTTCGATGTCATTTCTAAATGGCTAATCCAATGGAGGTATATGATACGGCGTTGGAAAGCTTATGAAAATGCGCTACTTTTTCATCTTGAAAGTTTTTTTCTAATTTTGAATGGTTTAAGAGTAATTTAGAAAATGATCCAAGTCCTACCGAGTTCGTATTTTCGAGCTAATTTTTTAACCATGCGTCCGAATGTAGCAAATGATATGGCGTTGGAAAGCTTGAAGAAATGCGAAACTTTTTTGTATGTATTGTTTCTCCTATTTCATTACGGTTTTATGTCAGTTTTGAAAAAGGTTAAAAACATATTTTTTTCCATAATTTCTACAAAGTTTATCAGAATGGGGCAAATAATATACCGCTGAAAAGCTACGGAAAATGCGAAACTTCTTCATGTTGATGGTTTTCTCTGAATCCTGGCCGTTTTCAAGTAATTTTGAAAATGGCGGGGTCATTCGTTCTGCCTTTATCGCGAAACAGATTCTTCAAAAATGCACCGCGTGAAGAACCTGAACTTGTCGGCGGGTGTACCTGAACTTCACTCTGTTCTTCACATGATTTTTTTGCTCGTAGGTCGCCATCCACTGCTCGTAACTCTCCATCCATTCACCGGAATTGAGCAGGTGATATACCGATGGAAAACTGCTATAAGCATGCAAGTTTCTCGTGTTGATCATCTTTTCATACTCAGGACGATTTTAAAAGTTTTTCATCTCAAATTCATTCACTGTACAAGTCGAACTTCCTGCTGTTTTCACATTGAACTTCTATGACGTATTTTCCTTTGTAATTTTCTCATCCATTTCGTCAGTGTTATACAAATGATACTCTTTTTGTACAAACCTCTCTCACAATATTTTTTTAATTTTCTCCGATCGGGGACTTGAACTTACATAGATGATATTCCTGTCGTTTTGAAGTAAATTAGAGAAATGATGAGATCATGATTTCTGCGTTCATTGCGAATGGAAATGCACTGCGTGAAGTAGTTGAACTTCTCGGGTATGTCTGTTTGAACATCACTTTTGTTTTTGACGTGCTGTTTTTTGCACTGCGTGAAGTAGTTGAACTTCTGGGGCATGTTTGTTTGAACTTCACTCTGTTTCACTTTATTGTTTTTTTTCTTATATGAAATACACACCATGTAGTACGTGAACTTCCGATTGTTATCACTTTGAACTTCTCTCTGGTTTGAGAGAATTATTTTAGAACACAAAAGCAACAAATTTTTTAATGTATTTTGGACATCTAAATACATGGTGAACCTCTCTCACAAGATTTTTTTGAACTTTTCCTCGTCGAGCACTTGAACTTCTAGCAACCATTTTTTCGTTTATGAGTTGATTTTAAAAGTGCAAAAAATGGCGTTGTGTTTTTTTTATTTTTTGAATAGGTAAATCCTAGGTTTTAATAAACTTCGAACTTCTGTGTTATTTCAGTTTGAACTTCACCTTTTTATATTTTTATTAAAGAATTGTATTCGATTTTTATACGAAAAAAATCAAGTATGGAAATACAAGGTGAACCTCTCTCGCAAGGATTTTTGAATCTCCCCGGACAGAGCAGTTGAACTTCTTTCAACAAACCTTTTAAGCTTTTATTTTTTCTATACTTTTATTCTCACCTGAAATGTATTCCTTGCAGTATTGAACTTCTCGTTGTTTTCACCTTGAACTTCTGTCATGTATTTTTAAGCTAAAGTGGAATTGGCAGAACACACAAACAGACATACACACATGTGTGGAGAGGGAATATATGTGCACACACTTAGTAATACGTGAATCTTATGAGAAGTAATACATGAACTTCTCTGTACATACTTTTTTCTCATGTTCACATGCACATTTTTTTCAAAACAAAAGCTCACGAGAATACAATTTCGCAAAAATGGAAACGTGCACACATATATAAGTGGTTGGGCAAAACAACAAATTGCGTGGATATGGCCATGGAAAGCAGCAACTAACTCTCAAGAAGTAGAGAGGTGATTGAGGAGGTGGACGATGACTAGCACCCGCGTCTTTTTGTGTGCTCTGTTTTTGTGGTGACAACAGGAACAGAAGGTGCCGCAGCTGGGGATGGCGACTAGCAGAAATGGCGCCAAGGGCATCTTTTGTTCGACCTGCCATGAGAACTCTGCTTGACCTGCCGATGAGTAAAATCTGGATGACCCAAGAAAATCAAGATAAGCAAAGAGAACGAAGGAGCTCCTCTTGTAACCTGCGATGGAAAACAGCTCTTCTGAATACATTTTTTCCAGAAGCCAAATATACAGAACCATTTTTTGCAGGTAATTTCCACGAAAATTCAAAGAAATTCAAGTCCTCATGGGGAGAGAGTTCAGTATAGAGATGGACGGCAATACTTGATGCTGAAGAAGAGCCGCGTGGCTCGACTGGAATGCCACGACCGTCCTTCATAGGGGCGGCGCCGGTTGAGCACTAGGAGGGGTGGGGGCATCGTCGGTGGAGCGTTGGGCTGGGTGGGGTGTCGGAGGAGGAGCGCTGGGAGGAGGGCCGTCTTCTCGCAGGGAGTGGAGGATCGACGGAGAAAGAGAGCCCAGGGCAGGAGCGGGGAGCCGTCGCCAGATCCAGGTCATGCACGGGCGGTGCCGGCCGGATTCGGGCCGCGGCGGAGCGGCTGTAGCGGGACGATGCCGATTCCTGGCGCTGGGAGGCGTGGGGTCCGGTTCAGGCATCGGGGTGGCACGCAGCGGGTCTAGTGAGGGGTGGTCCACAGCAGCGGGGACTAGGCGGTGCGAGGGCGCGGGCGTCGTCGGCAGGTGGATCAGGATGCGGCAGCGGCTTCGCGCG
>NC_041388.1:81045119-81092912 GCF_002162155.2 Triticum dicoccoides
AGCGGGGAGGTTTGGGGAGTGGGCGTGGCGGCGGTTGCGGGGTTCAGACGCGGGGAGAGGGAGGTTGGGGAAGAGTCGGGCCGGGGTGGGTTTTCCTTTTTTTAATTGGGTGCTCGGTTCGGGTTTTCAGAATTTGGGAGGGCCTCCGCGCCTCTATATAGGGCGCTGTGATCATAATAACTATTCTGATCCCATGATCAGAATAGTGCTACTATATATATATATATATATATATATATATATATATATATATATAACCATTCCGCCCGGCTATTTGACATGCTCGGGGTTGGAGGCGGAGGAACAGGCATAGTACAGGCTCAAGAAATAGGGAGTGCGGTCTACAAAAAGTTATTTTGGACCTCCTGTCGCACGTGTGCGCCGCCAGTCCTCGGTGGGGGGAATCCTTGATGGAAGTAGCCCCTTGGGTGAGTGTACGGATCCGGACTCCGATAGAGCCAGTTTCAGATGTTTATCCTGTTTGTCACCTATTTTTAAAGGATAGCGAAGGAAGAGAATAAAAAATAAGTAATAAAAGAAAGTTACTAGAGTGCTTGCATGCTTGTCCGTATTGTGCTTCCGCCAATGCCCATGGTATCTTGAGTGCGTAATGATGTATGCGCGGTACAAATTTTGTAGGTGTGTGGAGTGGGCGGCGGAAGCCGGGTTGCTATTTCCGTTCTAGGAGAAGATGATCCTCGGGTGGAGGTTGCTTCTGACCCTGGTGTTTCGTTGGTGAACCTTTCCGTCATCCCTGTCGCTTGGCGACCTCCTCCCCCTATGTTCGGCGTTGAGCTTGCCGACCTGTTTAAAGACCCAGCAGTTTTTGTTGGTATGATTAGCTGGTTTATCGGGGTGGGCATGAATCTGGCATGGTTGGCCCAATATCCTGTCCAGGTTGGATGGTTCGTCTCGATTCGTCTTGAATGGCTTCTTTCGTTGATCGGGCTTGGGGTTGCTGAATCCGGCGTTGACCGCCGTGTCGCCTAATCTTTCATTGTCATTGCGACTGTTGTTTTTGCTTCCTCGTGGCTTGTCATTGTCGTCTTGGATTTCGGAGGTGCCCTGGTTGCTGGCGCTATTGCTTCTACGAGCGAGCCAGCTGTCTTCTCCCGCGCAAAAGAGGGTCATTATAGCAGTGAGGGCTGTCATGGATTTAGGTCCTTCTTGGCCGAGGTGGCGTGCAAGCCATTTGTCCCGGACGCCGTGTCTGAAAGCCGCAAGGGCTTCCGCGTCCGGACAGTCGATGATTTGGTTCTTTTTGACTAAGAACCAAGTCCAGAGCTCCCTAGCTCATTCTCTGTGTTGTTGGACAATTTGACTTAGGTCATCGGCATCCGATGGCCAGACATATGTTCCTTGGAAGTTATCGAGGAAGGCCTCTTCCAAGTGTTCCCAGCTGCCTATGGAATTTTCAGGCAGGCTGTTTAACCAGTACCGAGCTAGCACTTTTAGTTTTAGTGGGAGGTATTTAATGGCGTGGAGGTCGTCCCCACGGGCCATATGGATGTGGAGGATGAAATCTTCTATCCACACCGCGGGATCGGTTGCCCCGTCGTATGATTCAATATTGACGGGTTTGAATCCTTCGGGGAGTTCATGATCCATTACTTCATCAGTGAAGCAAAGTGGGTGTGCGGCGCCTCTATGCTGGGCCACACTGCGACGTAACTCCGAAGGAGTCCCTTTGCGGTTTTCGACTCGGGCGTGGCGAGGTTTGACACGTCCGAATAGGTAGTCGTCGTCGCGTGTCGAAGCATGCTTTCGCGATCCGTAGATCGGTCTTGCGTGTCCTGCTCTATTTTCCAAGTCTCTCTGTAGGTCATCTGGGTAATCGTGACCTGCGTTGTTCTTGCCTTTATAGTGAGGTGGGGCTGTCTGGTATTCGGTTTGAGTTGCCTCTTTATCCGGACAGAGTTGTCAGCGACCTGCCGCATTGTGTGATGATGGTATGGGCTCCGATGCCCCTTCATCGGACTGGTATAGCAATCTGTGATTTGGGTAGCCTTTGGCTAGGCTACTAAGGCCGTATTCTTTGGCAACCAGGACTTTGGTCCATCTGTCGTTGAGTAGGTCTTGGTCAGCATGAAGCCGCTGCTGCTTCTTTTTCAAGCTCCTTGTCGTAGCTATTAGGCTGCGCTTGAAGCGCTCCTGTTCGAGGGGATCTTCGGGTACGATGAAGTCTTCATCGCCGAGGCTTACCTCAACTTAGGAGAGCGGAAGGTAGTTGTCGTCCTCCGAACCGTCGTTGGGCAGGGCCTGTTCGTTGGGGTTGGCTTGCCCATTTTCCTGTTCCTCCTGCTCGGATGTTGCTCCCACAGGGTCTTCATTGCTTTCGGGGCCGTCCGGAGTACTATTTTCTCCAGTGCCATTGTTGCTGCGGCGTGACTTGGGGCTGCGTTTGGGGCGCCGAAACTTAGACTGTGACTCAGGAGTTTTAACTGGATCTCCCTTGTCTTTGCCGCGAGGCTTTTTAAGTGTATCGATCATGTACACGTCATGTGAAGGGGTGGCCGTCTCGTGCCTAATGACTGGCGGGTCTTGGCCTTGCTCCTTATCGGCATCGTCGTCTATACCGTCAATGTCTGCGGAGCCAGGAGCGGGCATGTCGGTTAAGTCCTCGACAGTGGCTATGAAGTGGGTGGCGGGTGGGAAGCGAAATTCTCCGTCATCAGCCCCTAGTTCGAGTCGAACATAGTTCGGCTGCGAGTCTCCCATGAATGACAAGTTCTTTGAAGAGTTTAGCACATCGCCCAAAGGTGAGTGCTAAAAAACGTCTGCGGCGCTGAATTCGAAGATCGATAACCGATCTAGCTCGGTGTCCGCAAGCGTACATGGTCTGGAACTTATAGCAGAAGACGAGTCCAGAGTTCCATTGGCGCAAATATTGCAAGGTGTCGAGTCTGCGTGCGGCTCTAATGCCGCAGACTCTGTGGCCTCGAATGGTATGATCTTCTCTGGTTCTAAGGCCATTGCAGCAACATGAACCATCTCCTGAATCTGATCCGATGACAGATTTGAGTCATGTTAATCGGGGCGAGGGGGAGCGATCGCTGCGGTCTCAAATCCATTGAATATCAAGTCTCCACGGATATCTGCGACGTAGTTCAAGCTTCCAAATCTGACCTGATGGCCAGGGGCATAGCTATCAATCTGCTCCAGATGGCCAAGCGAGTTGGCCCGCAGTATGAAGCCGCCGAATACGAAAATCTGTCCGGGGAGGAAGGTTTCTCCTTGGACAGCGTCACTATAGACGATCGGAGGGGCCATCGAACCTCTCGTTGACGGCACAGTGGAACTCTCAATGAAAGCACCAATGTCGGTGTCAAAACCGGCGGATCTCGGGTAGGGGGTCCTGAACTGTGCGTCTGGGATCAATGGTAACAGGAGACGGGGGACACGATGTTTACCCAGGTTCGGGCCCTCTCTATGGAGGTTACAAGAGTTGATCTACCACGAGATCATAATGGCTAAACCCTGGAAGCCTAGCCTATATGACTATGGTAATGAGTATATCCTTTCCGGACTAACCTCTCCGATTTATATAGACACCGAGAGGGAGGAATCTAGGGTTACATAGAGTCGGTTACATAAGAAGGAATCTTCATAGTCGGTCGCCAAGCTTGCCCTCCACGCCAAGTAGAATCCAATCCGGACACGGGTACGGTCTTCGGCCTTCATGTCTTCACAACCCATCAGCCCGGCCCATGGATAACAGGTCGGACGCCCGAGGACCCCTTAGTCCAGGACTCCCTTAATGTGATCCCATTAATCAAATGACAACTCTTGTCTATGGTTAGGAAACATAACCATAATTGGTTCAGTGAGCTAGTCAAGTAGAGGCATACTAGTGACACTCTGTTTGTCTATGTATTCACACATGTACTAAGTTTCCGGTTAATACAATTCTAGCATGAATAATAAACATTTATCATGTATGCAATGTTGTGTACCAGACCTGATGTGTGCCTTGCTATCAGTCTAGTAGGGAGGTACCAAAGTAATCCAAGAGTGGATCACTGGACAGCGGTCAAGAACATCCGGAAATACCTGAAAAGGACTAATGATATGTTTCTCATATATGGAGGTGTCAAAGAGCTCGTCGTAAATGGTTACGTCGATGCAAGCTTTGACACTGATCCGGATGACTCTAAGTCACAAACCGGATACATGTTTTTATTAAATGGTGGAGCTGTCAGTTGGTGCAGTTCCAAGCAGAGCGTCGTGGTGGGATCTACGTGTGAAGCAGAATACATAGCTGCTTTGGAAGCAACAAATGAAGGAGTCTGGATGAAGGAGTTCATATCCGATCTAGGTGTCATACCTGGTGCATCGGGTCCAATGAAAATCTTTTGTGACAATACTGGTGCAATTGCCTTGGCAAAGGAATCCAGATTTCACAAGAGAACTAAGCACATCAAGAAATGCTTCAATTCCATCTGCGATGAAGTCAAGGAGGGAGACATAGAGATTTGCAAGATACATACGGATCTGAATGTTGCATACCCGTTGACTAAGCCTCTCTCATGAGCAAAACATGATCGACACCAAGACTCCATGGGTGTTAGAATCATTACAATGTAATCTAGATTACTGGCTCTAGTGCAAGTGGGAGACTGAAGGAAATATGCCCTAGAGGCAATAATAAAGTTGTTATTTATATTTCCTTATATCATGATAAATGTTTATTATTCATGCTAGAATTGTATTAACCGGAAACTTAGTACATGTGTGAATACATAGACAAACAGAGTGTCACTAGTATGCCTCTACTTGACTAGCTCATTGAATCAATGATGGTTATGTTTCCTAACCATAGACATGAGTTGTCATTTGATTAACGGGATCACATCATTAGAGACTGATGTGATTTACTTGACCCATCCGTTAGCTTAGCACGATGATCGTTTAGTTTGTTGCTATTGGTTTCTGCATAACTTATACATGTTCCTATGACTATGAGATCATGCAACTCCCGAATAGCAGAGGAACACTTTGTGTGCTACCAAACATAACAACGTAACTGGGTGATTATAAAGGTGCTCTACAGGTGTCTCCAATGGTGTTTGTTGAGTTGGCATAGATCGAGATTAGGATTTGTCACTCTGATTGTCGGAGAGGTATCTCTGGGCCCTCTCGGTAATGCACATCAATATAAGCCTTGCAAGCAATGTGACTAATGAGTTAGTTGCGGGATGATGCATTACGGAAAGAGTAAAGAGATTACCCGGTAACGAGATTGAACTAGGTATTGAGATATCGACGGTCGAATCTCGGGCAAGTAACATACCGATGACAAAGGGAACAACGTATATCGTTATGCAGTTTGACCAATAAAGATCTTCATAGAACATGTGGGAGCCAATATGAACATACAGGTTCCACTATTGGTTATTGACCGGAGACGTGTCTAGGTCATGTCTACATAGTTCTTGAACCCGTAGGGTCTGCACGCTTAACGTTCAGTGATGATCGGTATTATGAGTTTAAGTGTTTTGATGAAGTGAAGGTTGTTCGGAGTCTCGGGTGTGATCACGGGCCTGATGAGGAGTCCCAAAATGGTCGAGACATAAAGATCGATATATTGTAAGCCTATGTTTGGACATGGGAAAGGTTCCGAGTGAGTTCGGGCAAACACCGGAGTACACGGGGGTTACCGGAACCCCCCGAGGAGTATATGGGCCCTAATGGGCTTTAGTGGAGAGAGAGATAGAGGAAGACAGGGCAGGCCACGCGCCCTCTCCCCCTCTGGTCTGAATTGGACTAGGAAGCGGGGGGGCGCCCCCTTTCCTTCCTCCCTCTCTCCCCTTCCTTCTCTCCTAGTCCAACTAGAGAAGGGGGAATCCTACTCCCGGAGGGAGTAAGACTCCTCCAGGGCGTGCCATAGAGGGCCGGCCCTCCCCCTCCTCCACTCCTTTATATACGGGGGAGGAGGCACCCCATAGACACACAAGTTGATCATTGATCTCTTAGCCGTGTGCGGTGCCCCCCTCCACCATAATCCACCTCGGTCATATCATAGCGGTGCTTAGGCGAAGCCCTGTTCCGGTAGCATCATCATCACCGTCATCATGACGTCATGCTGACGAAGCTCTCCCTCGACACTCTGCTGGATCATGAGTTCGTGGATGTCATCGAACCGAACATGTGCAGATCGCGGAGGTGTCGTACTTTCGGTACTAGGATCGGTCAATCGTGAAGACGTACGACTACATCAACCACGTTGTCATAACGCTTCTGCTTATGGTCTACGAGGGTACATAGACAATCTCATTGCTATGCATCACCACGATCTTACATGTGCGTAGGATTTTTTTGAAATTACTGCGTTCCCCAACAATTTCGAGTTGCAAATGTTAGCAACTGAACCAGTATCAAATACCTAGGCACTATTGCGAGCATTAGTAAGGTACACATAAATAACATGTATATCAAATATACCTTTCACTTTGCCATCCTTCTTCTCCACCAAATACTTGGGGTAGTTCCGCTTCCAGTGACCAGTCCCTTTGCAGTAGAAGCACTCAGTTTCAGGCTTAGGTCCAGACTTGGGTTTCTTCACTTGAGCAGCAACTGGCTTGTTGTTTTTCTTGAAGTTTCCCTTCTTCCCTTTACCCTTTTTCTTGAAACTAGTGGTCTTGTTGACCATCAACACTTGATGCTCCTTCTTGATTTCTACCTCCGCAGCCTTTAGCATTGTGAAGAGCTCGGGAATAGTCTTATCCATCCCTTGCATATTATAGTTCATCACGAAGCTCTTGTAGCTTGGTGGCAGTGATTGAAGAACTCTATCAATGACACTATCATCAGGAAGATTAACTCCCAGCTGAGTCAAGTGGTTATGGTACCCAGACATTCTGAGTATATGTTCACTGACAGAACTATTCTCCTCCATTTTGCAGCTATAGAACTTATTGGAGACTTCATATCTCTCAATTCGGGCATTTGCTTGAAATATTAACTTCAACTCCTGGAACATCTCTTGCTCCATGACATTCAAAACATCGTTGAAGTCCCGGTTCTAAGCCATAAAGCATGGCACACTGAACTATCGGGTAGTCATCAGCTTTGCTCTGCCAGGTGTTCACAACATCTGGCATTGCTCCTGTAGCGGGTTTGTCACCTAGCGGTGCTTCCATGACGTAATTCTTCTATGCAGCAATGAGGATAATCCTCAAGTTATGGACCCAGTCCGTGTAGTTGCTACCATCATCTTTTAACTTAGTTTTCTCTAGGAACACATTAAAATTCAACGGAACAACAGCACGGGCCATCTATCTACAACAACATAGACATGCAAAATACTATCAGGTGCTAAGTTCATGATAAATTAAAGTTCAATTAATCAAATTACTTAAGAACTCCCGCTTAGATAAACATCCCTCTAATCATCTAAGTGATCATGTGATCCATATCAACTAAACCATGTCCGATCATCACATGAGATGGAGTAGTTTTCAATGATGAACATCACTATGTTGATCATATCTACTATATGATTCATGCTCGACCTTTCGGTCTCAGTGTTCCGAGGCCATATCTGCATATGCTAGGCTCGTCAAGTTTAACCCGAGTATTCTGCGTGTGCAAAACTGGCTTGCACCCGTGATAATCCCCAAGTGCAGGGAATCATCGTAGCAATTCCCAATGATGGAAGTGATAAGTATGGAGTGTCGAACCCACAAGGAGCTAAAGGTAAGATCAATATTCTCTCAAGTCCTATCTGCCACTGATATGACTCTACGTACACCGAACGTTTGCTTTCAACTAGCAACGAGAAATAAAACTACGTTGTGGGTATGAAGAGGATAACTTTATATGATATCGGAGAGCTAAAATATAAAAGTAGGTGTTGTTATCATAAAGTTAGAATATATTACTAAAAATTATAAATAGCGAGTGTGGAATAATGGTGGATCGGTGTGCGGAATTTTCCTAGGCAATTGTTAACAAGACCGATAGTCGTCATTGCAATTTCATATGAGGGAGAGGCATAAGCTAACATACTTTATCTTCTTGGATCATATGCACTTATGATTGGAACTCTAGCAAGCATCAGCAACTACTAAAGATCGTTAAGGTAAAACCCAACCATACATTAAAGTATCAAGTCCTGTTTATTCCCATACGCCATGTCCCGCTTACCCGTGTTTGTGTTTCAGTCACTCACGCAACGTAGACAATAAGAAAACCATGGACATATTGCAACACCCTACAACGGGAATCCCTCATGCTTGCACGACACAGAGGGCACCATAGGACAGCACCAAAGTAAAACATACAACTCATACCAATCTAGATCATCAATCAACCCAAAGACAAAGGATATGTACTCAAAACATCATAGGATGGCAACACATCATTGGATCATAATATGTGGCATAAAGCACCATGTTCAAGTAGGGATTACAGCGGGGTGCGGGAGAGTGGACCGCGTAAAAGAGATGAGGATGGTGATGATGATGGTGATGTTGATGAAGACGATCACCGCGGTGATGATTCCCCTCTCGATGGCACTCCGATGCCACCAAGAGAGAGGAGGAGAGGTTCTCCCCCTTGTGCTTCCTCCTCCATGGCCTCCCCCCTAGATGGGGAGAGGTTCTCCCTCTGGTCCTTGGCCTTCATGACGATGATGGCCCCTCCAGGATCCTCCTCCATGCCCTCCGATGATGATGGCCCCCTCCGGCAGGGTGCCAGAGAGGTCCTAGATTGATTTATCGTGGCTACAGAGGCTTGCGGTGGAGGAACTTCCGATCTAGGTTATTTTTGGAGGTTTGTATATTTATATGAGAAGTTGGCGTTGATTTCACGTCAGGGGGGCCCTCGGGGAGTCCACGAGGGGGGTGCCCCCACCCTTGTGGGGCCCCCGTGACTCCCCTCCGGGGGATTTTCGTTCCCATATTTTTCATATTTTCCAGAAAAAATCTCCGTTGATTTTCATCGCATTCCGAGAACTTTTATTTCTGCACAAAAACAATACCACAGTAGTTCTGCTGAAAACAACATTAGTCCGGGTTAGTTCTAATAAAATCATACCAAAATCATATAAAAATATTGTAAACATGGCATGAATACTTCATAAATTATAGATACGTCGGAGACGTATCAACCTGTTGTATGTGAACGTAGAGCTTATCACAACCGATCATCACGTGGTGTCTCTGCACGACGAACTGTAGCAACGGTGCATACTCAGGGAGAACACTTATACCTTGAAATTTAGTGAGAGATCATCTTATAATGCTACAGCCAACTAAGCAAAATAAGATGCATAAAGGATAAACATCACATGCAATCAATATAAGTGATATGATATGGCCATCATCATCTTGTGCCTTTGATCTCCATCTTCAAAGCACCATCATGATCACCATCGTCACCGGCTTGACACCTTGATCTCCATCGAAGCATCGTTGTCGTCTCGCCAATTATTGCTTCTACAACTATCGCTACCGCTTAGTGATAAAGTAAAGCAATTACATGGCGATTGCATTTCATACAATAAAGCGACAACTATATGGCTCCTGCCAGTTGCCGATAACTGTGTTACAAAACATGATCATCTCATACAATAAAATTTAGCATCATATCTTGACCATATCACATCACAACATGCCCTGCAAAAACAAGTTAGACGTCCTCTACTTTGTTGTTGCAAGTTTTACGTGGCTGCTACGGGCTGAGCAAGAACCGTTCTTACCTACGCATCAAAAACCACAACACGGTATAGTGATTGCTTTTTGATCTTTAGAAAGAACCCCGTTCATTGAATCCGATTCAACTAAAGTTGGAGAAACTGACACCCACTAGCCACCTGTGTGCGAAGCACGTCGGTAGAACCAGTCTCGCGTAAGCGTACCCGTAATCTCGGTCTGGGCCGCTTCATCCAACAATACCGCTGAATCAAAAATCAACTAGTGTCGGCAAGCAATATGTATATACCCATGCCAACAACTCCTTTGTGTTCTACTCGCGCATATAACATCTACGCATAGACCTGGCTCAGATGCCACTGTTGGGGAACGCAGTAATTTCAAAAAAATCCTACGCACACGCTAGATCTATCATGGTGATGCATAGCAATGAGAGGGGAAGAGTGTTGTCCATGTACCCTCGTAGACCGTAAGCGGAAGCGTTATGATAACGCGGTTGATGTAGTCGTACGTCTTCACGATCTGACCGATCCTAGTACCGAAAGTACGGCACCTCCGCGATCTGCACACATTCGGCTCGGTGACGTCCCACGAACTCCCGATCCAGATGAGTGTCGAGGGAGAGCTTCGACAGCACGACGGCGTGATGACGGTGATGCTGAAGCTACCGGAACAGGGCTTCGCCTAAGCACAGCTACGATATGACCGAGGTGGATTATGGTGGAGGGGAGCACCACACACAGTTAAGACAATCATCAACTTGTGTGTCTATGGGGTGCCCCCTCCCCGTATATAAAGGAGTGGAGGAGGGGGGAGGGCCGGCCCTCTATGGTGCGCCCTAGGGGAGTCCTACTCCCACCGGGAGTAGGATTCCCCCTTCCAAGTAGTAGGAGTAGGAGAGACAGAAAGGGAGGAGAGGGGGAGGAAAGGGGGGCGGCCCCCACCCAATTCAGATTATGCTAGGGGGGCACGCCTCCCACCTTTTCCCTTCCTCTCCTCTATTCCACTAAGGCCCAATAAGGCCCATATACTCCCCGGGGGGTTCCGGTAACCTCCCAGTACTCTGGAAAATGCCTAAACTCATCCGGAACCATTCAGATGTCCAAACATAGGCTTCCAATATATCGATCTTTATGTCTCGACCATTTCGAGACTTCTCGTCATGTCCGTGATCATATCCGGGACTCCAAACTACCTTCGGTACATCAAAACACATAAACTCATAATACCGATCGTCACCGAACATTAAGCGTGCGGACCCTACGGGTTCGAGAACTATGTAGACATGACCGAGACTCATCTCCGGTCAATAGCCAATAGCGGAACCTGGATGCTCATATTGGTTCCTACATATTCTACGAAGATCTTTATCAGTCAAACCGCACAACAACATACGTTGTTCCCTTTGTCATCGGTATGTTATTTGCCCGAGATTTGATCGTCGGTATCATCATACCTAGTTCAATCTCGTTACCAGCAAGTCTCTTTACTCGTTCCGTAATACTTCATCCCGCAACTAACTCATTAGTCACATTGCTTGCAAGGCTTATAGTGATGAGCATTACCGAGAGGGCCCAGAGATACCTCTCTGATACACGGAGTGACAAATCCTAATCTCGATCTATGCCAACACAACAAACACCATCGGAGACACCTTTAGAGCATCTTTATAGTCACCCAGTTACGTTGTGACATTTGATAGCACACTAAGTGTTCCTACGGTATTCGGGAGTTGCATGATCTCATAGTCATAGGAACATGTATAAGTTATGGAGAAAGCAATAGCAACAAACTAAACGATCATCGTGCTAAGCTAACGGATGGGTCAAGTCAATCACATCATTCTCTAATGATGTGATCCCGTTAATCAAATGACAACTCTTGTCTATGTTCAGGAAACATAACCATCATTGGTTCAACGAGCTAGTCAAGTAGAGGCATACTAGTGACACTCTGTTTGTCTATGTATTCACACATGTACTAAGTTTCCGGTTAATACAATTCTAGCATGAATAATAAACATTTATCATGATATAAGGAAATATAAATAACAACTTTATTATTGCCTCTAGGGCATATTTCCTTCAGGATCTTCATTCTTCGTCATCACGAACCCTTCTCCATCGCCAATTCCATGATGCTCCCCACCGGGAGTGAGTAATTCCTTCATAGGCTCGCTGGTCAGTGAGGAGTTAGTTGAGATTCATCATGTAATCGAGTTATTTTTGTTAGGGCCTGATCCCTAGTATCCACTATGTTCTTAGATTGATGTTGCTATGACTTTGCCATGCTTAATGCTTGTCACTTTGGGCTCGGGTGCCATGATTTCAGATCTGAACCGTTTATGAGTTCATCATTATATCCATGTTCTAGATCCGATCTTGCAAGTTATAGTCACCTACTACGTGTTATGATCTGGCAACCCCGGAGTGACAACAACCGGGCCCACTCCCAGTGATGATCGTAGTTTGAGGAGTTCATGTATTCACCATGTGTTAATGCTTTGTTCCAGTTCTCTATTAAAAGGAGGCCTTAATATCCCTTAGTTTCCAATATGGACCCCGCTGCCACGGGAGGGTAGGACAAAAGATGTCATGCAAGCTTTTAATAAAGCACATATGACTATTTACGGAATACATGCCTACATTATATCGATGAACTGGAGCTAGTGCCGTATCGCCCTAGGTTATAACTATCTCATGATGAATATCATCCAACAAGTCAACGATCCAATGCCTACAAATTTATGCTTATTGATCTTGCTGCGTTACTATTGCTATCATCACTGTTACACTTGCTACAAACTACTGCTATCACTGTTACTGTTACTGTTGCTGCTGTCACTACTATCAAACTATTTTGCTACTGATCACTTTGCTGCAGATAATTAATCTCCAGGTGTGGTTGAACTGACAACTCAGCTGCTAATACCTTCAAATATTCTTTGGCTCCCCTTGTGTCGAATCTATAAATTTGGGTCGAATACTCTACCCTCGAAAACTATTGCGATCCCCTATACTTGTGGGTTATCAAGACCTTTTTCTGGCACTGTTGCCGGGGAGCATAGCTATATTTGTTAAGTCACTTGGGATTATTATCATATTATCACTATGAAGAATCCGAAGGATCCAAAGACTAAGATATTTCCCTCAAAGACGAGGGGAGGTAAGGAACTGCCATCCAGTTCTGCTTTATATTCACCTTCTGTTATGAATAAACTTGCAACTCCACCACATGCTTTTAATTCTGATATGTCGCAAGTTATTGATGATGCTACTTCTACTATGAACGATGCTAGTACCTTGCTTGATAATGATGATGTGCCACTTGGTGAATTTCTTAATAAACAAATTGCTAGAGTTATACAACATGATGTTGTTGAATTTGATGATGAGCTTGAAACTAAATCTCCTGAAACACCTACTAGAACTATCCTTCCTAGATATGAATTGCCTAAGGTACCGGAAGGTTATGTTATGAGTGAAGAAGCAACTAGAGATATTCTTGCTTGTAATGATAGAGATGATCTAAAGAAATTATTACACAAGTATAAAGAAAAATCTCTTAATGCTAGAATGAAATGTGATCCTAAGTTTTCTACTTCACCTATCTTTATTGGTAATAGGGATTATGAATTCTCTGTCGACCCAGAGTTAATTACTTTGGTTGAATCTGATCCTTTCCATGGTTATGAAACTTAAACTGTTGTGGCACATCTTACTAAGTTGAATGACATAGCTACCCTTTTTACTCATGATGAGAAAACTCGTTATTACTTTATTCTCAAATTATTTCCTTTCTCATTAAAGGGTGATGCTAAAGCTTGGTACAATACTCTTGCTCCTAGTTGTGTGCGTAGTCCCCAGAATATGATTTATTACTTCTCTGAAAAATATTTTCCTGCTCATATGAAACAAGCTGCCTTACAGGAAATATTTAACTTTTTGCAAACTAAAGAAGAGAGTCTCCCACAAGCTTGGGGGAGGCTTTGGCAGTTACTAATGCTTTGCCTGATCATCCTCTTAAGAAAAATGAAATACTTGATATCTTCTATAATGGACTAACCGATACTTCTAGGGACTTCCTAGATAGTTGTGCTGGTTGTGTTTTCAGGGAACCAACTGTTGGACAAGCTGAAGAATTATTGAATAACATACTAAAAAATTATGATGATTGGACTATTCCTGAATCACTGCCTAAACCCACTCCAAAGAAGAGGGGTATATTATATCTCAGTCCCGAAGATATGCAAGAGGCAAAGAAATCTATGAAAGAAAAAGGTATTAAAGCTGAGGATGTTAAAAATTTACCTCCTATTGAATAAATACATGGGCTTAATACACCACCAATGCCTAAGGTGTAGAGGTAAATTCTCTTATGAAGCTTAATGATAGTGATAATCCTCGCAATATGCATCCTAGTTAATGCCTTTATGAGTTTGAAAACTACATTAGAAAACAAGATCACTTCAATGCAAATGTTATGAAACAATTGAAATATAATTCTGATATGATTGCTCGCTGATAACCCACAAGTATAGGCGATCAATTGTAGCCTATTTCGATAAGTAAGAGTATCGAACCCAACGAGGAGCTAAAGGTAGAACAAATATTCCCTCAAGTTATATCGATCACCGATACAACTCTACGCACGCTTAACGTTCGCTTTACCTAGAACAAGTATGAAACAAGAAGTACTTTGTAGGTGTTTTTGGATAGGTTTGCAAGATAATAAAGAACACGTAAATAAAAAGTAGGGGCTGTTTAGATAAAGAAACAACAAAGTTAGTATAGCGAGTGCGGAAAAGTGGTGGTAGGAGTTACGAAATTGTCCCTAAGCAATTGACTACTTTACTAGACCGATAGCAAGTTTTATGTGGGAGAGGCCACTGCTAGCATGTCATCCCTGACTTGGAATTCTATGCACTTATGATTGGAACTATTAGCAAGCATCCGCAACTACTAATGTTCTTTAAGGTAAAACCCAACCATAGCATTAAGATATATTGGTCCCCCTTCAATCCCGTATGCATCAATTTCTATGCTAGGTTGAAGCTTCTGTCACTCTTGCCCTCCAATACATAGTCCTATCAACATACAACTAACCCTATGGTGTGATGCACACGCGCACTCATATGATGGGCACCAAAGGACAACAACATAACCACAAGAAAATTAAACCAATTATAGCAATTCACCAATTACCAATAGGACAATGAAAATCTACCCAGACATCATAGGATGGCAACACATCATCGGATAATAATATGAAGCATAAAGCACCATGTTCAAGTAGAGGGTACAGCGGGTTGTGGGAGAGTGGACCTCTATAGATAGATGGGGGAAGGTGATGATGATGTTGGTGAATATGACAGAGGTGTTGGTGTAGATTGCGGTGATGATGATGGCCCCGGCGGCGTCCCAGCGCCACCGGGAGAGAGGGAGAGAGAGCCCCCCTTCTTCTTCTTCTTCCTTGACTTTCTCCCTAGATGGGAGAAGAATTTCCCCTCTGGTCCATGACCTCCATGGCGGTGGAGGGTTGAGAGCCCCTCCGAGATTGGATCTGTCTCTCTATCTCTCCCTGTTTCCGCGTTCCAGATTCTGCCTTTTCATCGTTTCTTATATTCCCGGAGATCCGTAGCTCCGATTGGGATGAAATTTGGACACGATTTTTATCCGGATATTAGATTTCTTACGGCGAAAGAAGGGCACGAACCACCTTATGGGGTGGAAACAAGGGCCCAGGGCGCACCTGATGCCCTAGGGCGCCCCCTGCCTCGTGGCCCCCTCGGGCATCATCTCACGTTGATTCTTCTTCCCAAAAATCACATATATTTCAAAAAAAATCTCTGTCAGTTTTTATCCCATTTGGACTCTGTTTGATATGGATTTTTTGCGAAACAATAAACATGCAACAAACAGGAACTGGCACTGGATCAATATGTTAGTCCCAAAAATAGTATAAAAAGTTGCCAAAAGTATATGAAAGTGGTAGGATATTGGCATGGAACAATCAAACATTATAGATACGACGAAGACGTATTAGCATCCCAAGCTTAATTCCTGCTCGTCCTCGAGTAGGTAAATGATGCAAAAGATAATTTTTGATGTGGAATGCTACCTAGCATAATCTTGATCATGTAATCTAATCATGGCATGAATATTACGACACGAGTGATTCAAAGCAATAGTCTATCATTTGATATTAAGACAATAATACTTCAAACATACTAATAAAGCAATCATGTCTTTTCTAAATAACATGGCCAAAGAAAGTTATCCCTACAAAATCATATGGTCTGGGTATGCTCCATCTTCACCACACACAATATTCAAATCATGCACAACCCCGATGACAAGCCAAGCAATTGTTTCATACTGTTGATGTTCTCAAACCTTTTCTACTTTCATGCAATACATGAGCGTGATCCATGGATATAGCACTATAGGTGGAATAGAATGTGATGATGGAGGTTGTGTAGAGAAGACAAAAAGGAAGAACGTCTCACATCGACACGGCTAATCAATGGACTATGGAGATGCCCATCAATTGATGTCAATGCGAGGAGTAGGGATTGCCATGCAACAGATGCACTAAGAGCTATAAGTGTATGAAAGCTCAAACTGAACACTAAGTGGGTGTGCATCCAACTTGCTTGCTCATGAAGACCTAGGGAATTTGAGAAAGCCCATTGTTGGAATATACAAGCCAAGTTCTATAATGAAAATTCCCACTAGTATATGAAAGTGATAACTCAAGAGACTCCCTATATGAAGAACATGGTGCTCCTTTGAAGCACAAGTGTGGTAAAAGGATAGTAACATTGTCCCTTCTCTCTTTTCTCTCATTTTTATTTATTTTTTCTCTTTTTTTGGTGGGCTTCTTTGGCCAATTTTTTTTATTTGGGCTTCTTTGGCCTCTTTTATTTTGATAACCTCGTCTGGGACAATGTTCTAATAATGATAATCATCACACTTTTATTTACTTATAACTCAATACTAGAACAAAGATATGACTCTATATGAATGCCTCTGGCGGTGTACCGGGATGTGCAATGACCTGGCTTAGCAAAGATATCAAAAAACGGACAAGCCATGAAAATATCATGCTAGCTATCTTACGATCATGAAAAGCAATATGACAATGAATGCTCAAGTCATGTATATGATGATGATGAAAGTGGCATGGCAATATATCTCGGAATGGCTATGGAAATGCCATAGGTAGGTATGGTGGCTGTTTTGAAGAAGATATAAGGAGGCTTATGTGTGACAGAGCGTATCATATCGCGGGGTTTGGATGCACCCGCGAAGTTTGCACCAACTCTCGAGGTGAGAAAGGGCAATGCACGGTACCGAAGAGTCTATCAATGATGGAAGGGTGAGAGTGCGTATAATCCATGGACTCAAACATTAGTCATAAAGAACTCACATACTTATTGCAAAAGTCTATTAGCTATCGAAACAAAGTACTACGCGCATGCTCCTAGGGGGATAGATTGGTAGGAAAAGACCATCGCTCGTCCCCGACCGCCACTCATAAGGAAGACAATCAATAAAAAATCATGCTCCGACTTCATCACATAACGTTTCACCATACGTGCATGCTACGGGAATCACAAACTTCAACACAATTATTTCTACAATCCACAACTACCCACTAGCATGACTCTAATATCACCATCTTTATATCGCAAAACTATTGCAAGGAATCAAACATATCATATTCAATGATCTACAAGTTTTATGTAGGATTTTATGACTAACCATGTGAATGACCAGTTCCTGTCATCTCTCTAAATAGATATAAGTGAAGCAAGAGAGTTTAAATCTTTCTACAAAAGATATGCCCATGTTCTAACAAATATAAGTGAAGCAAAATAGCATCCTACAAATGGCGGTTTTGTATGTGAAGATAAACAGACAATCCAAACTTCAAAAGATATAAGTGAAGCACATGAAGCATTCTATAAAGCCATACTCAAAAGATATAAGTGAAATGCAATGAGCATTCTATAAATCAACCATGGAATATCTCATACCAGCATGGTGAATAAAAGAAAAATGAAAACTAAATGCAAAAGACGCTCCAAAATTTGCACATATCGCATGAACGAAACGAATCCGAAAACATACCGATACTTGTTGAAGAAAGATGGGATGCCTTCTGGGGCATCCCAAAGCTTAAATTCTTGAGTCTCCTTGAATATTTACTTGGGGTGCCTTGGGCATCCCCAAGCTTGAGCTCTTGCCTCTCCTCCTTCTCCTCACATCGAGACCTCCTCGATCTTCGAACACTTCATCCACACAAAACTCAACAGAAAGCTCGGTAAGATCCGTTAGTATAATAAAGAAAATCACTACTCTAAGTACTGTTGCAAACCAATTCATATTTTATTTTTGAATTGTAGCTACTGTAATATAACTTTTCCATGGCTTAATCCACTGATAGAAATCGATAGTTTCATCAAAACAAGCAAACTATGCATCAAAAACAGAATCTATCTTAAAAAGGATAGTCTGTAATAATATGAACATTCACCATACCTCTGTACTTCAAAAATTCTGAAATAATTATGAAAAATAAATAATTTGTATATAAAGACAGTGCAAAAAATTTCAGAACTGTTTGATGTTCCAGTAAAAAATGTAAAATCGCGCACTACAGCCAAAGTTTCTGTATTGCACCGCACAAACCAACAAGCAATGTAAACATCCTAAAGGCGAATCTTGGCACATGATTTTTATATTACAATGGAATTGTACAAGGGGATAATTATTTTTGTTAAAAAGTTTATGTAATGAAGATTCACAAAGTTTCCATGAGTGATACCTCTTGAGCATGCCCTGGTTTTCCCTTGAAGAGGACAAGATGATGCAGCAAAGCAGCGTAAGTATTTCCCTTAGTTTTTGAGAACCAAGGTATCAATCCAGTAGGAGATCACGCATGAGTCACCTCATACCTACACAAACAAATAAAAACCTCGCAACCAACGCGATAAAAGGGGTTGTCAATCCCTTCACGACCACTTGCAAGAGTGACATCTGATAGAGATAATAATAATAAGATAAATATTTTTGGTATTTTTATGATATAGATTGAAAGTAAAGATTGCAAAATAAAATAGATTGGAAACTTGTATGATATGATGAAAGATAGATCCGGGGGCCATAGGTTTCACTAGTGGCTTCTCTCATTATAGTATAAGTATTACGGTGGGTGAACAAATTACTGTCGAGCAATTGATAGAAAAACGAATAATTATGAATATCTAGGTATGATCATGTATATAGGAATCACGTCCGTGACAAGTAGACCGACTCCTGCCTGTATCTACTACTATTACTCCACAAATCGACTGCTATCCAGCATGCATCTAGAGTATTAAGTTCATAAGAACGGAGTAATGCTCTAAGCAAGATGACATGATGTAGAGGGATAAACTCATGCAATATGATATAAACCCCATCTTTTTATCCTCGATGGCAACAATACAATACGTGTCGTTTTCCTTTCTGTCACTGGGATCGAGCACCGCAAGATTGAACCCAAAGTTAAACACTTCTCCCATTGCAAGAAAGATCAATTTAGCAGGCCAACCAAACTGATAATTCAAAGAGACTTGCAAAGATAACCAATTATACATAAAAGAATTCAGAGAAGATTCAAATATTGTTCATAGATAATCTTGATCATAAACCCACAATTCATCGGATCTCAACAAACGCACCGCAAAAGAAGATTACATCGAACAGATCTCCAAGAGAATCAAGGAGAACTTTGTATTGAGATCCAAAAAGAGAGAAGAAGCCATCTAACTAATAACTATGGACCCGAAAGTATGAGGTAAACTACTCACACATCATCAAAGAGGCTATGGTGTTGATGTAGAAGCCCTCCATGATCAATGCCCCCTCCGGCGAAGTGTCGAAAAAGGCCCCAAGATGGAATCTCATGGGTACAGAAGGTTGCGGCGGTGGAATTAGGTTTCATGGTGCTACCCGATGTTTTCAGGTTACGTAGGTATATATAGGAGAAAGAAGTAGGTCGGTGGAGCCACGAGGGGCCCACGAGGGTGGAGGGCGCGCCCCCTGCCTCGTTACCTCCTCGTTGGTTGCTTGACGTCCACTCCAAGTCCTCTGGATCACGTTTGTTCCAAAAATCATGCCCCCGAAGGTGTCACTCAGTTTGGACTCCGTTTGATATTCTTTTTCTGCGAAACACTGAAATACGCAAAAAAACAGCAATTTGGGCTGGTCGTGGTTTTAATAGGTTATTCCCAAAAATAATATAAAAGTGTATAAATAAGCCCATTAAACATCCAAAACATAATATATAATAGCATGGAGAAATAAAAAATTATAGATACATTGGAGACGTATCAGTGAGCATGAACAAAGTTCATGGAGCTGCCCCACTTCAACAATGCTTGTCTCTTTCACTTTCACTTTCCTTTTTGAAAAGTTTTGGGTTCCCCTCTTTATTTTTTTGTTTTTAAACTTTATAAAAGCACTCAACAGAAGTAAATGACTCTCTAAAACTTCCGGATTGTCTCCCTGGTAGCGCTTTCTTTAAAGCTATTAAACTAGACATAAAGTGCTCAAGTAATGAATCCACCCGTATCCCAAGGTATATCAAAGCCAATTTGAATCAACAATTATTTGTAATTTAGTAGTGAGCACAAAGTAACATATATCAAGCAATGACAAAGTCTAACTCTCTTCCTATGCATCGGCATGTCATACAAGAACAATTCATGCACATCACATAAAGGCCAATACATAGCATAAGCAGTTTCTTGCAATTCTATCATGTTGGAAACATAAAGAGGCGGAGATGTAGTTCCTCTCTCATAATAATTATAAGTAGGAGCAGCAAGCACATGCATATTATAGTCATCAAAATTATCATGTGCAAAGGGTAGTTCCTCTCTCATAGTAATTACAAGTAGGAGCAGCAAGCACATGCATATTATAATCATCAAAATTATCATGTGCAACGGTAAAAGGCAACCCATCAATATAATCCTTAATAAGTGCAAACTTCTCTGATATAATGTAGTCGGGAGAATTTAAAAAGATAATAGGACTATCATGCATGGGTGCAATAGAAACAATTTCATGTTTAACATAAGGAACTACAACGAGTTCATCTCCATAAACATAATTCATATTGGCATCTTGGCCACAAGCATAGCAAGCATCATCAAAAAGGGATATTTCAAAAGAATCAACGGGATCATAACAATCATCATAGCATTCATCCTTCGGTAGATTCAAAGAGAAATTAAACAATGTATGGGATAAAGAGTTACTCTCATTAGATGGTGGGAACAGCTGATCAATCCGCTCTTCCTCCTTTTCTTCTTCGCTCTCCTCCTCATCTTTTTCATCCAATGAGCTCACAATGTCATTAATTTCTTCTTTCATAGACTCCTGCAAAATATTAGTCTCTTCTTAGACAGCGGAGAAGTCCTCAATATATGGTTTAATATAAGGATTAGAAGAATACTTATCATAGCAATATTTAAGTATGGCCAAATTTTCAGATTTACTAGTACAAATGCCCGTGTGTTGCACCGGGCAAAAAAGAGGCACAGCCTGCTTCATGTGCCATTACGCAACCATTTTTATATCGAATTTCAATAAACATCAATGATAAGGTTAAACTGATTGGTGCTCTTTGTAGCATGAAGTTCGGACGTGAAGAAGCCAACATACCATTCTTCATCTGATGGAAGAGTAGTTTTTCATACAATAGATTGCCAATTGTTTTTCTTTTGCTTTTCTGAAAACGCAGGAAATTCCTTATTATGAATAGAAGTTATTGTTTTCATAAAACTGGAATACATTAGCTTCCACCCCCTCATATGATGCATCCACCCAGAATATATATTTCTTCTTTTTATCCCATCCACGAGACATAATGATGTTACCAAGATAGCTCGTCAGCCAACATGGATACATTGGCACGACGAAAAACAGTAATTATGTTCAAATTTTGTGTGCATACTCATTATTCAGTACACTTCTTGTAAAATGTTAATCTTGTGTCATTATAGAACTTAGTAGAGTTTAGTAGCACTTGTATGGGAAAATGATGAACTAGATGATCTGGAAGAGCCGACTACCTTATCTGATTTTAGTACATAACTCTTTCTTTGCTGCTGGTAACTTATAACAGTAACGCAGAACACGAAACTCAACTCAATCAAGGTAATACATATGCTCCCCTCCGAAATATGCCCTTAACTACTGAAGAAAAAGAAGAAATAGTACTACTGATGAAAAAGAAGAAAATGGTCAGCTCCATGTAAAAAATAGTTCTGCTGTAATAGAAATAGAAGTTATGAATGGCTGACTAGTTATTCCTGCCCACTAAGCAAATCTGTAGCACTATCAACCATAAGCATTGCATTATTGCATACGGCCAAACTTAACATATATATACCACACTATGCATCCAAACCTATTTCAGCAAGATAAAGAACTATTCTTTTAGTTTTACTTGATTTTTGTTAGCAAGTAAAATTGTTGGAAGTGTAGTCGTGCGATGCCAGCTTTACATGGACCATATAAACCACAGTAAGCTGATGTTAGCTATCAGTATAAAATGTCTGGATTGGAAGAATTTTCACGAGCTTACCCGAGTACAATGCCGCTGGTCCAGCTTGTTGGTGGAAACCAGATGTGGTCTTGTTGCTGGAGCTGGACTACTCACTGGACATGATTCTTCGGATGACTTCCCGCTATTGGATGCTCTCACCGGATTGGCACAACAAGTCGTCTGGCCTCATGACGACAACACTTGTCGTCGAGCCTGGAGCATCATACACTTCAATGTTTTCCATCGAAACCGCATATATTCACACCATTTATTGTTTGCACATTATCAAATAAGCTAAATCTGACCAAATGTGTTGATCTGCTAGGAATAAAGGACCCAGGTCTACAATGCTACACAACTAAAAGAAGATTAAGCTTAGAGTTGTGATCGTACAATGCAAATAAGCAATACTTGACCGAACTGTGAAAAACAACATCCTACTTCTAAAATTTGTAGCACTGCTTTTCCTTCTAGCAACCAAAATCAACCGTGCTATTGTAGCACTGCTTTTCCTTTCGAACAACAAAAATTAACTGCCTATTTATTGAACCATGACAAAGTTAAAGTACTAAACAACATTACCAATCATGGTGAATCTAAAAAACGAACATTGCGTGCCAAAATTGGCAGTACTACTGAGTTCTCTTCCTCTCTCGAAATTGGAAGAATATGAATAAAGCTATCCTCATGCACCACACACATATCGGTCAGCCACGCGCGCCTCTGGCAGCCAACACTCATGTACAACATGCCGACAACATCACACCCACACAACGTGTTGGCCGGTTGTCATGCACCCAAATCCGCAGGCCGCCACGCGTAAATGGACGCACTACCAAGCTGCTGACTCCGCCCCTGTACGCCCTGGTTGGCCTCGCCGCTGTGTAAGCAGGGGGCATGGATTCAAAATGACAAACTGAACACGTGTGGTGAAATGGTTTGCCAGGAATTCAACTGTTTCCGAATTCGAAAACAGCTGATTCATGGATCAACAATGCCCAAAAAAATGTCCAAGAGATCCTTGAATATTTCAGAGGATCTAACCTGGACAATTGCAAAATCAACATATGCATATATTGTGTACTGAAGAATCTCTTTTCTACCGGTCTCAGTCTCCCCTTTTTTATTCTGAAGATCTTGCAATTGGGTAAAGGCTGACAATCTTTGTGTTGATGAATGGGACAATGTCAAGGGAGCATTTCCAAGCCAGCTAATAAACCCACCAGAAAATAAAATATCACACAAACTGTTCTAGTCCATAGGATGGCTTCTCCTTCCTCGACCCAATGGTGCTCAAGAACGCCAGAGACAGGACACCTAAAAATGTTTAAAAGGGAGATTAATAATCAGAACTGGAGTATCAAAGGACGGGGCATCAGTCTCCAACATGCATCTACTACACGAATAGAATAGAAGAAAACCCAATCAAAATTAAACAACACATGTTGTGTATAGGATGACCAGCTGTTCCTACCCACTCAGCAGATATGGGCGAGGCGGGGGTGGTACCTGGGGAGAGGAGTGACTTTTTTATTTTGTGACTGTTATAGACATAACTAACACACAGCAACCAAAGATATCCAACACACGACAATCAAAGATATACAGACATCACTGCTATACATTATAATTCAAAATCGAACATCCACAAAGTTTAAGTAGAAGCCATTGAAAAGAAGAGTCCAATGTTCTGGTATCTCACATATTGGGCATTGATTTGCCACCCCTAGTAAAGGCATTCCCATATGTGTGCTAATGTACTTAACAAAGCAAATTTAAATGCACATAGCATGTCACACACTCGATACTTGTATCCTCTTCAATATTACCATTCAACAGTTCAGTAGTACTTAGGTGGCACTGTGCAATCAGGGTCAGAGCGACAAGTGGAACCAAATTGAAGGTGTTGATATTCAATTTTGTTGCATATCCTTACAAATTTACCTGCAAATCTAGGAGAAAATTGTTCCAATCGACACAATACACACAAAAAAAATTAAACCAGATATATCTGTACTAAATAGTGAGGACACACTACAACAACCTCAATCAATTCAAAGTCACAAACAGAAAAGGGGTAAGCACCAGCTAGACCATTCACCAATTGTAGTAACTGCTTCATCTTGAAGGTGACACAACTTCAACTACATAGCAAGCAAGCAACCAGAAGCAAAAATCTGAAGCAACAGCAAAGCTAAAAGTCCAACAGCACTCACCGACGGCAGCTGGAGCTCTGTGAGGCCCCCGTCAGCGCCATCGGAGACCACCAGCTCGAACGGGCCTACTATGTCCATATCCCTAACGCTGGTGCCGAACGCCAGGGCACCGTCGCCGGCGACGAAGTCGACCCCGTCGGGCCAGACCACCTCCTCCACCGTGGGGGCGTCAGGGCAGCTCAAGTTGACGGCCTCGTCAGAGGCCCGTGCCAGCGCGACCGCGGCGCCCCCCACACCGGCGCGGAACTCGTACCGCTGAACGGCACCGACGAGCGCGCCCTCGGTGTTGAGCGGCCAGACCCGGACCTCCGTGTCGGGGTCCCAGCCGTACTTGTTGGCGACGGTGTCGACGACGTCGCGTCAAAGAAGGTGGCATCCGGGGTGGGCGTAGGCATGGGAGGAGGCGTTGGAGATGGCCGCGAGCAGGGACAGCGAGGCGGCACTGGCGAGGGTGGGGGCGGGGGAAGGGAAGAGCAGCGCGAGGAGCAAGAGGAGGATTGGGCAGGCCTACGAGCGCGGAGCTGCGGTCTCCCCTGCACCAGGCGGCCAAGGTCTTGAGGAAGAGGAAGCAGAGGTCAACGGAGGACGGTCTGATCCCTCGGAGGCCCAGACCAGCGCCGCCGCCTGAGCTCGGCATCCTCGTCCTCATGGTGGGCTGGGGATGACGGCCTGGAGTGGGGATTGGGGCAGGCGGAGACCGGGGTTTGCGTTCGTCCGTTCGGGTCCTGTGATGGAGCGCGCGTTAATTACCCAAAATATTAGGGTGTTTAATGCAAAACGACATGACGGTGAATTCGGAGCCTCAATCCGTGCTTTATTATTAGGGAGAGAAGAGATAAAGAGTGGTATCACACTCTTAAATAAAAGAAGCAATTTCACAAGTACCCCTAAAAACAATAAATTCTTCAATTTGTTGAACATCATAGTAATTATAAACATCCTTAGTATAGGAAGATACAATTCCATTATCACTAAACCCACATTGGTAAGGAAGGTGTTTCTTAGGGTTTTAGAACAACAAGTACAATCATATATTTCACATAAATTCCAAGCATAACACTGCAAACGGTGAATTTGATCCAGTAAAAGTTTCCCTTTTTCAGATATGCGGTGTCGCACATAACAAGCATGCTCATCTAAAGATTTGCCCTCAACTAAGCTAGTTGGGGTTTCAGCCCGAGCACATAGGGATCGAAGATGATCCAAGTAAAAAGCTTCAGTAGTGTGATAGATTTTGAGTGGTTCTTCAATCATTGGTTCAGTAGGTACCATTATTTTTTGGTATTCTGAGTTTCCTACCCATAACTAAAGATAGAAAACAATAGCACAAAATAAAAACTACTTAGTGATAAAGCAAACAAGCACACACAAGAATATTCACCCCACGCTATAACTCCCCGGCAACGGCACCAGAAAAAGGGTCTTGATAACCCACAAGTATAGGGGATCAATTGTAGCCTCTTTCGATAACTAAGAGTGTCGAGCCCAACGAGGAGCTAAAGGTAGAACAAATATTCCCTCAAGTTCTATCGACCACCGATACAACTCTACGCATGCTTAAAATTCGCTTTACCTAGAATAAGTATGAAACTAGAAGTACTTTGTAGGTGTTTTTGGATAGGTTTGCAAGATAATAAAGAACACGTAAATAAAAAATAGGGGCTGTTTAGATAAAGAAACAATAAAGTTAGTATAGCGAGTGTGGAAAAGTGGTGGTAGGAGTTGCGAAATTGTCCCTAAGCAATTGACTACTTTACTAGACCGATAGCAAGTTTTATGTGGGAGAGGCCACTGCTAGCATATCATCCCTGACTTGGAATTCTATGCACTTATAATTGGAACTATTAGCAAGCATCCACAACTACTAACGTTCATTAAGGTAAAACCCAACCATAGCATTAAGATATATTGGCCCCCCTTCAATCCCGTATGCATCAATTTCTATGCTAGGTTGAAGCTTCTGTCACTCTTGCCCTCCAATACATAGTCCTATCAACATACAACTAACCCTATGGTGTGATCCACGCGCGTGCTCATATGATGGGCACCAAAGGACAGCAACATAACCACAAGCAAATTAAACTAATCATAGCAATTCACCAATTACCGATAGGACAACGAAAATCTACTCAGACATCATAGAATGGCAACATATCATTGGATAATAATATGAAGCATAAAGCACCATGTTCAAGTACAGGGTACAGCGGGTTGCGGGAGAGTGGACCGCTTTAGATAGATGGGGGAAGGTGATGATGATGTTGGTGAAGATGATGGAGGTGTTAGTGTAGATCACGGTGATGATGATGGCCCCGGCGGCGTTCCAGTGCCACCGGGAGAGAGGGGGAGAGAGCCCCCCTTCTTCTTCTTCTTCTTCTTCCTTGACCTTCTCCCTAGATGGGAGAAGGATTTGCCCTCTGGTCCAGGGCCTCCATGGCAGCAGAGGGGCTCTTGCCCCTCCGAGATTGGATTTGTCTCTCTGTCTCTCTCTATTTCTACGTTCCAGGTTCTGCCTTTTCACCGTTTCTTATATTCCCGGAGATCCGTAACTCCGGTTGGGCTAAAATTTGGACACAATTTTTATCCATATATTAGCTTTCTTGAAGTGAAAGAAGGGCACCAACCGCCTTATGGGGTGGCCACGAGGGCCCAGGGTGCGCCCCCTGCCTCGTGCCCCCCTCGGGCATCGTCTCGCGTTGATTCTTCTTCCCAAAAATCACATTTATTCCAAAAAAAATCTCTGTCGTTTTTTAGCCCTTTTGGACTTCGTTTGATATGGATTTTCTGCAAAACAAAAAACATGCAACAAACAAGAACTGGCAGTGGGCACTGGATCAATATGTTAGTCCCAAAAATAGTATAAAAAGTTGCCAAAAGTATATGAAAGTTGTAGAATATTGGCATGGAATAATGAAAATTTATAGGTACGACAGAGACATATCACTCGCTTGAGTGACTTGTTATTTAGAATATCAAATGATGTTAGAGGTGTTGGAAAGCATGCTTCTATGGTTCAAACTCAATTAGAACAAGTTGCTAAATCACAAAGAGAATTGCTTGATGAAATGAATCATAATATGCATGACTTTGCTGTTAGAGTTGCAACTAGAGGAGGTAAAATGACTTAGGAACCACTTTATCCTGAGGGACACCCTAAAAGAATTGAACAAGATTCAGAAAGAGCTAACACTACTGCACCTAGTCCTTCTAGGAAGAAAAAGAAAAAGAAGAGTGATAGGACTTCACATGCTCCTAGTGAACCTAAAATAGAAAAACCTCCTGATAATGATAATGAAATTTCTATCTCTGATGCTGAAACTCGATCTGGAAATGAACACTCACCTAATGATAATGAAAAAGATAATGATGAGGTTCATGAAGACTCTCAACCAACCAATGAAAAAGAACCAGATAATGATGTTGAGATAGAACCACCTGTTGATCTTGATAACCCACAACCTAAAAATAAAAGATATGACAAAAGAGACTTTATTGCTAGAAAACACGGTAAAGAAAGAGAACCGTGGGTGAGGGAGTCCTGGACTAAGGGGTCCTCAGGTGTCCGATCTATTGAATATGGGCCGAACTGATGGGCCGTAAGGATACGAAGACCGAAGACTCCACCCGTGTCCGGATAGGACTCTCCTTGGCGTGGAAGGCAAGCTTGGCGACCAACTATGAAGATTCCTTTCTCTATAACCGACATGTGTAACCCTAGCCCCCTCCCGTTTCTATATAAACCGGAGGGCTAGGTCCGTAGGTAGGCCGAATCCCGAATAATCATAGCCATGTTAGACTCTTAGGGTTTAGCCATTACGATCTAGTGGTAGATCAACTCTTGTAATATTCATATTCATCAAGATCAATCAAGCAGGACATAGGGTATTACCTCCATAGAGAGGGCCCGAACCTGGGTAAAGCATTGTGTACCCCGTCTCCTGTTACCATCGATCCTAGATGCACAGTTCAGGACCCCCTATCCGAGATCCGCCGGTTTTGACACCGACATTGGTGCTTTCATTGAGAGTTCCACTGTGCCGTCCTCAAAAGGTTTGATGGCTCCTTCAATCATCTATAACGGTGCTGTCCAAGGGAAGGTCTTCCTCCCCGGATAGATCTTCGTGTTCGGAGGCTTCGCACTATGGGCCAACTCGCTTGGCCATCTGGAGCAGATCGACAGCTACGCCCCTAGCCATCAGGTCAAATTCGGGAGCTTGAACTACGTCACGGATATCCGCGGAGACTTGATCTTCGACGGATTCGATACCACGACAATCGCTCCCCGTCACCTCGATGAACATGACTTAGATCTGTCATCGGGCCATACCCTGGAAATTGCACCTATAGCCCCTCTGGTCTTAGATGCAGAGCAGGTCGCGTCATCCGAGGACAGGAAGCTTAACCCTGCCACGGAAGCCGCAGACTCCACGGCGTTGGAGCCGCACACAGATTTAACCTCTGGTAATGCCTATGTCACTGGAACCTCAGGCTCGTTTCCGGTTAAAAGTTCTGAACTATGTGCATCCACGCATGTCGAGCATGATCGGTTATCGATCGCCGAATTCAGCGCCGCAGACATCTTCCGGCACTCACCCTTGGACGATGTGCTGAATTCATTAAAAAATCTATCCTTAGTGGGGGATTCACAGCCGAACTATATCCGGTTCGAACTAGAAGCTGATGACAGGGAATTTCGCTCCCCACCCGCCACCCACTTCATAGCCACTGTCGAAGACTTAACTGACATGCTTGATTATGGCTCCAACGACATCGACGGTATGGACGGCGATGCCGGAGAAGAAGAGGCCCAGGACCCGCCGTTCACCGGACGCTGGATGGCCACTTCCTTGTACGATGTATACATGGTGGATGCACCAAAGGAGAACAGCGGTGATGACAAAGAAGATCCAGTTGAGGATAAACCTCCTGAGATACAATCGAAATGTCGGTGTCAGCGGCGCCGCTCTAAGTCACACCGCAGTAAAGATAGAAACACCGGCACAGGAGAAGATAACACTCCGGAAGGTGCCGAAGACAACGAAGACCCTGTTGACACAGCTACCGAACAGTGTTGGGGATATAGCTACCAGGTATGACCCGCCCAGGAGGGCTCAAGTCAACCCCAATGGCGGGTCAACCCCAATGGCGGGTTATGAAAAGAAGCCCATTAAACATACAAGGCGATGGTTTGTTATAGGGCTTGTAGTAGGCCCAAGCCCAGAGGTGGCTTAAGGTCCAATATTGTAAACCTCCATATGTAAAGAAAGACTTGTAAAGAAAGGCATATAAAAGAAGTCACCGAGCTGGACACATTTTATGAGCCGGCCGGGACTCTGTAGTCCGCCAGGCATCAACCCGTGTATATAAGGGGACGACCCGGCGGCGGCTTAGGACAAGAAACAACAGATCGATAGCCAAGCAAGCGGATTCGCTCCTTGGTCATCAAAACCTAGCAATACAACATCAACTGGACTAGGCCTTACCTTCACCGTAAGGGGCTGAACCAGTATAAACCTCTCGTGTCCTTTGTCCTGATTAACCCCTTTAAGCTTCCTAGTTGTGATGGCCCTACGACTAAGTCCTTTCGCTAGGATATCTGTCGTGACAATTCCACGACAATTGGCGCCCACCGTGGGGCCAGCGCATGGTGGATTTGAGTTCTTGAAGGGCAACTTCGAAGGGCTCAAGGGATACGCTGTGGGCCGGATGACCAAGAGTCGTCGCGGCAAGCTCTACATCGACGACGAAGGCTGGGGCCCCGATGCCGGCTCAATTGAGTACGGATACCGGGTCCCCTTCGGCGGAATCCACGTCTTCATTGGCCGAATCAGCGAGCCGGGCCCTGAGCCGGACATCTGCACCGACCTCGTCCAGACGGCTCAGCGCGCCAGGTCTACCCGGGCTCAACCCGCCACGAGGCGTGCCTTCATGGGTTGCATCCATGGAGGGGAATTTTCTAAAGGATCGATGGGTGGTGGTGAGACGGCCGTTTGTTCTGACGGTGAGTCATCCACAGGCGAAACGGATTCTTTGTATCAGTTACAAGACGGTGGGCTCGGGGGCTATTCCGATGGCAGCAATATTCCGGACCCCACTAAGCCGCTGAATCGAGCCGGAGTCTTCATGGTTGGCACTCAACCTGGTCAGAATTCTACGGCTGCGGCAGCCATAACCACCGGGTCAGCAGCGGCCGGGTCAGGGGACCCCGTGCGCCCGCCAGCTCAGGTATTAATGGACCTCATGGATAGGATGACGGCCCCGTTGACTGCGGTGGTTGAGCCAGTGGATAAGGCTCAGCATGACGCAGAAGTAGCATGGCTATGCGGAGAGGTAGCACAGGCCAAGGAAAATTTAGCAGCGGAAGACGTCAGGATGGCCGTAGAACGGGCGGCTCTGGATGCACGTGCTCAGCAGCTTCAACCGGAGACTTTCTGGCTCTCGATGGATCTGAATGCGTCAAACGAGGTCATGAGGAGAAGACACTAGAAAACTCAATCACGTCTGCCTCTGACTTACGATCCTAGGAACCTTTTCCACACACCCGGGGCCGGTCCCAGCAACCCGCCGGAGGCAAACCGGATCACAACACCCGGGACAGGGGTGCCGGTTCAACCGAGGGCCATGGAACCACCCCGTGTGAATATTACTCCACCTCATTACACGCCAGTACCGCCGGGTCACTTCTCTAACCCTTTGGAGAATTTAATTGCTGCGTCGGCTCGTCTGGCGGCTCTCCCAATGGAAGGCGACTCTCCAATGGCGATCGAAACACGAAGGGTCAGAGAACTTCTTCAGACAGCCCTGGCACAGCAGGATGCATACTCTTATAGTCGAGACAGAATCCATTCGACCCCTCGCCCAAGCCGGAGCCCGAGCTATAGCACACATATGGACTCAGCGGCTATGTCAAGCAATGTCCAATGTCGTAACCAGTCGCGTAGGCATGACCCAACACAGGATGGAGCCTTTAACTTGGTGGATCAGGAGTGGATCCGTCAGGAGGCTGAGCAGGTGGTTCAACTAGCAGCTGAGCAGGCGGCTCATCAGGCTTTTCCGGTTTATCCAGCAACCTCTGTTGAGGTAGGAGTGGCCACAAGAACAGGAGGTGTCCCTTGCCTGGTGCCGGCTCTACGTAATGAGCGCTTGCCAAAAGATTTTAAGGGGCCTCGTAAGGTGCCTAATTACACGGCCGACTTGCAGCCTGGGGCATGGATTGAAGGTTATGAGATGGTGATGGAGCTACTGGAGGTCAGTGATGCAGCAATGGCTAAATATTTCACTATGATGTTGGATGGAACAACTCGCACTTGGTTGAAAGGGTTGCCGCCCAACTCCATCGGCTCATGGGCGGAGTTAAAAGCCCGGTTCATTCAGAACTTCAAGGACACATGTAAGCAACCTATGTCAATCGTGGACTTGACTAACTGTAAGCAAGAGGAAGGTGAGTCCACGACCCATTGGGTGCGTCGGGTCAAGGAGATAATACATTCATCTGATAAGATGGATGCCGGCTCTGCGGTCTTAATGTTGGAGAAAAATTGCCGTTTTGAACCTCTGAAGCAGAAGTTGGGACGGCTCAAGCGTGATTGTCATGAAATGGGCCAGTTGATGGCGGCTCTGGTCAAATATGCTGATTCAGATACTAAGGATCCTGCGTCTGATGAAGAGAAGGCAAGGAAGGGAAAAAAGAATGGCAATGGCAAGGGTCACCAGCATAACCCGGTGAATCAAGGAGGTAATAGACGTAAGGCTGACGAGTTTGTGGCTAACGCCAGTACATAGGGCAACAACCAACGACGCAAGGAGAGGCCACCTCCTCGGTCAGGCGGGTCAGGTCCCACTCTTGAGCAACAACTGAATGAACCCTGTCCGAGACATGACACCCGGGAGAAGCCAGCTACCCATCTGTGGAAGGACTGTACGATCATGAAGGCGTTTAAAAATTCCAACATGTTCGATGGTTACCACGGACCTGGCGGCGGTTCAGGCAGCGGCAGTTTTCATGGCTCAGGCACCGGCTCAGGTGGAGGCGGTTTTCACGGCCAGGGCCATCCGGGTAACCAAGGTGGTTATAATCAACAATCCGGCCAAAGTAATCAGTAGCAACAGCAGCAGCAGTCCGGGTATCAGAGTAACCCAAAACAGCTGAACAGTGGGCAGTACCACGTATTTACCACTAATTTGTGCAAGAGGGACCAGAAACTTCACAAGAGGGTTGTAAACGCTGTTGAGCCGGTGGTTCCACGTTATTTGAGATGGTCAGAACAACCTATTGTGTGGAGTAGGGAGGATCACCCTCCCCGGGTTGATAATCCGGGTCACTTGGCTTTGGTAGTGGTGCCTCAGGTTGGTGGATATAAGTTTACTAAGGTACTCATGGACGGAGGCAGTAGCATCAACATCCTCTATTATGAGACGTTTCGTCGCATGGGGTTGACTGACAAGAGTCTTAGACAATCCAACACTGTTTTTCATGGTGTTGTACCTGGTAAGTCGGCATACCCAGTTGGTAAGATTGAGCTGGAAGTAGTCTTTGGGGATGAATATGATTCTAGGGATGAGAAGTTAAATTTGGAAGTGGTTAAGATCAAAAGCCCATATCATGCCCTGTTTGGATGGCCGGCTTACGCCAAGTTCATGGCTCGGCCATGTTATGTGTATCTGCAGCTCAAGATGCCAGGTTATAAAGGCACCATCACAGTACATGGAAGCCGGAAAATAGCCCTGGAATGTGAGGAAGGTGACGCTGCTTATGCAGAGTCTGTTTGTGCAAGAGAGGAATTAAAGTTTTATAAAGATAATGTTGACCCGGTAGACATGACGTCTTTGAAGAAGCCAACTACGGAGCATGAACCGGTGTTGAAATTCAAATCAGCTGATGGCACCAAGATGGTTGATTTTGTGCCTGGCGACTCATCCAAACAGTTCATTATCAGTGCTAACTTGGATCCAAAATAGGAAAGCGCGCTCATCGAGTTCATCCGTGAGAAGCGGGACATCTTTGCATGGAAGCCTTCTAACATGCCAGGTGTCTCAAGAGAACTCACCGAGCACACTCTCAATATCGATCCAAAATTTAAACTGGTCAGGCAGTTTCTTCGACGGTCTAACGAGGAAAGGCACAAGGCTATTGGAGAAGAGGTGGCCTGGCTCTTGGTGGCCGGGTTCATTGTTGAAGTTTTTCACCCGGAGTGATTGGCTAACCCGGTGCTTGTGCTTAAAAAGAATGGCACCTGGCGCATGTGTGTGGATTACACAGATTTGAAAAAAGCTTGTCTAGCTGACCCTTTTGCTCTCCCTCGTATTGATCAGATCATTGATGCTATGGCAGGTTGCGAGCGTTTGAGTTTTTTGGATGCCTATTCGGGTTATCATCAGATCAAGATGGCAGTTAAGGACCAGGAGAAGACAGCTTTCATCACTCCGTTTGGAGCCTTTTGCTATGTGTCTATGTCTTTTGGGATTAAGAGTGCCCAGGCGACTTATCAACGATGTGTGCAGAATTGCCTTCACAATCAGAATGGGCGCAATGTTCATGCTTATGTGGATGATATGGTGGTGAAATCCAGAGAAAAGGAAGCCTTGGTAACTGATCTGAAGGAGACTTTTGATAACCTCCGGGTCTACAAAATTATGCTTAACCCGGCTAAGTGTGTTTTTGGAGTCCCAGCTGGCAAACTCTTATGTTTTTTGGTGTCTAACAGAGGTATTGAGGCTAACCCGGAGAAAATTAAGGCAATTACATCTCTGGCTAAACCGGCGTGCATCAATGACATTCAGCAGTTGGCAGGTCGCGTTGCAGCCTTAAGCCGGTTCATAAGCCGGTTAGGGGAGAAGGCGATGCCTTTGTATCAAATGATGAAGAAGGCGGATGACTTTGTCTGGAGTGACGCTGCTAACTCTGCTTTTGAGGATCTGAAGAAACAGCTCGCTGAGCCGCCGATTCTTGTTGCTCCGGATGAGAAAGAGCCGTTGTTGTTGTATGTGGCTGCTAACTCACGTGTTGTCAGTGTGGCCATTGTTGTGGAGCACAAGGAGGCTGGCATGTAACATCCGGTCCAATGGCCGGTTTACTACGTCAGTGAGGTGCTCATTGAATCTAAACAAAGATATCCACATTGGAAGAAGCTTGTTTATGGGGTGTTCATGGCAAGCTGGAAGCTCAAGCATTACTTTCAGGGTCACCCAATCACTATGGTTAGCTCTGCTCCTCTAGGAGACATTATTCAAAATAGAGAAGCCACAGGACAAGTCGCCAAGTGGGCTATTGAACTTGGGTCTCATGGTTTGAAGTATGTGCCACGTACTGCAATCAAATTTCAAGCACTGGTTGACTTCATTAATGACTGGACAAAGTTGTAGATGCCAGAGGAGAAACCAGACAACACATATTGGATGGTTCATTTTGATGGGTCCAGAAAATTGGAAGGCTCGGGGGCTGGAGTTGTTTTAACTTCTCCTCGAGGTGACAAGTTTTGTTATGTGTTGCGATTGATGTTTCCTTGCACTAAGAACACAACAAAATATGAAGCCTTGCTCCATGGTCTTCAAATGGCTAAAGAGATGAGTCTGAGCCGGGTACGGTGCCTTGGCGACTCAGATTTGGTGGCTCAACAGGTGTCAGGCAAGTGGGATTCCAAGGATCCTCTCATGGCGGCTTATCGCCGCGAGGTCGATGCTATTGCGGGGCATTTTAAGGGTTATCAAGTGGAACACATTGACCGCAGAAAGAACGAAGCGGCCGATGCCTTAAGCCGGTTGGGATCTCAGCGTAAGTCGGTGGCACCTAACACCTTTTTAGATGTTTTACATAACCCGTCCGTTAAGTTGCCTACAGAGGAAGATTTGGCCATTCCTGACCCGGAGGCACAGTTGGTGGCGGCTCTTCATGTCATTCTAGATTGGACAGTACCGTTCTTGGCTTACATGACCCGGGGCGAGTTACCAGAGGACGAGACCCTGGCCTGACAGATAACCCGGCGGTCCAAGTCAATGACAATTTCTGACGGTGAGTTGTATCATCGCAGCGTCACTGGAGCGTTTTAACGTTGTGTTTCTCCTGAAGAAGGTCAAGTAATTCTTCGTGAGATCCATGAAGGGGATTGTGGTCATCATGCCGGGTCAAAGTCTCTTGTCGCCAAAGCTTTTCGTCATTGTTTTTATTGGCTAACGGCTCACGCTAATGCGGAGGAGCTGGTCAGTAGGTGTGGTGGATGTCAAAAATTTGCACGACGAGTGCACGTGCCGGCTCAAGAGTTGCGGATGATTCCAATCACTTGGCCATTTGCAGTCTAGGGGCTTGACATGGTTGGACCTTTCAAAAGGTCCAAAGATAAAAAGACACATCTTTTGGTGGCAGTTGACAAATTCACAAAATGGGTTGAGGCAAAGCCAGTGAGTATGTGTGATGCAGCCACGGTGGTTCAGTTCATGAAAAAGGTGATTTTTCGCTTTGGTTTTCCACACAGCATTATAACTGCCAATGGCACTAATTTCTCCCAAGGTGCTATGGAGGATTTTTGTCAACGTGAGCCTATCTGGCTTGACGTTTCTTCAGTAGCTCACCCCCAATCTAATGGTCAAGCTAAGAGAGCAAATCAAGAAATCTTAAAAGGTCTCAAGCCCTGGCTCATGGTTCCCTTACAACGGACGTCGGGTTGTTGGGTAGAGGAATTACCCTCGGTGCTGTGGAGTATCAACACCACTCCTAATAGGTCTACAGGTTATACACCTTTCTTCATGGTTTATGGAGCAGAAGCAGTGCTGCCTAGTGACATTCCTCATGATTCGCCTCGCGTGGCGGCTTACATTGAAGCTGATAATGAACAAGCCCGACAGGATGCACTTGACTTATTAGATGAGGAGAGAGATTTTCCGGCGGTTCGATCAGCAATTTATCAACAGGACCTGCGCCGTTATCATGGCCGCCGGGTTAAGTCCAGGACCTTTCAAGAAGGTGACCTGGTGCTCCGGCTCATCCAGAATATGTCTGATGCACACAAATTATCCCCGCCTTGGGAAGGACCCTTTGTGATCAGCAAGAACTTAAACAATGGGTCATATTACCTCATTGATGTTCGAGAGCATAAAGACTCACGTAAGTCAGAGGAGGAGACCCGCCGGCCGTGGAACATTGCTCTTCGACCATACTATACTTAAGCCACCGGCTCTCGTTATGTACATACTTTGACGTTGTATATATTATGATAAGTAATAAAGCAGGACCTCTGTCCTTTTCCCTTTCAGTGATCATATATCTTTATTATTTTCATTATTTGAAAAAACCAAAAGGGGGCTGATCGTATCCGAATCTAGCTTAACCCTTTTGGTCCGGCTCATGATTGTATTTGAATCTAGATGTAAACCTCATGGTCATTTGGGGGCTTCCTGTTCAAACATAGGGCGTATTCGAACCAAAGAGAACATAGCTGTCGTAACCCTCTTGATCGGCTCAAAGCCAAACTCTCTAGGGGGCTTCTTGATCGTATCTGAATCATAGCTTAACCCCTTTTGGGTCCGACTTGGATCGTATTCAAATCAGGGTCGTTAAAAACCTCTCAACGTCATTTGGGGCCTTCCTGTTCAAACATAGGTCGTATTCGAACCGAAGAGAACATAGCTGTCGGTACCCTCTTGATCGGCGCAACACCAAAGCCACTGGGGGCTATATGATCGTATTCGAATCTTAGCTTAACCCCTTTAGTCCGGTTTACTAATCGTATTCGAATCAGAAGACTCCAGCTTTTATTTAAATATTTTGATTTACATTGTCTGAAGCCTAGTGTTTTGTCTTACTGTTTTTTATCATCTCAAATTTAACTGTCAGTATGGTTTCAAATTAAACCAGCTCGGTTATTTGACAATGAGTTTCCAAGGCATAACAGTCATCAGACATATGGAAGTATTGACTTCTACAAAGGATTGGGTTATCAACCTCATCATCCGGGTCATGTAAACCGGCAGTCCAGGTTCAAAGAACATAGGTATGACAGTGTCATTCATGAACAAGTTTCTCTGTGTTTTTTCGTTAATCAAAGGTTTTTTCAGCCTTGTTTATCTTACATCTGATTCTATTTTTTCCACTTTGATAATTTCATAAGTCATATATCGGGTGTTTTTGACCCGTCCTGTGCTAAACTGCCAGGACAATTTTTTCATCTTTTACAGGAATAGAGTTAAAACATTACAGATGTAACCACAGATATAACGCATATATTGACATCATGGGTAAAGAGTCATATGCAACATCTTATGCATGATGGCATAGGCAAAATATGCAGTTTTTAAACTAACCTATTACAAGGCATTGAGAGACCAAAAGGTTAGACTATTTTCCCCTCCTAAGCAGGTCTTAAGCTAAAAGCTGGAAGATGGCGACTCCCTCTTATAAAGTGACAGATCTTATCCCACCCGGCTGATATTTGTCGATGTTGGTCTCCTCTCCAAGAATGGTAGCTTGAGGATGAACTCCCCTCATGTAGGCAATAAAGTCATCTTGCTCAAATGGAGTCTCATCTTCCTTCACGATAGGGTACCCCTTAGCCACGTCCACCGGGTCTAGATCCGCCACCCAGGCTTTGGAGCGGCTCAGGGCAGTCAGGGCTCCAGCTTTGGCACAGGATCGTTTGACCTCTTGAAACCTGGCGGGTAAGATCGGTAACTTCTTCAAAACATCACTTAGGCGGTTGGGTCCTTGGTTGGCAGGGGAGATAGTAGCAAGTGCTCATTGAGCGCTAGTATACCATTGCTCCACCAAGGTATAAACCGCCTTCAGTTTTGTCACACTGTCTTGGCTCAGATTTCTGCTTCGTGGACCTGTGAATGTGTTTTAACAAAGGCTCAGCAGGCGGCTCATATTCCTGGTCAAAATAAAGTATAAGTGATTAATACAAATGACTTACCGAAGATGGCGGAGACTATTTGAGACACATGGGTTTTTAAGCCGGTGGGCTCCGTGGTAACCTCCTCAAGAGCCGCCTCTGCTGTCTCGGCACGTTGTATCAGCAAGGTCTTCTCATTGGCACGGGATTTCTTCTTCTCAGTCAAACTGGTCTTCAATTTTTTAGTCTCAGAGAGACTCAATTCAAGTTTGGAATTAGCAATCTTTATCTTTGCTTCCTGATCCGCCAGCCAGGTCTTTGCATCCTTCAATTGAGAACCCAATTCAGTTAGGGCGGTCTACAAGCATGCACACGTGTGTCAAGATTTAACTAAAGGTTATAATGATTGAAGTCCCAAGTACTTTGCAAATGCATTACCACTTGGCACTTGGGGTCTAATGTCTGCCAAAGCAATTTTTATGCAACATGACTCTTCTATGTTTCAAGTCCCAAGTGTTTTACAAAGTAACAACGCTTGGCACTTGGGGGCTAATGCATGACATTCAGAAAGTTTTTAAGTTGAGCTGGATCATACTAATTTGGACTGAGTTAAGACAGTTAAGAAGTTAAGTACTGATTCATTTATGATAAATTGAGCCGGCCCTTGGGGACTACAGGTAAAAGTTTATACTAATCTGTTGGACTTAGGAAAAATCTTGACAAGGTATCAACCTATATCATAAGTCTACAGGTCATTCAGGCTCATCATAATCTGAAGACTTGGGGGCTGGCAGAGTATATATAGACCGGAGTACATACCTCATATTTCAGTTGCAATTGCTTGACCATCTCAATTTCCAACTCACGGCTGGAATGCACATGACTGAGATAGCCGGACAGTATGTCACTAACTTTCTGCATTTCTAAGGCCTCCTGTTTGGCAGAATGACTGGCTAGCATAGTCGGATTACCTGGCACAACAAATCTGCTGCCAGTATCAGAACGCCATTGCTGAACCGGATGGTCTGACAGTGGAGGGATCAACAATGGTGTCATCAGCTGACGGCCCGGGAGGGTCCAATTGAGCATGGACAGCCGGATCTTCTGGCACTTCAGATTGAGCGGGAGGAGTTAACGTTGCCGGTTCAGGTGCATGATTTCTTGGGTCTTCTGCCGGTTTAATAACCTTAGCTTTCTTGGACTTTGCTTGACCACTAAGAAAGATTTTTTATGAGACAGTTAGTATAATGATGCAGTTTTAAAGAGGCAGAGGAAAGACGATTTTCCTTACCCAGGGGCAGTCTTGAAAGCCGGAAATTGAGTCTGAGACGAGTCGCCAGAAGAGCGAGAAACCTCCTGCAAAAGTAAAATAAAATTAAAGAGTAAGAGGAAATAGATTCACGGATAAAAACAAAGGACAAAGGTGAAAGAAACCTCATTCTGGCGTTTTCGAGGAGTTTTTTGTAAGTCAGAAGGCGGTTCACCATCATCATTAGTCCGGGCCTGACGGCGGCTCTCATGTTGCTTCTTTTTCAAAAGAAAATTAGGGTCCAAATAAGCCAAAGGGTGCGAAAACCTTACTTTTTGGGTTACCAATTGAAGTTTTTGTCTTGGCAAAGGGGCTGAGTCGGAGGAGATAGTTACCTCTTCTTCCACGGCCTGGCTGGCCCCCGTGTCGTCATGGGAATAGTTAGTGTCAATAAGATAGTTGAAAAATTGGCCAAGGGAGTCAAGGGCTACCTCTGACTCAGAAACATCATCCTTGGCCTGTAAACAAATAAACAGGTTAAAAGGTCATGCAAGTATTTAAACTACTGAGTAAAACACCAAAAGAGAAAGAGGTCAGGGGTTTTCACCTCTGGTGCCAAGTTAAGTTTGCAGAAGGGGTTTAATCCAACCTTACTGTAGTCCTCGTATTTGCCGTTCACAAGGATGGTTGACATTGCGACAACGTCTTCTTCAGTCAATTGAACAGAGCTATAATGCAGAGAGTCATTTGGGCCTCCGCCATACTCATACATTAACTTGGATCGGCGGCTTAGAGGGATGACCCACCATGCGACCCAGCAACGAGTCAGGTCAACTCCAGTTAAGCCGTTCCCCAATAAAGCTTGAATCCTTTTAATAGATGGAATAAGCTTCTTGCGTTCAGCAGCGGTAAGCTTATCAGGAAGCACAAACTTGGAATCCAGACGCTCCGCGCGATAACCCAGCAGTGGTTTTTCATTGGCTGGTGACGTATCTTGGCAGTAGAACCAGGTCTAATTCCAATCTTTGGGATTGCTCAGTAAGACTATTAAGGGAAAGATGGCGCCCTGTCGGTGCTGAATTGAGATTCCACCAAGCTCCAAACTAAGGTTGTTGGTGCATTCATTCTGGCGGTTCAAGTAAAAGTATTCTCTGAAGAGTTCCACAGTCGGTTCTTCTTGAAGATATACCTCACAAAGAACTTGAAAATTGCAGATATTGGAGATAGAGTTGGGTCCAATGTCTTGTGGGTGAAGCTTGAAAAAATGCAGAACGTCTCGAAAGAACTTTCAGCCGGGTGGAGAGAAGCCCCGGTTCATGTGATCAGTGAAAATGATAACTTCACCGTCTTTGGGCTGAGGCCGTTCTTCGTCCGGGTCAGGTGCACGATAAGACATAACATTTTTCTCTGGCAAAAATCCTATGGTGACAAATTCCTTCAAGGTATCCTTAGTAACTGTGGAAGGGACCCAGTTGTAGACAGTTGGTGCTTTTGACGGCATGATGAGCAAAGGACAAACTAGAAAGAAAGTAATGTGCCGGTTCAATTCAATGGTGAAATTAAAAGTTAAATGATGATGGTACAAATGAGTAATGGCGGCTTAAGTAAGGGCTAATGACATATAAAGGAAAAAGTGAGTCGGCGTGATAAGCCACCATGACTAAAGACATTTGAAGGAAGCCAAAAACAGAATTGGCTAAGTGTTGAGACAAACAAGTTTCCCAAGCTATTGTTATTATTCTGGATGAAAATGGGTCAGAAAAGAAAAATAAATTTAGACCTAAAAAACGAGCGCGGAGGAGTTCATCAGCTCTAAGAAGGTATCTGTACAAAGGAAAGGGATCTACTAGCATCTCAAATGGGTGTAAAACCACTACCGCATAAGTTCTACATTTCTTCTAGATCAAAAGAGGGTACGGAGAAGAAACTACAAGAAGGTCTGCGATGAACGGCGAAGAACACCGATGAACTCACAACCATAATATAGATCTAAGGGCGCGGGAAGGTAGGAACTTACGAATGCAGATCTACTACGAAGGGTCACCACTGTTCTTGGGACGAGCTCAGGGTGATGCAGCGGCCGACGTTGAGGGCGGCGGTGAGCGCTATGGCGACGGCGGAGCTCGAGAGGTAGAGAGGTGGCGAGAAGATGGAAGGAAGAAGAAGAAAGGGGAAGGACCGGCCGAGCCTATTTATAAGGGGATAGGTGAACAGGCAGGCGCGAAAATTGAGGAAGACCAAAATAATGATTATCCAGCTAAACGGACGCCTCGATTCTCGGAAGACATTAAAAGATAAAGATCTGTTGAAGATGATGTCATAGCAGGCTTTCATGTTTTCGGAAGATGACGTCATGGAGGGTTACATAGTTTTTACTGACAGAGGAAGATGGATTTCGTCTAAGTGTTGAAGATTGACAAAGAACAAAGTTTAGGTCAACCTGGGGCCTAATGTTGGGGATATAGCTACAGGTATGACCCACCCAGGAGGGGCCGGGTCAACCCCAATGGCGGGTCAACCCCAATGGCGGCTTATGAAAAGAAGCCCAGTAAACATACAAGGCGATGGTTTGTTATAGGGCTTGTAGTAGGCCTAAGCCCAGAGGCGGCTTAAGGCCCAATATTGTTAACCGCCATATGTAAAGAAAGACTTGTAAATAAAGGCATATAAAAGAAGTCACCGAGCCGGACATGTTTTATGAGCCGGCCGGGACTCTGTAGGCCGCCAGGCGTCAACCCGTGTATATAAGGGGACGACCCTGCGGCAGCTTAGGACAAGAAACAACATATCGATAGACAAGCAAGCGGATTCGCTCCTTGGTCATCAAAACCTAGCAATACAACATCAACTGGACTAGGCCTTACCTTCACCGTAAGGGGCCGAACTAGTATAAACCTCTTGTGTCCTTTGTCGCGATTAACCCCTTTAAGCTTCATAGTTGCGATGGCCCTATGACTAAGTCCTTTCGCTAGGACATCTGCTGTGACAATTCCACGGCGATGAACGGGAAGATGGGCAGGTTAGCCCTGGTAAACAGGCCACCCACAAGGACTCGGAGGACAGTAATTATCTTCCGCTCTCCGAGGATGAGGCGAGCCTCGGCACCGAGGATTTCATCATGCCTGTGGAACCTCTTGAGTAGGAGCGCTTCAAGCGCCAGCTACTAGCCACTTCAAGGAGCCTGAAAAAGAAGCAGGAGCAGCTTCAAGCTGACCAAGATCTGCTCAACAATAAATGGACTGACGTCCTAGCAGCCGAAGAATATTGCCTCAAGCGCCCGGCCAAATGCTACCCAAAGCGCAAATTACTACCTCAGTTCGATGACGAGGCGCGGGAACACATACCACCATCATGCAATGCGGCTGACCGACCACCATGTGGCCGGGACAAAGCGGCAACTCAAGCCGAACACCAGCCCGCCCCGCCTCATCGCAGAGGCAGAGGTAAATCAGCTCACGGTCATACATATGACCTTTGACATGACCTGAACAATAAAACAGGACATACCAGATCGATCTACGGATCGCGAGGACGTGCCCCGACATGCGACGACGACCATCTGTTCGGACATGACAAACCTAGTCATGCGCGGGCTGAAAGCCGCAGACGGACCCCATCAGAGCTACATCACGATACAACCAGATATAGAGGCGCCGCACACCCTCATTGCTTCACCGACGAAGTCATGGAACATGAATTCCCAGAAGGGTTCAAAACCGTGAATATAGAATCATATGATGGCACCACAGACCCCGCGGTATGGATCGAAGACTTCATTCTCCATGTTCATATGGCCCGCGGCGATGACCTTCATGCCATTAAATACCTCCGCATGGAACTCAAAGGACCAGCACGACACTGGTTGAACAGCCTGCCCGAAAACTCCATCGGCAGCTAGGAGGACTTGGAAGAAGCCTTCCTTGATAACTTCCAAGGTACATACGTTCGACCTCCGGACGCCGATGACTTAAGCCATATAGTTCAACAGCCTGGAGAGTCCGCCAGGAAATTCTGGATCGGGTTCCTAACTAAAAAGAATCAGATAGTTGACTGTCCGGATGCTGAAGCCCTAGCGGCCTTTAAACACAGCATCCGCGACAAATGGCTCGCCCGCCACCTCGGTGAAGAGAAGCCAAAGTCCATGGCGTCCCTCACGGCACTCATGACCCGCTTTTGTGCGGGCGAGGATAGTTGGCTGGACCGTAGCGAAAACAATGCAAGCGACGCCGGCACCCCTAAAGCTAAAAATAGCAACGACAAGTCTCGATGCAACAGGTACAAACATCGAAATAACAATGACAACACCGAGCATACAACGGTCAATGCCGGATTCAGTGGCTTTAAGCCTGGTCAGCGGAAGAAGCCATTCAAAAAGAACAATTCGGGCCCATCTAGCCTGGACCGCATACTCGATCGTCCGTACCAGATTCATGGTACCCCAGACAAACCACCCAATCATACTAATATAGATTGTTGAGTTTTTAAACAGGCCGACAAGTTAAATGCCGAAAATAAGGATAAGGGATCACAAAGCGAAGACGACGACGAGGAGCCCCGGCCGCCGAACACAGGGGGACAGAAGAAGTTCCCTCCTCAGGTCAAAATGGTAAACATGATATACGCTACCCACATCCCCAAGAGGGAGCGCAAACGCGCGCTCAGGGACGTCTACGCGATAGAGCTAGTCGCCCCAAAATTTAATCCATGGTCGTCATGCCCGATAACTTTTGATTGCCGGGATCATCCGACCAGTATCCATGATGGCGGTTCAGCCGCACTGGTCCTGGACCCAATAATTGATGGGTTCCACCTGACGCGAGTCCTGATGGATGGTGGCAGTAGCCTCAACTTGCTCTATTAGGATACAATGCGCAAAATGGGCATTAACCCATCGTGGATCAAGCCGGGCGTAGAGGCCCACTGCACGGGCTCAATCACACTAGAGGTCGTCTACGGGTCTCCGGACAACTTCCAAAGTGAGGAGTTAATCTTCGATATCGTCCCCTTTCGCAGCGGCTACCAAGCACTGCTCGGACGAACCGCATTTGCTCGATTTAATACAGTCCCACACTACGCTTATCTCAAGCTTAAGATGCTCGGACCGCACGGTGTCATAACAGTCAATGGAAATACGGAACGCTCCCTCCACACCGAGGAGCACACCGCTGCCTTAGCGGCAGAGGTACATGGCGGCCTTGTCAAGCAGAACCTCAATTTGGCGGCCGATCCCTCGGACACTGCAAAGAGAGTCCGAACCACTCCGCAGAAGGACAGCTCAGCTCGTCAGGAACTCGACTAGCAATTTAGCCTCTGTCACCATCCTGACCAAGTGGCGGCCATCGTACCACGCGTACATAATTACACACTAAAAATACCATGGACCCGGATGGAGGCATAATCAGCTTGTGATCCGCAATACGGCTCGACCGCCCCGGACACTCATGCTTTCACTATTCCCCTTTTTTCTTTTGTTTTTCCTTTTTTAAGGTCTTTCCTGGAGGCTTGACCATCGATTATTTTCGAAGGATAAAAACACCAAGACAACAAGAAGCATGGACGTACTGGGAAACTCTTGGGTGGTCTCTTTAATGATCCCTTTACCTATCTTCAGGACCCACACGCAGCTCCCTCTTAGTGAAGGAATAGTAAATAGCCTTTCTGCTCATTGCATTACTTGTATAAACGCGCTTTAACGCACCAATGAAATTATAATAGAAACAGTTTGCGGCCCAAATTTTCACGGCTCTAGCTTACCACTGGTTCTTCCTTTTTCTTTATTTTTGCCTTTTCCTTTCTGGTAATTCTATCATATAACACCTGTACACTCGGGTGCGTTTCAATTTGCCAGGGGCTTCATAGCGCCCCACAACATGGCAACAAAAGTTCGAACACTTTTACAGTATAGTTCGGCACCCCGAATTTAGCACTATATGCATTGGCTCCGAATCATGTCTTTGGTCAATAGTTGGGTTGCCCGGCTCCTATGCTTGTTACCTTACGTTCCACTATATCGGCTAGGGTAGTAAAGGGAGAACTACTACGATTGTGCCTTGGTTTACCCAAGTGAGCACCTCAGCAGACAAAGCCAAAAACTGACTGTCATGATGCGTCGAGAGCCGGTCAGCTCTTCGGAGGTCTCAAATCCTTAGAGATCTTTTCTGCATTAGGCGAGGGATTGGCACTTACCCGATCAAGTGTCTACAGCATCCTAGTCCGGATACTTGGGGCTGCACATATATTTCTATTGTCGAACTCCTATGGCTAAGTGAGAGTGCTAAAGGCGCATAGTCCGATTGCCTGGTTCGTCGCGCTAAACACCTCCTTCAAGGAACAAACAATTGGATCAAGTGTTTAGATTACATCCCGAACACCCCCGTATTTCCTACATGGGGGCAGAAGCCGACGACTGGCGAACTCTCAGATTTCACATAAAACGGCCGCACAGGAGGAGAATTTTTTTAAAGCATTATATTACATAAAAGTTTTGTTTCATCATACAAGGCAAAGACAACATGAATATATTCATTCAAAAATAATGTCTTGCCCACACTGCGTTGCTACAATGCGAGACCCCTCTAGGACATCTGCAAAATAGTGATCGGGTGTGCGGTGCTCCTTGCCCTCTGGCGGCCCCTTGGTCAGCTCAACGGCGTCCATCTTCGCCCACCACATCTTGCAGCGGGCGAAGGCCATGCGCGCACCTTCAATACAAGTTGATCGCTTGATGGCGTCCAACTAAGGACAGGCGTTCACCAGCCGCTTCACAAGCCCGAAGTAGCTGCCGGTCATAGCTTTGGCTGGCCACAGCCGGATTATCAAATCCTTCATGGCTAGCTCAGCCACCCTATGCAGCTCCACCAGCTATTTCAGCTGATCGGTGAAGGGCACAGGATGCTCTGGCGCAAGATACTATGACCAGAACAATTTCTCTATGGAGCTCCCTTCTTTAGCACAGAAGAACTCCACGGCGCCGGACACACTGCGCTGCAGATCTGCGAAGGCTCCTGGAGAACTCCGAATCCGGGTTAGTAAGAAATACTTCTTCTTCATATACTTGCTTTGCATACTAAATGCCTTACCCGTCGTGATCTTCCTGGCCTCTTGGATCTCTTGGAGGGCACCCTGGGCTTCAACCCAGGCTGCTTTCGCGCTTTGACGAGCCTTGGAGAGTTCGGTCTCTCGAGCCAAAACATCGCCCTCCAGGGTCTCGTACTTCTTCATCGCGTCTTGGAGCTCTTGCTGGACCTCGTCCAGCCGGGCCTTCAGCTTCTTGCGAGCGGCCTGCTCCTTGACAGCTTTCCCCTTGGCTTCGGCCAGGGCCTTTTTCAGGGCCTCAACCTCGGTCGTCGCCCCTACAGATATAATGACACTACGGTCAGTATACATCATTTACTCTTTATGAATATATAGTGAGCCATTGCATACCTTGCTGGTCTTCCAGCTGGTTCCTCGCTTGGCCGAGTTCCTCCTTGGCCCGCTCCAGTCTCTACTTTAGTCCCGAGACTTCGGTAGTGTGAGAGGTCGCGGCCAGCAGCGAAGCCTGTTTATTCACATCAGACACATTTTAGTTAGTTTCCTACGAAATTTCATTGATCCTCTGTCCGGCTTCTCTTTCCGAACACCGGACAGTGTCTCAGGGGCTACTGTCTCTACTGAGATTTTCTCGGTTAAACGCTACTTACCTCAAAACCTGTCAGCAGGCCGCTACAGGCTTTAGTCAGTCTGCTCTTAACGGACTGAACCTTCTCAATCACCGTACTCATAAGGATACAATGTTCTTCCACAATGGAAGCGCCTCGTAGCGCTTCCAATAGATTATCCGGCGCCTCTGGTTGGACAGAGGTTGCTGGTGGGACGGGCGCGCCTCCTTCTCTTGATGGAGGCTGCTTGTCGGTCTTCGGATCCGTGCTCAGAGGGGGGCCGAATTGAGCACAGCCCCCATCGTCAGTCTCCATGGGGGCTGATACGTCTCCAACGTATCTATAATTTTTCATTGTTCCATGCTATTATATTATCTGTTTTGCATGTTAATGGGCTTTATTTTACACTTTTATATTATTTTTGGGACTAACCTATTAATCGGAGGCCCAACCCAAATTGCTATTTTTTGCCTATTTCAGTGTTTCGCAGAAAAGGAATACAAACGGAGTCCAAATGGAATGAAACCTTCGGGAGTGTTATTTTTGGAACAAACGTGATCCAGGAGACTTGGAGTGGACGTCAAGAAACAATCGGGGAGGCCACGAGGC
>NC_041388.1:81093043-81124714 GCF_002162155.2 Triticum dicoccoides
GCGCGCCCTCCACCCTCGTGGGCCCTTCATTGCTCCACCGACCTACTTCTTCCTCCTATATATATATTCATATACCCCGCAAACATCCAGGAGCACCACGAAACCCTATTTCCACCGCCGCAACCTTCTGTACCCAAGAGATCCCATCTTGGGGCCTTTTCCGGAGCTCCGTCGGAGGGGGCATTGATCACGGAGGGACTCTACATCAAATCCATGGCCTCTCCGACGATGTGTGAGTAGTTTACTTCAGACCTTCGGGTCCATAGCTAGTAGCTAGATGCCTTATTCTCTCTCTTTGGATCTCAATACAAAGTTCTCCTCGATTCTCTTGGAGATCTATTCAATGTAATCTTCTTTTACGGTGTGTTTGTCGAGATCCGATGAATTGTGGGTTTATGATCAAGTCTATCTATGAATAATATTTGAATCTTCTATGAATTCTTTTATGTATGATTGGTTTATCTTTGCAAGTCTCTTTGAATTATCAATTTGGTTTGGCCTACTAGATTGATCTTCCTTGCCATGGGAGAAGTGCTTAGCTTTGGGTTCAATCTTGCGGTGCTCGATCCTAGTGACAGAAAGGGAAACAACACACATTGTATTGTTGCCATCGAGGATAAAAGGATGGGGTTTATATCATATTGCATGAGTTTACCCCTCTACATCATGTCATTTGCTTAAGGCGTTACTTTGTTCTTATGAACTTAATACTCTAGATGCATGCTGGATAGCGGTCTATGTGTGGAGTAATAGTAGTAGATGCAGACAAGAGTCGGTCTACTTGTCACGGACGTGATGCCTATATACATGATCATACCTAGATATTCTCATAATTATTTGCTTTTCTATCAATTGCTCGACAGTAATTTGTTCATCCACCATAATACTTATGCTATCTTGAGAGAAACCACTGGTGAAACTATGGCCCCCGGGTCAATTCTCCATCATATAAGTTTCCAATCTATTTTATTTTGCAATCTTTACTTTCAATCTACATCATAAAAATACCAAAAATATTTATCTTATTATTATTATCTCTATTAGATCTCACTCTTGCAAGTGGCCCTGAAGGGATTAACAACCCCTTTATCGTGTTGGTTGCGAGGTTCTTATTTGTTTGTGTAGGTACGAGGTGACTCACGCGTGGTCTCCTACTGGATTGATACCTTGGTTTTCAAAAACTGAGGGAAATACTTACGCTGCTTTGCTGCATCACCATTTCCTCTTCAAGGACCAACGCAGAGCTCAAGAGGTAGCAATAAGGATTTCTAGTGCCGTTGCCGGGGAGATCTACGCCAAGTCAAGACATACCAAGTATCCATCACAAACTCTTATCCCTCGCATTACATTATTTGCCATTTGCCTCTCGTTTTCCTCTCCCCCACTTCACCCTTGCCGTTTTATTCGCCCTTTTTTCGTTCGCCTTATTCCCGTATGTATCTTTCTTTGTGTTTCCATGTGCCCTCTATTTGCTTGCTAAAAATCTATTGATATGGATCCACTTAAAGTGTTCTACTTGGATCATCTTCGATCCGTATGCGCTCATGCAGAAACCCCAACTAGCCTAGTTGATGGGAAATCTTTGGATGAGCATGCTCATTTTGTGTGTCACCGTTTGTCTGAAAAAAGGAGACTCTTATGGGATCAAATAAACAAGTTGCTATGTTATGCTTGGAATCTTTGTGAAATTTCTGATCTTACTTGTTGCTCTAAGAACCCGAAAAACACCTCCCCTACCTATGTGAGTTTAATGATAATGAAATCTTATCTTCTTATGCAAAGGGTGTTTATAGTTATTACGATATCGAACAAATTGAAGAATTTGTTGCTTTTAAGGGTGCTTACGAAGTTGCTTCTTTGATTGAAAAGTATGATGTTACTCTCTACAAATCTGAAAATTTTGTCATACTTAAATATTACTATGAAAACTATGCACATAATGTCTATGTCAAAGAATTTATTGAAAGAATGACCATTGCTTCAGAAGAAAATAATGATATGCATGAATCTATAGATAATTATGATTCTGATGATTTGATTGAAATATCCCTTGATGAACATGATGATTGCTATTCTTGTGGCCATGATGCCAATATTTATGAAGATGAGTTTGCTATAGTTCATTATGTTAAACATGAGATCGTTGCTATTGCACCCATACTTGATAGTTCCTTGGATGAAAAGCATGATTGCAATGATGTTATTATAAATTATCTTAATGACAATTTTGTTAATGATATTCAAAACCTCAAGCTTGGGGGTGCTAGTTTTGCTATGACTACTATTTGTTGCAATGATCATGATTGGGGTGATTCTTCTTATGAACTTGAAAATTTATTTAAGCCCCATGCTAAATATGAGATTGATAATAGTGTTTGCAATATTATTGAAAGTGAGTTTGGGAGAGTGTCAACTTTAGATCCCACATATTTGGAGAATGTTCAATCTTATGAAATTTTTGATAAAAGTGGGTTTGGAGAGGTCATGACTTTAGTTAATGTTAATCCCACTATTTTAGAAGAGTGTCAACTTTGCATACATTTGGATCTTGTTAAGAATATGTTTTGTGATAGCTATATTGTTTAATTTTCTTATGATCCCACATGTAATTATTATGACATTGGAAAATATGGTTGTAGAAATTTTGATGTTACTAAATTACCTCTCGTTATGTTGAGATTGCTATTGTTTCTTTCCGCTTCCTTGCATATGCTAGTTTTTGCTTGCCTTGATAATTTGTTTGCCTATAAGATGCCTATGCATAGGAATTATGTTAGACTTAGATGTGTTTGTCACGTGTTTTATGATGCTCTCTTTGTGCTTCAATTCTTGTCTTTCATGTGAGCATCGTTCAAATCTTATGCCTAGCTATAAGGCTTTAAAGAAAAGCGCTTGTTGGGAGACAACCCAATATTTTTTCCTTGCTGTTATTCAATAAATAATTCATCTAGCCTCTGTTTAGATGTGGTTTTATGCTTTTAATTAGTGTTTTGTGCCAAGTAGAACCTTTCAGAAGACTTGGGGAAAGTCTTTGCGATCTTGCTGTAAAAAACAGAAACTTTAGAGCTCACGAGAATTGCTGCCATTTTTTATTGGAGAGTGCTATTTAGTTAATTCTTTTTGCAGATGATTAATAGATAAATTACTCACGTCCAGAAATTTATTTTATAATTTTGGGGGTTCCAGAAGTTTGCATTAGTTACATATTACTACAGACTGTTCTGTTTTTGACAGATTCTTTTTTGCGTGTGTTGTTTGCTTACTTTGATGAATCTATGGCTAGTAAAATAGTTTATAAACCATAGAGAAGTTGGAATACAGTAGGTATAACACCCATATAAATAAATAATGAGTTCATTACAGTACCTTGAAGTGGTCTTTTGTTTTCTTTCGCTAACGGAGCTCACAAGATTTTCTTCTTTAAGTTTTGTGTTGTGAAGTTTTCAAGTTTTGGGTAAAGATTTGATGGATTATGGAACAAGGAGTGGCAAGAGCCTAATCTTGGGGATGCCCAAGGAACCCCAAGGTAAAATCTAAGGACACCAAAAATCCTAAGCTTGGGGATGCCCCGGAAGGCATCCCCTCTTTTGTCTTTGTTCATCGGTAACTTTACTTGGAGCCAGTGGCGGACCCAGGCCCCAGGCAGCCAGGGCCTCGGCCTGGGGCGTGGCTGGCCGTTGCTTCATTGGATGCAGGCATAGCTACAGTTTTTTTTACTGTTTGGCACTGTACATACGTTATTTGCCTGGGGCGTCACTTTTACCTAGAACCGCTACTGCTTGGAGCTATATTTTTATTCACCACATGATATGTGTTTTGCTTGGAGCGTCTTGTATGATTTGAGTCTTTGCTTTTTAGTTTACCACAATCATCCTTGCTGTACACACCTTTTGAGAGAGACACACATGAATCGGAATTTATTAGAATACTCTATGTGCTTCATTTATATCTTTTGAGATGGATAATTTTTGCTCTAGTGCTTCGCTTATATCTTTTAGAGCATGGCGGTGGTTATATTTTATAGAAATAATTGATCTCTCATGCTTCACTTATATTATTTTGAGAGTCCTATAGAACAACGTGGCAATTTGCTTTTAGGCAGTATAAAAACTTTCATATAAGTGCATTGAATACTAAGAGAAGTTTGATACTTGATAATTGTTTTGAGATATGGAGATAGTGATATTAGAGTCATGCTAGTTGAGTAGTTGTGAATTTGAGAAATACTTGTGTTGAAGTTTGTAATTCCCGTAGCATGCACGTATGGTGAACTGTTATGTGATGAAGTCGGAGCATGATTTATTTATTGATTGTCTTCCTTATGAGTGGCGGTTGGGGACGAGCGATGGTCTTTTCCTACCAATCTATCCCCCTAGGAGCATGCGCGTAGTAGTTTGTTTTGATAACTACTAGATTTTTGCAATAAGTATGTGAGTTCTTTATGACTAATGTTGAGTCCATGGATTATACGCACCCTCACCCTTCCACATTTGCTAGCCTCTCGTTCCGCGCAACTTTCGCCGGTACCATAAACCCACCATATACCTTTCTCAAAACAGCCACCATACCTACCTATTGTGGCATTTCCATAGCCATTTCGAGATATATTGTCATGCAACTTTCCACCGTTCCGTTTGTTATGACATGCTTCATCATTGTCATATTGCCATGCATGATCATGTAGTTGACATCGTATTTGTGGCAAAGCCACCGTTCATATTTTTTCATACATGTCACTCTTGATTCATTGCATATCCCGGTACACCGCCGGAGGCATTCACATAGAGTCATATTTTCTTCTAAGTATTGAGTTGTAATTCTTGAGTTGTAAGTAAAAAAGAAGTGTGATGATCATCATTATTAGAGCATTGTCCCAGTGAGGAAAGGATGATGGAGACTATGATCCACCCAAAGGTCGGGATGAGACTCCGGACAAAAAAAGAAAAAAAGAGGCCAAAAAAGAAGGCCCAAATAAAAAAATGAGAGAAAAAGAGAGAAGGGACAATGTTACTATCCTTTTTCCACACTTGTGCTTCAAATTAGCACCATGATCTTCATGATAGAGAGTCTCCTATGTTGTCACTTTCATAAACTAGTGGGATTTCTACATTATAGAACTTGGCTTGTATATTCCAATGATGGGCTTCCTCAAATTGCCCTAGGTCTTCGTGAGCAAGCAAGTTGGATGCACACCCACTTAGTTTCTTTTATTGAGCTTTCATACACTTATACCTCTAGTGCATCCGTTGGATGGCAATCCCTACTCACTCACATTGATATCTATTGATGGGCATCTCCATAGACCGTTGATATGCCTAGTTGATGTGAGACTATCTTCTCCTTTTTGTCTTCTCCACAACCACCATTCTATTCCACCTATAGTGCTATGTCCATGGCTCACGCTCATGTATTGCGTGAAAGTTGAAAAGGTTTGAGAACATCAAAAATATGAAACAATTGCTTGGCTTGTCATCGGGGTTGTGCATGATTTAATATTTTGTGTGATGAAGATAGAGCATAGCCAGACTATATGATTTTGTAGGGATAACTTTCTTTAGCCATGTTATTTTGAGAAGACATGATTTCTTAGTTAGTATGCTTGAAGTATAATTATTTCTTTGTCAATATTAAACTTTTATCTTGAATCTTTCGGATCTGAACATTCATGCCACAATAAAGAAAAAATTACATTACGAAATATTTTAGTAAGCATTCCACATCAAAAATTATGTTTTTATCATTTACCTACTCGAGGACGAGCAGGAATTAAGCTTGGGGATGCTTGATACGTCTCCAACGTATCTATAATTTTTTATTATTCCATGATATTATATTATCTGTTTTGGATGTTAATGGGCCTTATTTTACACTTTTATATTATTTTTGGGACTAACCTAGTAACCGGAGGCCCAGCCCAAATTGCTTTTTTTGCCTATTTCAGTGTTCCGCAGAAAAGGAATATAAAACAGAGTCCAAACGGAATGAAACCTTCGGGAGCATTTTTTTTTGGAACAAACATGATCTAGGAGACTTGGAGTGGACGTCAAGAAACAATCGAGGAGGCCACGAGGCAGGGGGCGCGCCTACCCTCCTAGGCGCGCCCTCCACCCTCGTGGGCCCCTCGTTGCTCCACCGACCTACTTCTTCCTCCTATATATATTCATATACCCCGCAAACATCCAGGAGCACCACGAAACCCTATTTCCACCGCCGCAACCTTCTGTACCCAAGAGATCCCATCTTCGGGCCTTTTCCGGAGCTCCGCCGGAGGGCGCATTGATCACGGAGGGCCTCTACATCAACTCCATGGCCTCTCCGATGATGTGTGAGTAGTTTACTTCAGACCTTCGGGTCCATGGCTAGTATCTAGATGGCTTCTTCTCTCTCTTTGGATCTCAATACAAAGATCTCCTCGATTCTCTTGGAGATCTATTCGATGTAATCTTCTTTTGTGGTGTGTTTGTTGAGATCTGATGAATTGTGGGTTTATGATCAAGTCTATCTATGAACAATATTTGAATCTTCTCTGAATTCTTTTATGTATGATTGGTTTATCTTTGCAAGTCTCTTCGAATTATCAGTTTGGTTTGGCCTACTAAATTGATCTTTCTTGCAATGGGAGAAGTGCTTAGCTTTGGGTTCAATCTTGCGGTGCTCGATCCCAGTGACAGAAAGGGAAACGACACGTATTGTATTGTTGCCATCGAGGATAAAAAGATGGGGTTTATATCATATTTCATTAGTTTATCCCTCTACATCATGTCATCTTGCTTAAGGTGTTACTCTGTTCTTATGAACTTAATACTCTAGATGCATGCTGGATAACAGTCGATGTGTGGAGTAATAGTAGTAGATGCAGGCAGGAGTCGGTCTACTTGTCACGTATGTGATGCCTATATACATGATCATACCTAGATATTCTCATAATTATTCATGTTTCTATCAATTGCTCGACAGTAATTTGTTCACCCACCGTAATACTTATGCTATCTTGAGAGAAGCCACTAGTGAAACCTATGGCCCCCGGGTCTATTCTCCATCATATAAGTTTCCAATCTATTTTATTTTGCATTCTTTACTTTCAATCTATATCATAAAAATACCAAAAATATTTATCTTATTATTATTATCTCTATCAGATCTCACTCTTGGAAGTGGCCGTAAAGGGATTGACAACCCCTTTATCGCATTGGTTACGAGGTTCTTATTTGTTTGTGTAGGTACGAGGTGACTCGCTCATGGTCTCCTACTGGATTGATACCTTGGTTCTCAAAAACTGAGGGAAATACGTACGCTGCTTTGCTGCATCACCCTTTCCTGTTCAAGGGAAAACCAACGCAGTGCTCAAGAGGTAGCAGGGGCTTGTTCCCCCATGTGTCCGGCGGCCGAGGTATCGCCCTCTGGTGCCGCCTCGACGGCCTCCCGAACCTCTCCCTGTCCTGGGAAGGTCCTTTGGGACAGCACCTCGACGTCTCCCTTTGCCTTGGGAGAGTAAGCGGTCGGCGGTGTCTCGTTGGCCATCTCCTTTGAGTCCAACAAGCCTCTTGATGAGGATCACTGGGATCTGTCGTGGGACGGACTGCAATAGCATAATTAATCATGTCAATACGGCAAAGAGGAGAGGTTAGATTTATGGGCATGTATGAGTCTTAGCGCTTACGATGCGGCCCGAGGCGTAGTGCGGGGGCGTCGCTCCGGACTGTGATGACCCACAAGTATAGGGGATCTATCGTAGTCCTTTCGATAAGTAAGAGTGTCAAACCCAACGAGGAGCAGAAGGAAATGATAAGCGGTTTTCAGCAAGGTATTCTCTGCAAGCACTGAAATTATAGGTAACAGATAGTTTTGTGATAAGATAATTGGTAATGAGCAATAAGTAACAAAAGTAAATAAAGTGCAGCAAGGTGGCCCAATCCTTTTAGTAGCAAAGGACAAGCCTGGACAAACTCTTATATGATGTAAAGTGCTCCCGAGGACACATGGGAATATTGTCAAGCTAGGTTTCATCACGATCATATGATCCGCGTTCAGTACTTTGACAATCTGATATGTGGGTGGACCGGTGCTTGGGTGCTGTCCTTACTTGGACAAGCATCCCACTTATGATTAAACTCTATTGCAAGCATCCGCAACTACAACAAAAGTATTAAGGTAAACCTAACCATAGCATGAAACATGTGGGTCCAAATCAGCCCCTTACGAAGCAACACATAAACTAGGGTTTAAGCTTCTGTCACTCTAGCAACCCATCATCTACTTATTACTTCCCAATGCCTTCCTCTAGGCCCAAATAATGGTGAAGTGTCATGTAGTAGACGTTCACATAACACCACTAGAGGAGAGACAACATACATCTCATCCAAATATCGAACGAATACCAAATTCACATGACTACTAATAGCAAGACTTCTCCCATGTCCTCAGGAACAAACGTAACTACTCACAAAGCATATTCATGTTCATAATCAGAGGGGTAATAATATCGATATAGGATCTGAACATATGATCTTCCACCAAATAGACCAACTAGCATCAACTACAAGGAGTAATCAACACTACTAGCAACCCACAGGTACCAATCTCGGACTTGGAGACAAGAATTGGATACAAGAGATGAACTAGGGTTTTGAGAGGATATGGTGCTGGTGAAGATGTTGATGGAGATTGCCCTCTCCCGATGAGAGGAGCATTGGTGATGATGATGGCGATGATTTCCCCCTCCCGGAGGGAAGTTTCCCCGGCATAATAGCTTCGCCAGAGCCCTAGATTGGTTTCGCCAAGGTTGTGCCTCGTGGCGGCGGAGTCTCATCCGGGAAGATGGCTTATGATTTTTTTCCTCATCGAAAGACTCCATATAGCAGAAGATGGCCATCGGAGGGCCACCAGGGAGCCCACGAGGTAGGGGGCGCACCCAGGGGGTAGGGCGCGCCCCCACCCTCGTGGGCAGGGTGTGGCCCCCCTGGTGAACTTCTTGCGCTCAATATTTATTATATATTCTGAAATTGACTTCCGTGAAGTTTCAGGACTTTTGGAGCTGTGCAGAATAGGTCTCTAATATTTGCTCCTTTTCCAGCCCAGAATCCCAGCTGTCGGCATTCTCCCTCTTTATGTAAACCTTGTAAAATAAGAGAAATAGGCATAAGTATTGTGACATAATGTGTAATAACAGCCCATAATGCAATGACTATCGATATAAAAGCATGATGCAAAATGGACGTATCAACTCCCCCAAGCTTAGACCTCGCTTGTCCTCAAGCGAAAGCCAAATCGAAAAATATGTCCACATGTTTAGAGATAGAGGTGTCGATAAAAATAACATACGGACATGAGGGCATCATGATCATTCATAGAACAGCAATTTATGTAATTCTTGACATATGATCTCTTATGCTAGAGTAATAATTCAATCACAATTTCAAGTATGAATCATAAACTTCATTGAAAACTACTCCCTCCGTTCCAAATTACTCGTCGCAGAAATGGATGTATCTAGAACTAAAATACATCTAGATACATCCATATCTGCGACAAGTAATTCGGAGCGGAGGGAGTAATAAACTATAATCTCAGTCATTGAAGCAATTGCAATTTATCATAACATAGGAAAGAGTCAATATAAGAGCTTTTTAGCAAGTCCACATACTCAACTATCATATAGTCTTTCACAATTTCTAACACTCACTCAATACTTATGGGTATGGAGTCTTAGTCGGACACAGAGAAAGAAAGGGGCTTATAGTTTTGCCTCCCAACGTTTTACCCCAAGGGTAATGTCAACAATAATAGTCCACAAAAACTCACATCCAATTAGCCATATATACCAGGATCTTTCCAACATGTTGTGCTTGCCAAAAGATAAAATGTAAAAAGGAAGGGTGAAGATCACCATGACTCTTTTTATAGGTAGCAGATAAAAGTAAAAGATAGGCCCTTCGTAGAGGGAAGCAGAGGTTGTCATGCGCTTTTATGGTTGGATGCACAAAATCTTAATGCGAAAGAACGCCACTTTATATTTCCACTTGTGATATGGACCTTTATTATGTAGTCTGTCACTTTTATTTCTTCCATATCACACGATCATATAAAGCTTATTTTCTCCCACGTCAATAAGTCACACATATTTAGAGAGCAATTTTTATTGCTTGCACTGATGACAACTTACTTGGAGGATCTTACTCAATCCATAGGTAGGTATGGTGGACTCTCATGGCAAAACTGGTTTTAGGGATATTTGGAAGCACAAGTAGTATCTCTACTTGGTGCAAAGAATTGGCTAGCATGAGAGGAAAAAGCAAGCTCAGCATGTTGGATGATCCATGACAATATAATTTATCTCAGATATAAGAAAACATGCCCCATTACGTTGTCTTCCTTGTCCAACGTCAACTCTTTAACATGTCATATTTTAATGAGTGCTCAGAATCATAAAAGATGTCCAAGATAGTATATTTATATGTGAAGACCTCTCTTTCTTTATTACTTCTTATTAATTGCAACGATGACCAAAACTATACTTGTCAACTCTCAACAACTTTTATTAATCATACCTTTTATATGTGAGCTCATTACTCTCCATAAGATCTATATGATCTCTTTTATTTCCTTTTTATTCTTTCTCTTTTTTCTTATTCACTCAAGATCATGGCAAAACAATCAAGCCCTTGACTCAACACTAATCTTTATTATATATAGCTCACGGACTCGATTACATAGAAGGATCATAAAGCAAAGCTCACAACTAGATCATACTAAAAAGCTTTTATTCTACCAAATCAAAATATTATCAAAAGGATCGAACTAGGAAAAACAGTAAGGATAGAAGTGATGGTGATACGATACCGGGGCACTCCCCCAAGCTTGGCAGTTGCCAAGGGGAGTGCCCATACTCATGTGATTATGTCTCCTTTGTTGGTGAAGAAGTTGACGGTTTTGTTGATGGCGTAGGCTTGTCGTCCTTCTTCCAGGGCATAGGCTCACCTTCATAGAAGGATGATCAAGTCTCCTGAAACCTCAAATGTGCAGCCAAACTCATCCTCTTGAATCTATATTCATACTCACAGTTTTGATTTTGCAGGTCATAGATCTGGGCTTGGAGGTGCTCGATTTTCTCATGAAGCTTGAAGATGGCCTCCCCAATGTCCTTGACGTCCAGCTTGTGGTTGTTGGTGAACTCCGTGATCATAATGTGATTGGAATCAAGTCCACGCTCCACCATCTCCTGACACTTCAAAACTTCTTGCTCCAATGCCTCGAGCCTTGCCTCAGTGCTTCCGGTCTTCCTTGGTCCCTCAGCATCGCGGATGTGCAACAACCCCTCACGCATCTCAATGGTTTGAGGGTGTTGCAGCACTTCTGCGAGGTAGGGGTTGATGGCCTTCTCGAAGAACTGGTCCTTGGGGGCACTTGAAGACGACATGATGACCTGGATCTGTCATAAAAACAGCTCGAAACAAAGACAGGAGATTTTTGCGTGATACAGTGGTCAAAACCTTCAGGAGGTTATATAATGAATTTTTACTGACCAAAATATGTGTCGTGTAATAAAACAAAGTCCGGAGAGCACATGAGGTGCCCACGAGGTAGGGGCGCGCCCAGGGGGGTAGGGCGCGCCCTCCACCCTCGTGGAGCCCTCGTGTCCTTCCCGGACTGCTTCTTATTTTTCTATTTTTATAAATATTCCAAAATGGAAGAAAATTGCCTTTAGAACTGTTTTGGAGTCGGTTTATTTACCGTACCACATACCTATTCCTTTTCGGAGTCTGAAACATTCCGGAAAGTGTCCCTTATGTATTACTCCGGGGTTACAGTTTCAATAACATTGGTTTCAACATTTATAGGATTACCTGAGATATAATGTTTAATTCTTTGACCGTTCACCACCTTCGGATTTGTGCCCTCGAAGTTTTTGATTTTTATGGCACCAGAACGATAGACCTCCTCGATAACGTAAGGCCCTTCCCATTTAGAGAGAAGTTTTCCTGCAAAAAACCTTAAACAAGAGTTGTATAGCAATACATAATCACCTACATTAAACTCACATTTTTGTATTCTTTTGTCATGTCATCTTTTAGCTTTTTCTTTAAATAAGTTGGCATTCTCATAGGCTTGGGTTCTCCATTCATCAAGTGAGCTAATGTCAAATAACCTCTTCTCACCGGCAAGTTTGAAATCATAATTGAGCTCTTTAATAGCCCAGTAAGCCTTATGTTCTAGTTCGAGAGGTAAGTGACATGCTTTTCCATAAACCATTTTATACAGAGACATACCCATAGGATTTTTATATGCAGTTCTATAAGCCCACGATGCATCATCAAGTTTCTTGGACCAATTCTTTCTAGACCTATTAACAGTCTTTTGCAAAATTAATTTGAGTTCTCTACTGCTCAATTCTACTTGACCACTAGACTGTGGGTGATAAGGAGATGCAATTCTATGATTATCATCATATTTAGCAAGCATTTTACGGAAAGCGCCATGAATAAAATGTGAACCACCATCAGTCATTAAATATCTAGGGACTCCAAACCTCGGAAAAATAACTTCTTTAAGCATTTTAATAGAGGTGCTATGATCAGCACTACTAGTTGGGATAGCTTCCACCCACTTAGTAACATAATCAACAGTAACTAAAATATGTGTATATCCATTAGAGGCAGGAAAAAGTCCCATATAATCAAAGCCCCAAACATCAAATGGTTCAATAACAAGTGAATAATTCATAGGAATTTCTTAACGTCTACTAATATTACCAATTCTTTGACATTCATCACAAGATACAACAAACTTACGGGCATCCTTGAAGAGAGTAGGCCAATAAAAACCAGATTGCGATACCTTATGTGCAGTTCTATCTCCAGCATGGTGCCCTCCGTAAGCCTCGGAGTGACACTTGCGTAGGATCTATTCCTGTTCATGCTCAGGTACACAACATCTAATAACACCATCTACTCCTTCTTTATAAAGATGTGGGTCATCCCAAAAGTAATGTCTCAAATCATAGAAGAACTTTTTCTTTTGCTGGTATGTGAAACTAGGTGGTATAAATTTAGCAACAATGTAATTAGCATAATCAGCATACCATGGAGCAGTACGAGAAGCATTTATGACATTTAATTGTTCATCAGGAAAGCTATCATCAATAGGTAGTGGGTCATCAAGAACATTTTCTAACCTAGACAAGTTGTCTACAACGGGGTTCTCAGCTCCCTTTCTATCAACAGTATGCAAATCAAATTCTTGTAGGAGGAGAACCCATCTAATAAGTCTAGGTTTAGCATCTTTCTTTTCCATAAGATATTTAATAGCAGCATGATCAGTGTGAATAGTCACTTTAGAATCAACAATGTTAGGTCTTAAGTTATCACAAGCAAATACAACTGCTAAGAATTCTTTTTCAGTAGTAGCATAATTTCTTTGAGCATTGTCTAGAGTTTTACTAGCATATTGAATAACATTTAATTTCTTATCAACTCTTTGCCCTAGAAGAGCACCTACAGCATAATCACTAGCTTCACACATAATTTCAAAGGGTAATTCCAATCAGGTGGCTGAACAATAGGTGCAGAGATCAATGCTTTCTTAAGTATTTCAAATGCTTCTACGCAATCATCATCAAAAACAAATGGTATATCTTTTTGTAATAAATTAGTCAGAGGCCAAGAAATTTATGAGAAGTCCTTAATGAACCTCCTGTAAAAACAGGCGTGACCAAGGAAGCTTCTTATACCTTTGATGTCCTTGGGACATGGAATCTTTTCAATAGCATCAACCTTGGCTTTATCAACTTCAATACCTCTTTCAGAAACTTTATGCCCCAAGACAATACCTTCATGAACCATAAAGTGGCACTTTTCCCAATTCAAGACAAGGTTAGTTTCTTCACATCTCTGCAAAACTCAATCAAGGTTGCTTAAGCAACCATCAAAAGAGGATCCATAGACGGAGAAATCGTCCATGAAAACCTCACAAATCTTTTCACAAAAGTCAGAGAATATAGCCATCATGCATCTTTGAAAGGTAGCAGGTGCATTACATGAACCAGAAGGCATACGTCTATAAGAAAAAGTACCAAAAGGGCAAGTAAAAGTAGTGTTTGATTGATCATTGGCTGACACAGGTATTTGAGAGAAACCAGAATAACCATCTAGAAAGCAAAAATGTGTATGTTTGGATAATCTTTCTAGCATTTGATCGATAAAAGGTAAGGGGTAATGATCTTTTTTAGTAGCTTTATTTAATAAGCAGAAATCAATTATCATCCTATAACCTGTAATAATTCTTTGCGGAATCAATTCATCTTTATCATTAGGAATGATAGTAATACCTCCCTTCTTAGGGACACAATGGACAGGACTTACCCACTGACTATCAGCAACGGGATAAATTATACCTGCCTCAAGAAGCTTTAGTATTTCCTTTCTTACCACTTCCTTCATCTTAGGATCCAGACGTCGTTGATGATCACGAACTGGTTTGGCATCTTCCTCCAATTTTATTTTGTGTTGACACAAGGTGGGACTAATGCCCTTAAGATTATCAAGAGTATATCCAATAGCAGCATGGTGCTTCTTCAGAGTTTTCAGTAATCTCTCTTCTTCATGCTTTGAAAGGTTATCACTAATAATAACAGGATATATCTTCTTTTCATCAAGATAAGGATATTTAAGAGTATCTGGTAACGGTTTGAGCTCAATCACGGAATCACCCTTGGGTGGAGGAGGATCCCCTAGGATTTCAACAGGCAAATTGTGTTTCAAGATGGGTTCCTGTTTAAAGAATACTTCCTCTATTTCCCTTCTTTCATTCATAAACATATCATTTTCATGGTCTAGCAAATATTGTTCTAAAGGATCACTAGAAGGTACGGCAATAGAAGCAAGACCAATAATTTCATCTTTACTAGGCAATTCCTCTTCACGGTGTTGTCTACTAAATTTGGAGAAATTAAATTCATGAGACATATCATCTAAACCAATAGTAACAACATCCTTTTTGCAATCTATCTTAGCATTAACTGTGTTCAAGAAGGGTCTACCAAATATAATGGGACAAAAGCTATCTTGTGGGGAACCAAGAACAAGAAAATCAGCAGGATATTTAGTTTTCCCACACAAGTTTCAACATCTCTAACAATTCCAATTGGTGAAATAGTATCTCTATTGGCAAGTTTAATTGTGACATCAATATCTTCTATCTCAGTAGGTGCAATATCATGCATAATTTCTTTATATAAGTCATGTGATATAGTACTAGCACTGGCACCCATATCACATAAGCCATGATAACAATGATCTCCTATTTTAACAGAAATACCAGGCATGCCTACCACAGGTCTAGGTTTTTCTTTAGCACCAGGTTTAGCAATTCTAGCAGTTTCATCACAGAAATAAATAACATGCCCATCACTATTATCAGCCAAAAGATCTTTAACAATAGCAATATTAGGTTCAACTTTAACTTGCTCGGGAGGTGTATAAGTTCTAATATTGCTTTTACGAACCACAGTTGAAGCTTTAGCATGATCTTTTATCCTAACAGGAAAAAGTGATTTCTCAACATAAGTAGTAGGAACAATAGGATCATTATAAGTGATAGTCTTCTCTTCAACTTTAATAGGTGCAGCTACTTTTACTTCTATGGGAGGATGATATTTAAACCACTTCTCCCTAGGGAGATCAACATGAGTAGCAAAAGATTCACAGAAAGAAGCTACTATCTCAGAGTCAAGTCCATATTTAGTGCTAAACTTACGGAAAACATCGGTATCCATAAAAGATTTAACACAATCATACTTAGATGTCATACCTGACTCCTTACCTTCGTCGAGGTCCCAATCTTCAGAGTTGCGTTTAATTCTTTCCAATAAATCCCATTTGAATTCAATAGTCTTCATCATAAAAGAGCCAGCACAAGAAGTATCGAGCATGGTGCGATTGCTATCAGAATGCCGAGCATAAAAATTTTGAATAATCATTTCTCTTGAGAGCTCATGATTGGGGCATGAATATAACATTGATTTAAGCCTCCCCGAAGCTTGAGTGATGCTTTCTCCTTCGCAAGGCCAGAAATTATATATAATTGCGATCACGATGAACAAGATTCATAGGATAAAACTTCTGATGAAATTCCAATTTCAATCGTTTGTAGTTCCATGATCCCATATTATCACATAGCCTATACCATGTCAATGCATCTCCCTTCAAAGATAAAGGGAAGACCTCCTTCTTAATAACATCTTCGGGTACACCTGCAAGCTTAAATAATCCACAAACTTCATCCACATATATTAGGTGCTCATCAGGATGTAATGTTCCATCTCCTGCAAAAGGTTTAGCTAGCAGTTTTTCTATCATCCCGAAGGAATTTCAAAGCAGACATTTTCATTTTCAGTAGTTTCATTTTCAGTAGGTGCAGTAGGTTGAGGAGCAACTATTTGCTCTACTGGTCTGGGTGAAGATACCCCGAACAAGCCCCTCAGAGGATTACTTTCCATAGTAACAAGTGACAGTAAATTTCAGCACACTATATAAATTTTTCCGTACCAAATTCCACCTACCAAAGGCGCTTCACTCCCCGGCAACAGCGCCAGAAAAGAGTCTTGATGATCCACAAGTATAGGGGATCTATCGTAGTCCTTTCGATAAGTAAGAGTGTCGAACCCAACGAGGAGCAGAAGGAAATGATAAGCGGTTTTCAGCAAGGTATTCTCTGCAAGCACTGAAATTATAGGTAACAGATAGTTCTGTGATAAGATAATTGGTAACGAGCAACAAGTAACAAAAGTAAATAAAGTGCAGCAAGGTGGCCCAATCCTTTTAGTAGAAAAGGACAAGCCTGGACAAACTCTTATATAATGTAAAGCGCTCCCGATGACACATGGGAATATCGTCAAGCTAGGTTTCATCATGATCATATGATTCGCATTTGGTACTTTGATAATCTAATATGTGGGTGGACCGGTGCTTGGGTGCTGTCCTTACTTGGACAAGCATCCCACTTATGATTAACTTCTATTGCAAGCATCCGCAACTACAATAGAAGTATTAAGGTAAACCTAACCATAGCATGAAACATGTGGGTCCAAATTAGCCTGTTACGAAGCAACACATAAACTAGGGTTTAAGCTTCTGTCACTCTAGCAACCCATAATCTACTGATTACTTCCCAATGCCTTCCTCTAGGCCCAAATAATGGTGCTGTGTCATGTAGTCGACGTTCACATAACACCACTAGAGGAGAGACAACATACATCTCATCCAAATATCGAACGAATACCAAATTCACATGACTACTAATAGCAAGACTTCTCCCATGTCCTCAAGAACAAACGTAACTACTCACAAAGCATATTCATGTTCATAATCAGAGGGGTATTAATATGCATATAGGATCTGAACATATGATCTTCCACCAAATAAACCAACTAGCATCAACTACGAGGAGTAATCAACACTACTAGCAACCCACAGGTACCAATCCCGGACTTGGAGACAAGAATTGGATACAAGAGATGAACTAGGGTTTTGAGAGGAGATGGTGTTGGTGAAGATGTTGATGGATATTGCCCTCTCCTGATGAGAGGAGCGTTGGTGATGATGATGGCGATGATTTCCCCCTCCCGGAGGGAAGTTTCCCCGACAGAACAGCTCCGCCAGAGCCCTAGATTGGTTCCGCCAAGGTTCCGCCTCGTGGCGGGAGTCTCGTCCGGGAAGATGGCTTATGATTTTTTTTCCTCATCGAAAGACACCATATAGCAGAAGATGGCCATCGGAGGGCCACCAGGGGGCCCACGAGGTAGGGGGGCGCGCTCAGGGGGGTAGGGCGCGCCCCCACCCTCGTGGGCAGGGTGTGGCCCCCCTGGTGAACTTCTTGCGCTCAATGTTTATTATATATTCTAAAATTGACTTCTGTGAAGTTTCAGGACTTTTAGAGCTGTGCAGAATAGGTCTCTAATATTTGCTCCTTTTCCAGCCCAGAATCCCAGCTGCCGGCATTCTCGCTCTTTATGTAAACCTTGTAAAATAAGAGAAAATAGCCATAAGTATTGTGACATAATGTGTAATAACAGCCCATAATGCAGTGAATATCGATATAAAAGCATGATGCAAAATGGACGTATCAGACTGTTGTCGACGTCCCATGCGGAGCTGCCCACGAGCGGGCCTTTCCCCTTCTTGGAGGCCACCCTCTTCTTCCTCTCCCCATCAAGGGGAGAATCACTCTCCTCCTCCTCCTCCTCCTCCTCCTCCTCATCGTTGTTGTCTTCGGCGACGGAGGAGCGGGTCTTGTCTTCGGACGTCGCGTCTGAAGCTCCCTTGAGGCAGGGGCCACTCCGGACCCCCTTGGCCTTCCCTATGGCCTTCTTCACCGGCGCCGTATAGGGCGCCAACACCAGCATCTTCGCTAAATGCGGGATGACTGGTTCTTCAGGCAGCGGAGCCGGACACTGGATCCGCTTTGCCCTCTCCATCCAGTCATGAAGAAGCAATGATAATAAAAGCTTAGACATCATCCTTCAAACAAGTAAGTAGGGGATGCGTTAAAATTAACATACCTCATTGGCGAGGTGGTTAATGTCGTGCCCGCGGTCCAAATCTATGGCTGGCGGTGTCTCGTTGCCCTTGAAGGGCAACTTCCAGGCGTCTTCGTGAGTGGTTTTGAAGAGCCTCTTTACGGTATGGTGCTTCTTCGGATTGAACTCCCATAGAGGGAGGCTTCGGCTTTGGCACGGGAGAATCCGGCGAACTAGCATCACCTGGATTATATCGACAAGTTTGACATCCTTGTCCACCATGCTTTGAATGTGCGTCTGCAGCGCTATCAGCTCATCTAGCGAACACCAGTTCGGGTTCTTCTCGACCCAGGAGGTGAGTCGCATGGGAGCGGCGGAGTTAAATTCGGCAGGTGCAGCCCAGGTGGCGCCGCGGGGTTCTGTGATGTAGAACCACTGTTTCTGCCATTCCTTTACAGTCTCCATGAAAGTGACTTTCGGCCAGGAGACATTGGTCAGCTTACTCACCATGGTGCCTCCGCACTCTGCGTGCTGGCCATCCACCACCTTCGGCTTCACGTTGAAGACCTTGAGCCACAACTCGAAGTGGGGTTGGATGTGGAGGAAGGCCTCACACACGACGATGAATGCTGAGATGTTGAGGAAGGAGTTTGGGGATAGATCATGGAAGTCTAGCCCGTAATAGTACATCAGCCCGCGGATAAAAGGGTGGAGTGGAAACCCTAGCCCGTGAAGGAAATGAGGGATGAATACCACCCTCTCGTTGGGCTTCGGCGTGGGAATGACTTGCCCCTGGGCTGGAAGACGGTGGGTGATTTCCTTCGCCAAGTACCCGGCCGCCCGAAGCTCAGTAATGTCCTTCTCCTTGACGGAAGAGACCATCCACTTGCCTTGACCTCTAGAACCGGACATGGTTGAGTGCTATCTTGAGTGGGAAGAAGATGGGAACTTGGGCGCTGGAGCTCAAGAGTGGAAGGGCAGAGGAAGAGAGAGGGTGTGGGAGAAGAAGGGGGAATCCTTATCCCCTTATAAAGGCAGTGAATATCGAACACCTCCCCACTCGCCCTAAAACTCGCCTATTCCCAAGGGCTGTGTAAACGGCACGGTTGGGTTACCCACGCTCGCATTGATGAAAATCCCGCAAGGTACATGATCTCTGCTTTGACAAGACGTGAACGACGGACAAAAACAGATCGATATAGTGACCGAACATATGTGATGTCATCTTGCAAAAAGTTGTCAGCAGATGGGACTCATGAAATACTATATTCCTTGCGGTTTTGTGTAGTACTTGTGTTGCATATCTGGACACCTTTGTTTCATCCGAAGTCTATCCTGGAGTATTTGGAAAGCAGAACCCACCTTGCAATGCCGAAGACAATCTGCGTGCCGGACACATCGTCATTGAAGCCTGGTTCAGGGGCTACCGAGGGACTCCTGGACTAAGGGGTCCTCGGGTGTCCGATCTATTAAATATGGTCCGTACTGATGGGCCGTAAGGATACAAAGACCGAAGACTCCACCCGTGTCCAGATAGGACTCTCCTTGGCATGGAAAGCAAGCTTGGCAACCAACTATGAAGATTCCTTTCTCTGTAACCGACTTGTGTAACCCTAGATCCCTCCCGTGTCTATATAAACCAGAGGGCTAGGTCCGTAGGTAGGTCGAATCCCGAATAATCATAGCCGGTTAGACTCTTAGGGTTTAGCCATTACGATCTCGTGGTAGATCAACTCTTGTAATACTCATATTCATTGATACATACATTTTGCATCATGCTTTTATATCGATATTTATTGCATTATGGATTGTTATTTCACTTTATGTCACAATACTTATGGCTATTCTCTCTTATTTTACAAGGTTTACATAAAGAGCGAGAATGCCGGCAGCTGGAATTCTGGGCTGGAAAAGAAGCAAATATTAGAGACCTATTCTGTGCAACTCCAAAAGTCCTGAAACTCCACGGAACGTCTTAAAATAAATAAAGAAAAATCCTCACGAGGGTGGGGGCGCCCTCCCCCCTAGGGCGCGCCCCCCTACCTCGTAGGCCCCCTGGTGGCTCTCCGACGCCCATCTTCCCCTATATGAAGTCTTTCGATGAGAAAAAAAGAAGAAGGAACTTTTCGGGACGAGACTCCGCCGCCACAAGGCGGAACCTTGGTGGATCCAATCTAGAGCTCCGGCAGAGCTGTTCTGCCGGGGATACTTCCCTCCCGGAGGGGGAAATCATCACCGTCGTCATCACCAACACTCCTCTCATCGGGAGAGGGCAATCCCCATCAACATCTTCATCAGCACCATCTCATCTCCAAACCCTAGTTCATCTCTTGTATCCAATTCTTGTCTCAAAGTCCGGGATTGGTGCTAGTAGTGTTGATTACTCCTCGTAGTTGATGCTAGTTGGTTTATTTGGTGGAAGATCATATGTTCAGATCCTATATGCATATTATTACCCCTCTGATTATGAACATGAATATGCTTTGTGAGTAATTACGTTCGTTCCTGAGGACAAGGGAGAAGTCTTGCTATGAGTAGTCATGTGAATTTGGTATTCGTTTGATATTTTGATAAGATGTATGTTGTCTAGCCTCTAGTGGTGTTATGTGAACGTCGGCTACATAACACTTCACCATTATTTGGGCCTAGAGGAAGGCATTGGGAAGTAATAAGTAGATGATGGGGTGCTAGAGTGACAGAAGCTTAAACCCTAGTTTATGCGTTGCTTCGTAAGGGGCTGATTTGGATCCATATGTTTCATGCTATGGTTAGGTTTACCTTAATACTTTTGTTGTAGTTGCGTATGCTTGCAATAGAGGTTAATCATAAGTGGGATGCTTGTTCAAGTAAGAACAGCACCCAAGCTCCGGTCCACCCACATATAAAATTATCAAAGTATCGAACGTGAAGCATATGAACGTGATGAAAACTAGCTTGACGATATTCCCTTGTGTCCTCGGGAGCGCTTTTCCTATTATAAGAGTTTGTTCCGGCTTGTCCTTTGCTACTAAAAGGATTGGGCCACCTTGCTGCACTTTATTTACTTTTGTTACTTGTTGCTCTTTACCAATTATCTGATCACAAAACTATCTGTTACCTATAATTTCAGTGCTTGCAGAGAATACCTTGCTGAAAACCGCTTATCATTTCCTTCTGCTCCTCATTGGGTTCGACACTCTTACTTATTGAAAGGACTATGATAGATCCCCTATACTTGTGGGTCATCAAGACTCTTTTCTGGCACCGTTGCCGGGGAGTGTAGCGCCTTTGGTAGGTGGAATATGGTAAGGAAAAATTTATATAGTGTGCTGAAATTTACTGTCACTTGTTACTATGGAAAGTAATACTCTGAGGGGCTTGTTCGAGGTATCTTCACCCCGTCCAGTAGAACAAAGAGTTGCTCCTCAACCTACTGAACCTATTGAAAATGAATCTCCTTTTGAATTTCCTTCGGGTATGATGGAAAGACTGCTAGCTGACCCTTTTACAGGAGATGGAACAAAGCATCCTGATGAGCACTTAATATATGTGGATGAAGTTTGTGGATTATTTAAGCTTGCAGGTATATCCGATGATGTTGCTAAGAAGAAGGTATTCCCTTTATCTTTGAAGGGAGACGCATTGGTATGGTATAGGCAATGTGATGATATGAGATCATGGGACTATAAAAGATTGAAGTTGGAATCTCATCAAAAGTATTACCCTATGCATCTTGTTCATCGTGATCGCAATTATATATAATTTCTGGCCTTGCGAAGGAGAAAGCATCGCTCAACCTTGGGGGAGGCTTAAATCAATGTTATATTCATGCCCCAATCATGAGCTCTCAAGAGAAATGATTATTCAAAAAATTTATGCTCGGCTTTCTAATAGCAATAGCACCATGCTCGATACTTCTTGTGCTGGCTCTTTTATGATGAAGACTATTGAATTCAAATGGGATTTATTGGACAGAATTAAACGCAACTCTGAAGATTGGGACCTCGACGAAAGTAAGGAGTCAGGTATGACACCTAAGTATGATTGTGTTAAATCTTTTATGGATACCGATGTTTTCCGTAAGTTTAGCACTAAATATGGACTTGACTCTGAGATAGTAGCTTCTTTCTGTGAATATTTTGCTACTCATGTTGATCTCCCTAGGGAGAAGTGGTTTAAATATCATCCTCCCATAGAAGTAAAAGTAGCTGCACCTATTAAAGTTGAAGAGAAGACTATCACTTATAATGATCCTATTGTTCCTACTACTTATGTTGAGAAATCACTTTTTCCTGTTAGGATAAAAGATCATGCTAAAGCTTCAACTATGGTTCGTAAAAGCAATATTAGAACTTATACACCTCCTGAGCAAATTAAATTAGAACCTAATATTGCTATTGTTAAAGATCTCTTGTCTGATAATATTGATGGGCATGTTATTCAGTTCAAAGGTGAAACTGCTAGAATTGCTAAACCTTGTGCTAAAGATAAACATAGACCTGTAGTAGGCGTGCCTATTATTTCTGTTAAAATAGGAGATCATTGTTATCATGGCTTATGTGATATGGGTGCTAGTGCTAGTGTTATACCTCATGAATTATACAAAGAAATTATGTATGATATTGCACCTGTTGAGTTGGAAGATATTGATGTCACAATTAAACTTGCTAATAGAGACACTATTTCACCAATTGGAATTGTTAGAGATGTTGAAGTCTTGTGTGGGAAAACTAAATATCCTGCTGATTTTCTTGTTCTTACTTCTCCACAAGATAGCTTTTGTCCCATTATATTTGGTAGACCCTTCTTGAACACAGTTAATGCTACGATAGACCGCGAAAAGAATGTTGTTACTGTTGGCTTGGATGATATGGTTCATGAGTTTAATTTCTCTAAATTTAGTAAACAACATCCCGAGGAAGAATTACCTAGTAAGGATGAAATTATTGGTCTTGCTTCTATTGCCGTACCTCCTAGTGATCCTTTAGAACACTATTTGCTAGACCATGAAAATGATATGTTCATGAATGAAAGAAGGGAAATAGATGAAGTATTCTTTAAACAGGAACCTATTCTGCAACACAATTTTCCTGTTGAAATTTTAGGGGATCCTCCTCCACCCAAGGGTGATCCCGTGTTTGAGCTTAAACCTCTGCCTGATAATCTTAAATATGCTTATCTTGATGAAAAGAAGATATATCCTGTTATTATTAGTGCTAACCTTTCAGAGCATGAAGAAGAAAGATTATTGAAAACTCTGAAGAAGCATCATGCTGCTATTGGATATACTCTTGATGATCTTAAGGGCATTAGTCCCACTCTATGTCAACATAAAATAAATTTGGAAGCAAATGCCAAACCAGTTCGTGATCCTCAACGACGTCTGAATCCTAAAATGAAAGAAGTGGTAAGAAAATAAATACTCAAGCTTCTGGAGGCAGGTATAATCTATCCCGTTGCTGATAGTGAGTGGGTAAGTCCTGTCCATTGTGTCCCTAAGAAGGGAGGTATTACTGTTGTTCCTAATGATAAAGATGAATTGATTCCACAAAGAATTATCACAGGTTATAGGATGGTAATTGACTTCCACAAATTAAATAAAGCTACTAAGAAAGATCATTACCCCTTACCTTTTATTGATCAAATGCTAGAAAGATTATGCAAACATACACACTATTACTTTCTAGATGGTTATTCTGGTTTCTCTCAAATACCTGTGTCGGCTAAAGATCAATCAAAGACTACTTTTACATGCCCTTTTGGTACTTTTGCTTATAGACGCATGCCTTTTGGTTTATGTAATGCACCTGATACCTTTCAAAGATGCATGATGGCCATATTATATGACTTTTGTGAAAAGATTTGTGAGGTTTTCATGGATGACTTTTCCGTCTATGGTTCCTCTTTTGATGATTGCTTGAGCAATCTTGATCGAGTTTTGCAGAGATGTGAAGAAACTAATCTTGTCTTGAATTGGGAAAAGTGCCACTTTATGGTTAATGAAGGTATTGTCTTGGGGCACAAAGTTTCTGAAAGAGGTATTGAAGTTGATAAAGCCAAGGTTGATGCTATTGAAAAGATGCCATACCCCAAGGACATCAAAGGTATAAGAAGTTTCCTTGGTCATGCCGGTTTTTATAGGAGGTTCATTAAGGACTTCTCAAAAATTTCTCGGCCTCTGACTAATTTATTGCAAAAAGATATACCATTTGTCTTTGATGATGATTGTGTAGAAGGATTTGAAATACTTAAGAAAGCATTAGTCTCTGCACCTATTGTTCAGCCACCTGATTGGAATTTACCCTTTGAAATTATGTGTGATGCTTGTGATTATGTTGTAGGTGCTGTTCTAGGGAAAAGAGTTGATAAGAAATTAAATGTTATTCATTATGTTAGTAAGACTCTAGACAGTGCTCAAAAGAAATTATGCTACTACTGAAAAAGAGCTTTTAGCAGTTGTATTTTCTTGTGATAAGTTCAGACCTTATATTGTTGATTCTAAAGTGACTATTCACACTGATCATGCTGCTATTAAATACCTTATGGAAAAGAAAGATGCTAAACCTAGACATATTAGATGGGTTCTCTTGCTACAAGAATTTGATGTGCATATTGTTGATAGGAAGGGAGCTGAGAACCCCGTTGCAGACAACTTGTCTAGGTTAGAAAATATTCTTGATGACCCACTGCCTATTAATGATGACTTTTCTGATGAACAATTAAATGTTATAAGTACTTCTCGTAGTACTCCATGGTATGCTGATTATGCTAATTATATTTTTGCTAAGTTTATACCACCTAGCTTCACATACCAACAAGAGAAAAAGTTCTTCTATGACTTGAGACATTACTTTTGGGATGACCCACATCTTTATAAACAAGGAGTAGATGGTGCTATTAGACATTGTGTACCTGAGCATGAGCAGGAACAGATCCTACGCAAGTGTCATTCCGAATCTTATGGAGGACACCACGCTGGAGATAGAACTGCACATAAGGTATTGCAATCTGGTTTTTATTGGCCTACTCTCTTCAAGGATGCCCGTAAGTTTGTCTTGTCTTGTGATGAATGTCAAAGAATTGGTAATATTAGTAGACATCAAGAAATGCCTATGAATTATTCACTTGTTATTGAACCATTTGATGTTTGGGGCTTTGATTATATGGGACCTTTTCCTGCCTCTAATGGATATACACATATTCTAGTTGCTGTTGATTATGTTACTAAGTGGGTAGAAGCTATTCCAGCTAGTAGTGTTGATCATAACTCTTCTATTAAAATGCTTAAAGAAGTTATTTTTCCGAGGTTTGGAGTCCCTAGATATTTAATGACTGATGGTGGTTCACACTTTATTCATGGTGCCTTCCGTAAAATGCTTGCTAAATATGATGTTAATCATAGAATTGCATCTCCTTATCACCCACAGTCTAGTGGTTAAGTAGACTTGAGCAATAGAGAGCTCAAATTAATTTTGCAAAAGACTATTAATAGGTCTAGAAAGAATTGGTCTAAGAAACTTGATGATGCATTATGGGCCTATAGAACTGCATATAAAAATCCTATGGGTATGTCTCCATATAAAATGGTTTATGGAAAAGCATGTCACTTACCTCTCGAACTAGAACATAAGGCATATTGGGCTATTAAAGAGCTTAACTATGATTTTAAACTTGCCGGTGAGAAGAGGTTATTTGATATTAGCTCACTTGATGAATGGAGAACCCAAGCTTATGAAAATGCAAGCTGTTTAAAGAAAAAGTTAAAAGATGGCATGACAAAAGGATACAAAAGCGTGAGTTTAATGTAGGTGATTATGTATTGCTATACAACTCTCGTTTAAGATTTTTTGCAGGAAAACTTCTCTCTAAATGGGAAGGCCCCTACGTTATCGAGGAGGTCTATTGTTCCGGTGCCATAAAAATCAACAACTTCGAAGGCACAAATCCGAAGGTGGTAAACGGTCAAAGAATTAAGCATTATATCTCAGGTAATCCCATACATGTTGAAACCAATATTATTGAAACCGTAACCCCGGAGGAATACATAAGGGACACTTTCCGGTACGTTTCAGACTCCGAAAAGGAATAGATATGTGGTACGGTAAGTAAACCGACTCCAAAACAATTTTTAGGGCAATATTTCTCCGTTTTGGAATATTTAGAAAAATAGAAAAATAAGTAGCAGTCCGGGAAGGACACGAGGACCCCACGAGGGTGGTGGGCGCGCCCCCCTACCTTGTGAGCGCCTCGTATGCCTTCCGGACTCCGTTTTCTTGCATGTTACGTATTTTGGTCGGTAAAAATTCATTATATATTCTCCCGAAGGTTTTGACTCCCGTATCACGCAAAAATCTCCTGTTCTTGTTTCGAGCTGTTTTCTGTCAGGGTTTTTCCAGGCTAGGCATCATGTCGTCTCCCTCCTCCAACAATGGTGACAATGATGCTTGGCTAATGAAGATAGATCTGAAGAGGGAAGAACCCACGAGGGTCAACAAGGATGAAAGGATCAAGAAGGCCATGGAGGATCAAGCTCCAGCAGCAAAAGACATCCTTCAACTTGATCATAACCTTCTTACCCCAACTGAGATTGAATATTTCAAGATGATTGAGTTAGCTCGTATACAAAACAATTATCTCACACAAGAAAATATTTTTGTTGAAGGAGCATATTGTCGCACTCAAGGGCATTATTCGCAAGCTGGAGGACCTCTTACGCTCGATGTGCGATTATCCGTCACCTCCACCGTCTCCTCCAACAAAGAAGAATTGAGTATCTGGGTATGGGCACTCCCCTTGGCAACTGCCAAGCTTGGGGGAGGTGCCCCGGTATCGTATCACAATCACAACTCCTATCTTTACCGTTTTTCTTAGTTTGATCCTATTAGTAGTATCTTGATCTAGTAGAATAAAAGTTTATGCCATGATCTAGTTTTGAGTTTTGCTTTATGATCTCTCTATGTAATCGAGTCCGTGAGTTATATATAATAAAGATTAGTGTTGAGTCAAGGGCTTGATTATTTTGCCATGATCTTGGGTGAATAAAAGAAAGAGAAAAGAATAAAAAAGGAAACAAAAAGTTCATATTGATCTTATTGAGAGTAATGACTTCACATAGAAAGAGTATGATGATTAAAAGTTGTTGGGAGTTGGCAGACATAGCTTTGGTCATTGTTGCAATTAATAGGAAGTAATAAGGAAAGAGAGGTTTTCACATATAGATATATTGTCATTGACATCTTTTATGATTGGGAGCACTCATTAAAATATGACATGCTAAAGAGTTGATTGTGGACAAGGAAGACAACGTAATGAGTTATGTCTCTCTTATATCTGAGATAAAGTATGTTGTCATGGTTCCTCTAACTTGTTGAGCTTGCCTTTCCCCCTCATGCTAGCCAAATTCTCAGCACCAAGTAGAATACTACTTGTGCTTCCAAAATCCCTAAACCATTTTGCCATGAGAGTCCACCATATCTACATATGGATTGAGTAAGATCCTTCCAGTAAGTTGTCATCGGTGCAAAGCAATAAAAATTGCTCTAAATATGTATGATTTATTGGTGTGGGAGAAATAAGCTTTATACGATCTTGTGATGTGGAAGTAATAAAAGCAACGGACTGCATAATAAAGGTTCATATCACAAGGGGCAATATAAAGTGACGTTCTTTCGCATTGAGATTTTGTGCATCCAACCGTAAAAGCGCATGGCAACCTCTGCTTCCCTCTGCGAAGGGCCTATCCTTTATCATTATCTCCTACCTTATGCAAGAGTCACGGTGATCTTCACCTTTCCTTTTTCACTTTATCCTTTGGCAAGCTCAGCATGTTGGAAAGAACATGATATATATATACCTAATTGGATGTAGGGGAGCATGAACCATTATTGTTGACATTACCCTTGAGGTAAAAGGTTGTGGGGAAAAACTATAAGCCTCTATCTTTCTCTGTGTCCGATTAAACTCTGTAACCACAAGTATTGCGTGGGTGTTAGCAATTATGGAGGACTAAATGATAGTTGAGTATGTGGACTTGCTTTTTAGCTCTGACATAGACTCTTTCCGATGTTATGATAAATTGCAATTGCTTCAATGACTGAGATTATAGTTTATTGGAGCCCAATAAGGTTTATGATTTATACTCTTGCATTGTGAATAGATCATCACTTGAACATAAGTAATCATATGACAAAATCTATATAAGTTGTTGTTATGAGAATAATCATGATGCCTTCATGTCCGTATCTTATTTTTATCGACGCCTCTACCTCTAAACATGAGGACATATTTATTGTTATCGGCTTTTCGCTTGAGGACAAGCGAGGTCTAAGCTTGGGGGAGTTGATACGTCCATTTTGCATCATGCTTTTATATCGATATTTATTACATTATGGACTGTTATTTCACTTTATGTCACAATACTTATGGCTATTCTCTCTTATTTTACAAGGTTTACATAAAGAGGGAGAATGTCGGCAGCTGGAATTATGGGCTGGAAAAGAAGCAAATATTAGAGACCTATTCTGCGCAACTCCAAAAGTCCTGAAACTCCTCAGAACGTCTTAAAATAAATAAAGAAAAATCCTCGCAGAAGATGAAGGCCAGGGGGGCCACACCCTTCTCACGAGGGTGCCCCCCTAGGGCGCGCCCCCTACCTCGTGGGCCCCCTGGTGGCTCTCCGACGCCCATCTTCTCCTATATGAAGTCTTTCGATGAGAAAAAAAGAAGAAGGAACTTTTCGGGACGAGACTCCGCCGCCACGAGGCGGAACCTTGGCGGATCCAATCTAGAGCTCCGGCAGAGTTGTTTTGCCGGGGATACTTCCCTCCCGGAGGGGTAAATCATCACCATCGTCATCACTGACGCTCCTCTCATTGGGAGAGGGCAATCCCCATCAACATCTTCACCAGCACCATCTCTTGTATCCAATTCTTGTCTCAAAGTCCGGGATTGGTGCTAGTAGATTGCTAGTAGTGTTGATTACTCCTTGTAGTTGATGCTAGTTGGTTTAATTGGTGGAAGATCATATGTTCAGATCCTATATGCATATTATTACCCCTCTGATTATGAACATGAATATGCTTTGTGAGTAATTACGTTCGTTCCTGAGGACAAGGGAGAAGTCTTGCTATGAGTAGTCATGTGAATTTGGTATTCGTTTGATATTTTGATAAGATGTATGTTGTCTAGCCTCTAGTGGTGTTATGTGAACGTCGACTACATAACACTTCACCATTATTTGGGCCTAGAGGAAGGCATTGGGAAGTAATAAGTAGATGATATGTTGCTAGAGTGACAGAAGCTTAAAACCTAGTTTATGTGTTGCTTCGTAAGGGGCTGATTTGGATCCATATGTTTCATGCTATGGTTAGGTTTACATTAATACTTTTGTTGTAGTTGCGGATGCTTGCAATAGAGGTTAATCATAAGTGGGATGCTTGTTCAAGTAAGCACAGCACCCAAGCACCGGTCCATCCACATATCAAATTATCAAAGTATCGAACGCGAATCATATGAACGTGATGAAAACTAGCTTGACGATATTCCCATATGTCCTCGGGAGCGCTTTTCCTATTATAAGAGTTTGTTCCATCTTGTCCTTTGCTACAAAAGGATTGGGCCACCTTGATGCAATTTATTTACTTTTGTTACTTGTTGCTCGTTACAATTTATCCTATCGCAAAACTATCTGTTACCACTTATTTCAGTACTTGCAGAGAATACCTTGTTGAAAACCGCTTATCATTTCCTTCGGCTCCTCGTTGGGTTCGACACTCTTACTTATCGAAAGGACTACGATAGATCCCCTATACTTGTGGGTCATCATTCATCAAGATCAATCAAGCAGGACATAGGGTATTACCTCCATAGAGAGGGCCCGAACCTGGGTAAAACATTGTGTCCCCTGTCTCCTGTTACCATCGATCCTAGACGCACAGTTCGGGACCCCCTACCCGAGATCCGCCGGTTTTGACACCGACAGTGGGTTCAAAAACCTATGCCTTTTCCACCCAAGTCAACTAAAAAGAATGATTATGAAGAATTTGAACATTTTGCTGAAATGCTGAGGCAAGTCTTTTTGTGAACTCGCTTGACTGATATCTTGAAAATGCCTCCTTATGCAAAGTATATGAAAGACATCATCACAAATAAGAGAAAAATACCGGAAGCTGAAATCTCCACTATGCTTGCTAATTACACTTTTAAAGATGGAGTACCTAAAAAACTTGGAGATCCAGAATTCGAACTATACCTTGCTCTATCAAAAAGAATTGTGTGAAAACTGCTTTGTGTGATTTAGGAGCTGGTGTTAGTGTTATGCCTTTCTCTTTATATGAAAGACTTGACTTGAATAAACTCACAGCTACTGAAATATCTTTGCAAATGGCTGACAAATCAACTGCATACCTATTGGTATCTGTGAGGATGTGCCCGTTTGTAACACCCCGGATGTAACTTTCCCAATTTGTACTCCAACTCTTGTCATTTCCGGCGTTAAGTTATATTTATTTCCTCGGGTTCGGGTTTTGTCTCCGTGGTTTGTTGTCGTTGTCATCCATCTCATATCATGTCATCACGTGCATTGCATTTGCATACGTGTTCATCTTATGCATTCGAGCATTTTCCTCGTTGTCCGTTTTGCATTCCGGCGCTTCGTTCTCCTCCGGTGGCCTTTTCTAGCTTTATTTCGTGTGTGGGGATTAAACATTTCCGGATTGGACCGAGACTTGCCAAGCGGCCTTGGTTTACTACCGGTAGACCACCTGTCAAGTTTCATATCATTTGGACTTCGTTTGATACTCCAACGGTTAACCGAGGGACCGAAAAGGCCTCGTGTGTGTTGCAGCCCAACACCCCCTCCAATTTGGCCCAAACCCACCAAACTCTGCTCCATGTCCTAGAGCATTCGATCACGATCGCGTGGCCGAAAACCGCACCTCATTTGGACTCTCCTAGCTCCCTCTATGCCTATATATACCTCCCCCATTTCCAAATCCGGACGAAACCCTAGTCCCCCTCCTCCTCCAGCCGCCGGACAAAATCCGGACGGCCGGACGTGTCTGCCCGATCCGTCCGACCCAGCCGCCAGCTGCCACGTGTCCCTTGCGGGACCGCTTCGCCGCCGCTGCCGCTGAGGCCCGCCGAGCCCAGCGCGGGCCCCCGCGGCCAAGTCCCTCGCCCCG
>NC_041388.1:81125162-81151802 GCF_002162155.2 Triticum dicoccoides
CGGCTCGTCCCGCCGCCCGCGCCCTTGCCGGCTTCCTCGACTCCGGCGCCGCCACGCCAGCCGCCGCCGCCCTTCTCCATCGCCAGCGCAGCCGCGACCTCGCCGGCGCGAGCCAGCCGCCACCCGTGCTCGCCGCCATCGGTCCCCGCGCTGCCCTGCTCCATCCTCCTCCTTGTCGGCTCCCAGCTCCGGCCGCCACAGTCCATCATTGCCGGCGAGCGACCTCGCCGGATCCAGCCTCGGAAGCCGCGCCCCGATCCAGATCCGCGGGAGCTACAGTAAACCCTAGGAGAGGTTGATTATTTTTACCAAGTCCCAAAATTCTTGCTCCATATGCTCCTGTTCGCGGCTCCGTAACTTTGCATCCGTAGCTCTGAGTTGGGTGTATAGCATATCAAAATGTTCATCTCAGAGAGTACATCATTTAATTCCATTGCATCATTTTCATTTGAGCTCATCTTGATGCCCGAATTGCCGTTAGAAGAGGGCTACTTGAGTTAATTGTCAGATCTGTTACTCCATTTAGCACTTTTGTCATTTTTGCCATGATTATTGTGTGCATGCTATGCCCGTGAGTTCTTCATATATTTTGTTAAGGGTTTTGTCATCTATCCAGAGGTGCAACCCATGTATTTTTAGGATGTGTGTGGTGACTTGTGCAAGCTTGCAAAGTGGTGCACTTGCTAATTCTGTTTTCAGGGACAGTGATTTCACTAAGTCCTGGGATTGTTTAGTTCAAGATGCCATATGTTCTTGTTGTTTCCTAGTGATCCGTGCCTCTTTTGAGGATGATCAGTAAGGGAGTTTTGTTAATCTTGTAGTGCTCTATCCATCCATGTCTTTGTTTGCAATTATGGAGCATCCTAGCTTGAGTCAATCGAGCTCTACTTTTGCTTTGTTGCGAATCTGGGCAGATCGTCAACTTGTTTGTGATTTTGCCGATGTTATTGTAGTTGATCCATGCATGCTATGCCATTGTTCTTGCCATGTCTAGCTTCTATTTTGTTCCTTATTAAGGGATGTATGCTTGTCTTTCCATGACTTGCACCGTGGTGAGTGCATCGAGCTCGTAAACATGCCTTCGTGAGTTATGTTTCAGCATGTCCCAGTTTTCACTAAGTCTGAAAACTGATTATGTTTTTGCTATGTTCGTGTTCTTGTTAGTATATTTTGTGATCCCTTTTGGCTCAAGGTCACTAAGGGATTTTTGTTAAGCTTGTTGAGTAGCTCCATGCCATGTCTTTATTTGTCATGTTCAGGTCCTGTAGCATGTTGTTTTGTTGCTCCGAAGAGGGCTATATGATCTGAAATTCCAGACAAGTGTTAATTTCACTAAGTCTGAGATCTGTTTTACCATTTGCGTTTTTGCCATGCTTGTTTGAACCTGTTAATGGATGAATTGGCCGTAGCTCAGTGCTAGACTTTTGTTAAGCATCTTGTGTGCATCCCTGCCATGTATTTTGTTGTCATGTTTGGGTGTTGTAGCATGTTCATCTCATTGCATTTAGATGCCTAACTTGCGACATATGCCTTCAATGCGATTATGTCTCTAAGTCGTGCCTCGACATGTGGGAGCTATAGTCGCATCGAGGGTGTTACAAGTTGGTAATCAGAGCCTTCCCCGACCTTAGGAGCCCCATTGCTTGATCGTTTTAGTGGCCGAGTTGTGTTTAGAAAAATGTTTTGAGTCTTTAGGAATTATATATCGGAGAGATTAGGAATTCTTTTACTTCCCAGTCTCCTCATCGCTCTGGTAAGGCATCCTGACATAGAGTTTTGACTCTTCTCTTCTCAAAATTTCACTAAAAAAAATTAGGATCACGCGGGTATCTTGGAATCGTTCCGATGGTTTTTTGATGAGAACATTGTCTTGGTGCCTCTTGTCAGGGGTTTAGTGGAAGTGTCCCGGGGAGTTGAGCTCTGAGGTGTTGTCATCATAATTTTATCGTTGCAGTTCTGGAATACCTGAGTTTAGTACGCCGGCATCGAAAATCTCTTTTATGCAGTTCGTTGGTGAGATAACCTCGACGCCACCCAGTACTGGGGCGGGAGTTCGGGAGTATCGCCATAACTTGTATAACGGATGCTTTTCGAAGGTTGAGGTAGATGGTTTTCGAAGGTTTCTTGGTTATGTGTTGAAGGATGGATACAGCTGGATGTAGGATTTGCTAGTTTGGGTGAGATATTATGCTTCCCCTGTATCCCCAACACCATATTGCATAACCGGAAAGGTTCGGGAGTTTCATAGGTGGGAATTCTAGTAGCTCTAGTTTTTTCTTCCACGGATATTGGTTTGAGATTGGGATTTCTTACCGATTATTCGTTCTTGATCCGTACCTTGTTGATTTATTTCTCTACCTTAATTCTACGTGGCTTCTCAATTTATGGATATGTGACCATTTCAGAGGAATGCATTCGTTCATTTTGTTCGGATGTGAAGACTATATGTTGCAATTTTCATTCCGTTGGATTCAGCTTTAATATTTCGTCTGTCAATGTGCTAATGGTGGTCAACCTCTTCAGGATGGCTCCTCCAACGCGCACGACTCCGAATCCTGATCTGCCACCACCTCCACCTCCTCCAGAGGCATGGCAAGCTGTGATGGACGCAACCAATGCAAACACACAGTTGATCATGCAAATTCTTCAAGAGCGCAATCAAGGCAGTCAAGGGAATCAAGGCAGCAATCAGAGTCACTTTGCTACACTCAACCAGTTCCTTGCTAATGGGCCAAAGACATTCAGCAATTGTGTTGAGGCAACTGATGCTGACGATTGGCTTGTGGATCTGTGCAAGCATTTCGAGTGCAGTAACGTCAGGCCTGAGGACTTTGTTAAGTTCGCTTCCTTCCAACTCAAAGATCAAGCTACAGAATGGTTCCAGCAGTACAAGGACTCCAGAGGTGGACGTGTTATCACTTGGGATGATTTCCGTCGAGATTTCCGAGCTCATCATATTCCGCAGAGCGTGGTTGAAAGCAAGCGTGAGGAATTCCGCAATCTGAAGCAAGGCTCTTTGTCTGTCTATGACTACAACAAGTTGTTCCAGAAGCTCGCTCGCTTTGCCAAGCAGGACGTCCCTGATGAGAAGAGCATGATATATCAGTTCAGGGGTGGTCTCAGAGAAGATATCCAGCTCGCTCTTGTTCTCTTTGAGCCCTTGAGGTACGATGAGTTCTACAACATGGCACTGAAGCAAGAGGCTGCTCAGTTGAGGTGTGATGCTTCCAAGAAGCGAGTCAGAGATGTTACTCCTTCTTCCTCTACTCAAGTGGCCAAGCAGCAGAAGTTTTGGCTTCCTCCTCCTCCGTTCCGTCAGCCGTATCAGCAGAAGAGCAAAGGTGGCAGTGGTTCTTCCCACCCACCCAACCCTGGCTTTCAGAACAAGACTTCGTCTCAAGCTCCAAGATCGAGTGCTCCGTATCACCGTCCGCTTTCAGAGGTCACGTGCAACAAGTGCCAACAGAAGGGTCACTATGCCAACAAGTGTCTCAACCAGAGGCGTCTTCCTCCTCCTCCTCCTGTCAGATCGACAAGTACAGCTGTGGTCAAGCATAACCCCCAGCATGCCAAGGTCAATTTGATGAATGCAGCTCAGGCAGAGGACTCGTCAGATGTGATCGGGTAACCTCCTGTTAATGATATTCCCGCAAAAGTACTTTTTGACTCTGGTGCATCGCATTCCTTCATGATCACATTTGCATCGGAGAACAATTTTTAGTACTAAGGCTTTACCTAGAGCTATGCAAGTCGGCTCTCCGACTAAGCGTCTGAGTTCTAGTTTGATGGTTCCGGATATTTCTATCTTGATGGGTGATTTCAAGTTTCTGGCTTCTCCAATGGTTCTTGGTAACTCGGATATTGATCTTATTCTCGGGATGGATTGGCTTTCTAAGCACAAGGCTCGGCTTGATTGTGCAGCCAGGCAGATTCAATTGACTCATTCGTCTGAGGATGTAATTGTCTTTGCCGCTTGGGATAATTCCATCCGTCTGTTTTCTCTCAATGAGAAGGGTGAATTGGATGCCATCTCTCAAATTCCAGTCGTTTGCGAATATCAAGACGTCTTTCCAGAAGAGCTTCCAGGAATGCCTCCGCACCGGCCAGTTGAATTCGTTATTGATCTTGAGCCTGGCACGGAACCTGTGTGCAAGCGTCCTTACAAGCTCGGACCTGAAGAGTTGAAAGAGTTGAAGAAGCAACTCGATGAGCAAGAAAGAATGGGTCTCATCCGGCCTAGTTCTTCTCCGTGGGGTTGTGGTGTTCTTTTTGTGAAGAAGAAGGATGGAACAGACCGACTTTGTGTTGATTACCGTCCAGTGAACAAGAAGACCATCAAGAACAAATACCCACTTCCCAACATCAATGAGCTGTTCGAACAACTCAAAGGTGCCCAAGTATTCTCCAAGCTTGATCTCCGTATGGGTTATCACCAGATTCGCATTCGTGAAGAAGATATTCCCAAGACAGCATTCAGAACAAGCTTTGGTTCATATGAATACACTGTCATGTCTTTTGGCCTCGCCAACGCTCCTCCAACATTCTCTCACATGATGAACTTCATCTTCAACGCCTACACCAATGACTTCATTTTGGTCTATCTCGACGACATTCTGGTTTTCTCCAAGAACAAGGAAGATCATGCCAAGCACTTGCTTTTGGTGCTTGATAAGCTCAGAGAACATCACTTCTACGCCAAGTTCTCCAAGTGTGAGTTTGGCTTGATGAGGTTCTTTATCTTGGTCATATCATCTCTGCCAAGGGCATTGCCGTGAATCCTGAGAAGGTGTCTACAATTGTAAATTGGGAACCTCCTCAGAACGTGAAGCAACTCCGCAGTTTTTTCGGTCTCGCAAGCTATTGCCGAAGATTCGTTGAAAACTTTTCTAAGATCGCGAAGCCTCTCTCAAATCTTCTCCAGAAGCACGTCAAGTACGTTTGGTCTCCGGAGTGCGATTTTGCTTTCAACACTTTGAAAGAGAAGTTGATCACTGCTCCAGTTCTGACTCCACCTGATGAATCCAAGCCGTACGAGGTCTTTTGTGATGCCTCTCTCCAAGGTCTTGGAGCAGTATTGATGCAAGAGAAGAAAGTTGTTGCTTATACATCTCGCCAGTTGAAGCCTAATGAGAAGAACTACCCCACTCATGATCTCGAGTTGGCGGCAGTTGTGCATGCTCTTTTGACTTGGAGACATCTTCTATTGGGAAGAAAAGTGGATATTTACACTGATCACAAGAGTCTCAAGTACATCTTCACTCAGCCTAATCTCAACCTCAGGCAAACTCGATGGGTCGAGATGATTCAAGAGTATAATCCGAGTATTGAGTACACTCCAGGCAAGGCTAATGTGATTGCTGACGCATTGAGCAGAAAGGCCTACTGCAACAGTCTGATTCTTAAGCCTTATCAACCCGAGCTTTGTGAAGCTTTCCGCAAGCTTAATCTGCAAGTTGTTCCTCAAGGTTTCCTTGCCAACCTTCAAGTCTCTCCTACCTTAGAAGACCAGATTCGCCAAGCCCAGCTTCTTGATGCTATGGTGAAAAAGGTGAAGATTGGGATTGCCAAGAGTCAGTCCAAGTACAAGTGCTACCGCCTTGATGACAAGGACACTCTCTTCTTCGAGGATCGTATTGTTGTGCCCAAAGGTGACCTCCATAAAGTGATCATGAACGAGGCCCACAATTCTCTCCTCTCCATCCACCCTGGGAGCACGAAGATGTATCAGGACCTCAAGCAAGCTTATTGGTGGACTCGAATGAAGCGCGAGATCGCTCAATTCATGAATGAATGTGATGTCTGCAGAAGAGTGAAGGCAGAACACCAAAGGCCAGCAGGTCTCCTCCAACCTCTTGCCATTCCAAAATGGAAGTTTGACCACATTGAAATGGACTTCATGACTGGGTTTCCAAAGTCCAAGCATGGCAATGATGCTATATTCGTTGTCATCGACAAACTCACCAAAGTGGCTCATTTTCTGCCTATCAAAGAGTCGATCACTGCAGCTCAATTGGCGGAACTCTATACCTCTCGTATTGTCTCTCTGCATGGTATTCCTCAAGTGATCTCTTCAGACCGTGGCAGCATCTTTACCTCGAAGTTTTGGGATTCTTTTCAGAAGGCCATGGGCACGAACATCCGCTTCAGCACAGCTTTCCATCCTCAAACAAGCGGTCAAGTCGAGCGTGTCAACCAGATTCTTGAAGATATGCTCAGGGCTTGTGTGATCTCCTTCGGCATGAAGTGGGAGGATTGGCTTCCTTATGCTGAATTCTCCTACAATAACAGTTTTCAAGCAAGTTCGGGCAAGGCCCCTTTTGAAATTCTGTATGGCAGGAAGTGCCGTACCCCTCTCAACTGGTCTGAAACCGGTGAACGTCAGCTTTTGGGTAATGACTTAATCACACAAGCTGAAGAAATGTGCAAAGTCATTCGTGATAACCTCAAAGCAGCCCAATCCCGCCAGAAGAGCTACTATGATAGTAAGCACCGTGATTTGGCTTTTGAGATCAAAGATCATGTTTACCTTCGTGTCTCTCCTATGAAAGGTACTCGTCGCTTCAGTATCAAAGGGAAGTTTGCCCCTAGATACGTGGGACCTTTCAAGATTGTCAGCAAGAGAGGCGACCTCGCCTATCAACTCGAGCTTTCTTCAAACTTTGCAAATGTTCATGACGTGTTCCATGTCTCTCAGCTTCGAAAGTGCTTCAAGACTCCTGACCGCACCGTCAACTTCGAGGACATTGAGCTCCAAGAAGATCTCTCTTATCGTGAGCACCCAGTTGCTATTCTTGAAGAGACTGAACGCAAGACTCGCAACAAGTCAATCAAATTTCTCAAAGTCAAGTGGTCACACCATTCCGACCGTGAAGCTACCTGGGAACGCGAGGATCACCTCCGTTCTGAGTACCCGGCATTCTTTCAGTCCTAGATCTCGGGACGAGATCCTTTCGTAGTGGTGGAGTGTTGTAACACCCCGGATGTAACTTTCCCAATTTGTACTCCAACTCTTGCCGTTTCCGGCGCTAAGTTATATTTATTTCCTCGGGTTCGGGTTTTGTCTCCGTGTGTTGTTGTCGTTGTCATGCATCTCATATCATGTCATCACGTGCATTGCATTTGCATACGTGTTCATCTTATGCATTCGAGCATTTTCCCCGTTGTCCGTTTTGCATTCCGGCGCTTCATTCTCCTCCGGTGGCCTTTTCTAGCTTTCTTTCGTGTGTGGGGATTAAACATTTCCGGATTGGACCGAGACTTGCCAAGCGGCCTTGGTTTACTACCGGTAGACCGCCTGTCAAGTTTCGTATCATTTGGACTTCGTTTGATACTCCAACGGTTAACCGAGGGACCGAAAAGGCCTCGTGTGTGTTGCAGCCCAACACCCCCTCCAATTTGGCCCAAACCCACCAAACTCTGCTCCATGTCCTAGAGCGTTCGATCACGATCGCGTGGCCGAAAACCGCACCTCATTTGGACTCTCCTAGCTCCCTCTATGCCTATATATACCTCCCCCATTTCCAAATCCGGACGAAACCCTAGTCCCCCTCCTCCTCCAGCCGCCGGACAAAATCCGGACGGCCGGACGTGTCCGCCCGATCCGTCCGACCCAGCCGCCAGCCACCACGTGTCCCTTACGGGACCGCTTCGCCGCCGCCGCCGCCGCTGAGGCCCGTCGAGCCCAGCGCGGGCCCCCACGGCCCAGTCCCTCGCCCCACTGCCCGCGCCCTCGCCGGCTTCCTCGACTCCGGCGCCGCCATGCCAGCCGCCGCCGCCCTTCTCCATCGCCGGCGCAGCCGCGACCTCGCCGGCGCGAGCCAGCTGCCACCCGTGCTCGCCGCCACCGGTCCCCGCGCCGCCCTGCTCCATCCTCCTCCTCGCCGGCTCCCAGCTCCGGCCGCCACTGTCCATCGTCGCCAGCGAGCGACCTCGCCGGATCCAGCCTCGGAAGCCGCGCCCCGATTCAGATCCGCGGGAGCTACAGTAAACCCTAGGAGAGGTTGATTTTTTTACCAAGTCCCAAAATTCTTGCTCCATATGCTCATGTTCGCGGCTCCGTAACTTTGCATCCGTAGCTCTAATTTGGGCGTATAGCATATCAAAATGTTCATCTCAGAGAGTACATCATTTCATTCCATTGCATCATTTTCATTTGAGCTCATCTTGATTCCCTAATTGCCGTTAGAAGAGGGCTACTTGAGTTAATTGTCAGATCTGTTACTCCATTTAGCACTTTTGTCATTTTTGCCATGATTATTGTGTGCATGCTATGCCCGTGAGTTCTTCATATGTTTTGTTAAGGGTTTTGTCATCTATCCAGAGGTGCAACCCATGTATTTTTAGGATGTGTGTGGTGACTTGTGCAAGCTTGCAAAGTGGTGCACTTGCTAATTCTGTTTTCAGGGACAGTGATTTCACTAAGTCCTGGGATTGTTTAGTTCATGATGCCATATGTTCTTGTTGTTTCCTAGTGATCCGTGCCTCTTTTGAGGATGATCAGTAAGGGAGTTTTGTTAATCTTGTAGTGCTCTATCCATCCATGTCTTTGTTTGCAATTATGGAGCATCCTAGCTTGAGTCAATCGAGCTCTACTTTTGCTTTGTTGCGAATCTGGGCAGATCGTCAACTTGTTTGTGATTTTGCCGATGTTATTGTAGTTGATCCATGCATGCTATGCCATTGTTCTTGCCATGTCTAGCTTCTATTTTGTTCCTTATTAATGGATGTATGCTTGTCTTTCCATGACTTGCACCGTGGTGAGTGCATCGAGCTCGTAAACATGCCTTCGTGAGTTATGTTTCAGCATGTCCCAGTTTTCACTAAGTCTGAAAACTGATTATGTTTTTGCTATGTTCGTGTTCTTGTTAGTATATTTTGTGATCCCTTTTGGCTCAAGGTCACTAAGGGACTTTTGTTAAGATTGTTGAGTAGCTCCATTCCATGTCTTTCTTTGTCATGTTCAGGTCCTGTAGCATGTTGTTTTGTTGCTCCGAAGAGGGCTATATGATCTGAAATTCCAGACAAGTGTTAATTTCACTAAGTCTGAGATCTGTTTTACCATTTGCGTTTTTTCCATGCTTGTTTGAACCTGTTAATGGATGAATTGGCCATAGCTCAGTGCTAGACTTTTGTTAAGCATCTTGTGTGCATCCCTGCCATGTATTTTGTTGTCATGTTTGGGTGTTGTAGCATGTTCATCTCATTGCATTTAGATGCCTAACTTGCGACATATGCCTTCAATGCGATTATGTCTCTAAGTCGTGCCTCGACACGTGGGAGCTATAGTCGCATCGAGGGTGTTACACCGTTGTTGTTGCTAATGTTACTATTTTGACTGACTTTGTTATACTTGAGATGCCCGAGGATGATAACATGTCGATTATCCTTGGTAGACCCTTCTTGAATACGGCAGGGGCTGTTATTGATTGCAATAAAAGCAAGGTCACTTTTCATATTAATGGTAATGACCATACGGTGCACTTTCCGAAGAAACAATTCCAAGTCAATGGTATTAATGTTATTGAAAAATCTTCGACAATCAATATTGGAAGTTTTCAAATACCTCTACCTACTGTCAAAAAGAAAGATGAAATGCTTATTGTTGGGGAAATGCATATCCCCATTGAGGTAACTTAGTGGTTTACGAAAGTTCTTCGGTTTCATGCTAATCGAAAGTGGTTGTTAATAAGGCTTGATCAACCTTATTAATGGATCATTTTTGAAGGGTATGAAGTTGATGAATTTAGTAAGCACTACTTTCTGTCCCTGCTTTTTATTCTCTATTTTTATTAGTTAAATAAAATAAAATGCCATGTTTTGTCTGTTTTCTAAACTTCCGTGCAATAAAAAATGACCCAAAAATAAAAGTTCTCGGAATGCCCTGAAAATTTAATACATTTTTTCTGAATATTTGAGAATTTTTGGTGCAATAAACATCAGAGGGAGGTGCACCAGGTGGGCACAACCCACCTGGGCGCGCCAGCATCCCCAAGCACGCCCTGGTGGGTTATGGTCCCCATGTGGGCCCCCTCACTTACCTCTTCATACCACATCATCACTTACCTCCAGAAAAAAATCCCCATTGCTCTCTCTCCCATGTTCTTGAGCTCAAACCCGCGGATTTCGATCTCTTTGCTCGAAGCTCCATTTCCGAAACTGTTTCGAGGGATTGTTGCTTGGTATGTGACTCCACCATTTGTCCATTTAGTTTTTGTTTTAGTGGTTTATACTTTGAATAATTAGCTACTCTTGGTGCTGCTGTAGATGTGCTTGCATGTTGAATTCTTAGTGTTCTAAGTAGTTTGAATGCTTGCTATGGTCTCTATGTATCCCTATGGGTCATTGCTATCAATCTTACAAAGTTTTATTCACAATTTTTTGTCACTCCAAAATTTTTTATATTCAGAAAATTGTATGCAGACATGATGAACCTATTTGGAAGGAGTTCTTTGAGGAGACGATCCTCGGGGGCATCTTCTAGTGACAATTCTGCTCGTCGGTCTTATGTTGAACCAAGTGAAAGTTCCACGCGAGATGCCGCCACCAAGACATGTTTATGGCCTAGCGATGAATATATGGTGCGTGTGGGCATTAAGGAGGAATTTGAGCAGTATGTTCACAATGCCAGCCTCGGTACCTACCTATCATATAAGTGTGAACAACACCAACTTCTCACTGAATCATTTGTTAAAAGATTTAAATATTTTCCACGTGAGTCTAGGGTGTCATTTATGCTTTATGATAGTCCTTATACTATCCCACTAGAGAATTTTTCTTACCATTGCAAACATCCATTTTGGGGTTTGCTTGATGAGCCACCAACGGTTCAGTACGAGTCTTTCTTGACTAGCCTTTGCTACGGTGAAAATAGGGGAGTGAGACAAGGAGAAATAAAGAGCATTCACTTTCCCGCAATTCAGTATTTTGCATTATTTAACGGGAAATGCATAGTAGGCAAGCAAGACTGTAGCATACTTTGTGCGCTAGACTTGAGCCTCCTTCACACCGCTCTTATTGGTGAAAGGAATTATAATCTTGGAGCGATTGTTGCACGTAGACTCCAACACGATGCTATTAGTGGTTGGTTCTATGGTGGAATTTATGCCACGCGTTTAGCACGGGAGCTGAGTGTTTCGCCTTTGCCCTCTGATCCTATCCTACCCACGCGGTATTTAGATTTTGACACTCTGAAGGATCACAAGATTCTTAAGGGAAGGGTTGATAACTTCCCTTATAATTTAATGTTTAACCAAAAATCTATTGTGGACACATATTTGCCTGCGCGTGCTCTTTTTGATTATAAAAGGGAAGATATTTTGTTCTTGAGAGCGAGGCCCGAGCTCATAATGCAGCAGTGGTGGCGACACAGCATGCTGAGGCATTCACATCAAGAGCCTTCGTGAGCTACCACGCCAACTACTATCCAGACTACTGATTGACTACCAAGTTAGGCCAAAAGCCTAAGCTTGGGGGAGTGCGTGTCTCTCACCAACATTACATTCATGTCCACTTATTCCATTTATCGGTGTTCACACTTTTTCATTGTATCATCCATGCTTAGATTTATTTTCTTGCTTTCTTCTTGTGTGTTTGATAAACTTTAGAAAAAAATTAGTTGTAGTTAATTTACTTTCTATGCATGCTTAGTAGTAGTACTAAAAAGAAAATCCAAAAAGATTTCCTTGTTCTTCTTTTGCTTGTTGGGAGCTTTCTTGTGTAAATAGTTTTATCGTTTTTGCTTTTCCATTCTATTTGCTTGCTAAAGAAAACCCAAAACTCCAAAAATATTTTAGTGTGTTTCTCTGAAATTCTTTTCTTTTATTCGAGTTGTACCGAGTAGAAGATCACGATGAAAATGTTCAGTGGCTCTCATATGAATAACTGTTGAACTAATAAAGAGCCCATTTTACCTTTTCTTCTCCTGTTGAATAAAATGTTTGTAGATTCCAGCTTAGTCCATGGCACTCTTGCACTATTGTTATTTTCATATCATTCGATCGTGCAAGTGAAAGGCAATAATGACGACATCCGATGAACTGGCCGTGTCAAAGAGAAACTGGTATAAACTCGACTTGTCTTGTCCGTGTAAATATGTTTAATCTAGTGTCCATGATTCAACCCATTATGATTAAACATGATTGCAATGACAATTAAAGATTATAGTTTCTCATGTCATGCATAAGTAGATGGGAGTTAATAATGATTTAGCTTGGATATCAACATAGCGTTAAAATGATTGTGATGTAGTATGATGATATGGTATTCTCCTCTGAATGTTCAAGTGGCTTGACTTGGTACATGTTCATGCATGTAGTTGAATCAAAACCAACATAGCCTCTATAATGTTTATGTTCATGGTGTTCATATCCTACTCATGCTAGTGTCCAATGTTACTTACGCATATATAATGCATGGTTATGATCGTTGTTGCTCTCTAGCTGGTCGCTTCTTAATCTAAATTGCTAGCCTTCGCCTGTACTAAGTGGGGATTCTGCTTGTACATCAAAAACATTGAACCCAAAGTTATTCCAGATGAGTCCACCATACCTACCTATATACGGTATTACCCTGCCGTCCTAAGTAAATTTGCATGTGCCACCTCTAAAAACTTCTAAAAAATCAGCCATTTTGTGTGCATGGATCGTTCATGGAACAACATGAGGTGGTCGATATCTTCCATGCTAAGCGGGTTATTCTCAGGTCTAGTGTTTATTCACTCACCATCGCACGAGAAAATGGGCGGTAATAGGGATGCCCACTCCCAAACTGCAAACATGAAAAAGAGTTCATCTCTGAAATAATTAAACAAAAACTCCCAATGGAGTCAAAACCTTTACTTTTACCGCTTGGGAACCACCACTAGCGTGCTTAGCATGGAAGATGTTGATAACTGATGGTTGTGAAGTGAATAAGAAGGGTGCATGTCTCAAAATATCATTTATATCTGTTTTAAAAACTGAGCTCTGGGACCTCTACAAATCACTGCTTCCCTCTACGAAGGGACTTTCTATTTATTTTTTATGTTGTGTCACCACCTTATAAAACAAGCGCCAGAAACTGAGTAGAGCACAGCAGTCATGATTTATGCATTGCGTGTAGCTAATGTTGGGTGCATCATGACTGGATCTTTTTACCATGAATTACAATGTTTAGTCGCTGTTTGAACTTTGGAGGTGCTCTGCATTTATGTTTTGCTGTCTCAGAAAGGGCTAGCGAGATACCACTATTGTCATATTATATCATGGTTGTTTTGACAACGTGTTGCCGTTTGAGATATCTTATTATTGCTTGCTAGCTGATTATGTCATTGATATGAATCATTATAATCTTTAGGTGTTATTGTTGACATGGTTAGTTATAATGCTGGCTAAAAACCTAGATGATGTTTAAGCTTATTTATGCGAACAAGATCAAAAGAGTTTGTAAAAGTTTTTCTTTCTCACTTTCAGTTTATCAACTGAATTGCTTGAGGACAAGCAAACGTTTAAGCTTGGAGGAGTTGATATGTCTCCAACGTATCTACTTTTTCTCACGCTTTTCCTCTTGTTTTGGACTCTAATTTGCACGATTTGAATGAAACTAATCCTGGACTGACGTTGTTTTCAGTAGAACTACCATGGTGTTGTTTTTGTGTAGAAATAAAGTTCTCGGAATGGAGCGAAACTTTTTGAGAATTTTTTATATCAATAATAAGAATTATTGGAGCCAAGACCCACCAGAGAGGGGCCCTCGGTGGCACAACCCACCAGGGCACGCCCCCCTCTCCTAGCGTGCCCAGGTGAGTTGTACCCACCTGGTTGCCCAGATGACGACCCCCTGATACTATAAATTCACACATTACCAAAAAAACAGGGAGAAAGAAATATCACGATCCACCAGACGGAGCCGCCGCCCAGCCCTGTTCTTCCTCGGGAGGGTAGATCTGGAGTCCGTTTGGGCCTCCAGGGAGGGGCATCTTCGTTCTTTGTCATCACCAACCCTTCTCCATCGCCAATTCCATGATGCTCCCCACCGGGAGTGAGTAATTCCTTCGTAGGCTCGCTGGTCGGTGAGGAGTTAGATGAGATTCATCATGTAATCGAGTTAGTTTTGTTAGGGCCTGCCCCTAGTATCCACTATGTTCTTAGATTGATGTTGCTATGACTTTGCCATGCTTAATGCTTGTCACTTTGGGCCCGGGTGCCATGATTTCAGATCTGAACCGTTTATGAATTCATCATTATATCCATGTTCTATATCCGATCTTGCAAGTTATAGTCACCTACTACGTGTTATGATCCGGCAACCCCGGAGTGACAACAACCGGGCCCACTCCCGATGATGACCGTAGTTCGAGGAGTTCATGTATTTACTATGTATTAATGCTTTGTTCCGGATCTCTATTAAAAGGAGGCCTTAATATGCTTAGTTTCCAATATGGACACCGCTTCCACGGGAGGGTAGGACAAAAGATGCCATGCAAGTTCTTTTAATAAAGCACGTATGACTATTTACGGAATACATGCCTACATTATATCGATGAACTGGAGCTAGTGCCGTATCGCCCTAGGTTATAACTGTCTCATGATGAATATCATCCAACAAGTCATCGATCCAATGCCTATGAATTTATCCTTATTGATCTTGCTGCGTTACTATTGCTATCATCACTGTTACACTTGCTACAAACTACTGCTATCACTGTTACTATTACCGTTGTTGCTGTCACTACTATCAAAACTATCAAACTACTTTGCTACTGATCACTTTGCTACAGATAATTAATCTCCAGCTGTGGTTGAACTGATAACTCAGCTGCTAATACCTTCAAATATTCTTTGGCTCCCCTTGTGTCGAATCTATAAATTTGGGTTGAATACTCTACCCTCGAAAACTGTTGCGGTCCCCTATACGTGTGGGTTATCAAGACCTTTTTCTGGCGTCGTTGCCGGGGAGCATAGCTATATTGTTGAGAAACCTGGGATTATTATCATATTATCACTATGAAGAATCTGAAGGATCCAAAGACTAAGATATTTCCCTCAAAGACGAGGGGAGGTAAGGAACTGCCATCGAGTTCTGCTTTAGATTCACCTTCTGTTACATTGGTGCGCGTTGGTCCTAAACAAACGGTTTTTAACCCCTTTCCGTGATGGCCTTCGGAACCATCGCCAAGTGAGTGTGTGTGATAGGGGGTCCTTCCCACACGACCTAGAAACCGTCGGGGATATGTGTAATGCCCCGAGACCGTTGCGCCAGGTGTCTTACAGTTTTTCGCTATTGTTGCCTTGTCATTTGTTTGCGTGTCATGCATTTCATATCATGTCATCATGTGCATCGCATTTGCATACGTGTTCGTCTCATGCATCCGAGCATTTTCCCCGATGTCCATTTTGCAATCCGGCGCTCCTACGTCCTCCGGTGTCCTCTTTTGCCTCTTTTCGTGTGCGGGTGTTAAACGTTCTCAGATTGGACCGAGACTTGCCAAGCGGCCTTGGTTCACTACCAATAGACCGCCTATCAAGTTTCGTGCCATTTGGACTTCGTTTGATACTCCAACAGTTATGCGAGGAACCGTAAAGGCCTCGTGTGTGTTGCAGCCCAACACCCCTCCAAAGTGGCCCAAAACCCACCCAAACCCCCTCCATCCTCTCGGTCGTTCGATCACGATCACGTGGGCGGAATCTGTGCTCAATTTGGACACTCCAAGCTCCCTCTACCTATATATAAGTGTCTTCCTCCGAAAATTCGCAGCCTAACCCTAGTCCTCTTCCTCCTCGCGCCGCCGGACATGTCCATCCCGTCGTCGGACATGTCCATCGCTGCCGCCACATCACCAGGACCAATCAGGCCGCGCCACCTCACCCCAGCGGCCGCTCCCGACCAACCGGAGCGCGCCACATCACCCGACCCCGCCGCCGGTCAACGCGCCTGCCGCCACGGGCCCACAAAACCCAGATCCGGCCCGCCCGGGCTCGGATCCCCACCGCCCGCGCCCGCAGGAACCTAGTCGCGCCGCCGCCCGCCGGCTCTCCACTGCCTGCCACGCTTCGCCGGCTGGCCGCGCCGCCCCGCTCGCTCACCGCAGACCACCGCCTTCGCCTCGCGCCGCCTCGCACACCTACCGCACCGCGCCGGCGCCTCCACCACCACCGACGCGCCTCGCTGCCGGTGCCACCGGACTGCACCATCGTGGCTCCGCCGGAGTGCGCCGCCCGGCACCGCCATCGCCGGATCCGGGGATCCCACGCCTGGATCCACCCGCTCCGGCCGCCGGATCCGACGTTTACGGCCGCCTCTCCGGTCTCCATCCTCCTCTCCGGCTAAGTCCGGCGACTCTCCGGCGAACCTCGAACTACGTGCAAGTCAACCCTAGATCTGTTTCTAAGGGTAATTTTCGTCTAAGTCCTTTCCCTGTAACTTTTTCTAGCCCTGTTCATCATGTCATAACTTCATCACCGTTACTCCGTTTTGTGTGCATGAGACATCGAATTGTTTGTCTGGATGTCCTCCTCATTTCATTTCATTGCAGCATGTTCACTTGAGTCCATCTTGATGCCATAATTGTTGTTGCAAGAGTGCTTCATAATGTTAGGTGATGTTTCTTATCAGTTTATGAGCATTTGTCATTTTTACCATGTTTGTTGTGTGCTTCATATGGGCATGAGCTCTACATGTGTTTTGAGATATGCCAAGCCATCTTTACAGGGGTGTATGCCATGTATTTTTATGATCATTGTGGTGACTAGCACAAGCATGCAAAGTAGCTCTCATAATGTTGCTGATTTCAGGGACTTAGAATTCTTCTAAGTCATTTCCCTGATGTTATTTTTATGCCATGAATTCATGTTGCTACAGAGTGATCCATGCCACTTTCTAGCATGTTCAGTAAGCGTGATTTTGAGATATTGTTATGTTCTATCCATCCATGTCTTTGTTTGAAATTATGGAGTACCCTAGCATGACTCAATCTTGTTCTACTTTTGCTATAAAATGTTCCTGGCAGATTGTTTACATGTTAATCAATTTTGCCGAGGTTGTTGTAGTTTATCCATGCATGCTATGAGAGTGTTCTTGCCATGGTTAGCTTATTGATCATGTCTTCTTGCTGGATGTATGCTTAGTTTGTCATGCAATGCCTTGTGGTGAGTGCATCGAGCTTGTAAACATGCCTTTGTAATTCTGTTTTGCCATGTTCCAGTATTCTGCTAAGTCAGAATCTGTTAACAAACTTGCTATATTGTCATGGTTGCCATTGTATTTTCTGATCCCTTTTAGCTTATGGTAAGTAAGGGACTTTTGTTATATGATTTGAGTAGTTTCATGCCATGCCTTGCTTTGCCATGATATCTTCCTGTAGCATGTTGTTATCTTGCTCTAAACTTTGCTTCCTGATGTTAAATCCTGACATGTTGTTATTTCCACTAAGTCTGTGAACCTGATATCTTTTGCACTTTTGCCATGCTTGTTTGAACCTGCTATTGAGTGAATTAGCCGTAGCTCTGTGTTCATCTTTGTCAAGCATCTTGAGTGGATCACTGCCATGTGCTTTGTTGTTATGTTAGAGTGCAGTAGCTTATTTTTCTTGATGCATTTAGAGGGCATCGTGCTGTTAATCACAGATTGGTGCCATTATTGTTTTGCTTGCCATTTGCAAACCGTGCATCCAATTCTGGTGATCTTTATATCGATTTCGACCTAAATCATCTAATCTTTCCAGCGGCACTCTTGGTTTACCAATTTGAGGCCTGGTTCAATCTTTTCCTTCCAGAGCATGCATATGCATTGCATATCACATCCCGCATATCATGCCATGTTTTGCATCATGTTGCTTGCGCATTGCACCGTGGTTGATTGTGTTTCCCTTTGCTTGTGTTCTTGCCTTGGGTTAGAGCCAGGAGACGAGTTCGTGTTCGAGGTACCCGTTGAGTATGCTTACGAGGATCAAGCTTCCATCTTCTCAGAGAACTTTGCAGGCAAGATGACCATACCCTCGAAATCACTTCTATCTTTGCTTGCTAGTTTCTCGATCTATTGTTATGCCTATGCCGCGATACCTACCACTTGCTATATCATGCCCCCCATATTGTCATGTCAAGCCTCTAACCCACCTTGTCCTAGCAAACCGTTGTTTGTCTATGTTACCGCTTTGCTCAGTCCCTCTTATAGCGTTATTAGTTGCAGGTGAAGATTGGAGTTTGTTCCATGTTGGAACATGGATATTTTTGGGATATCACAATACCTCTTATTTTAATTAATGCATCTATATACTTGGTAAAGGGTGGAAGGCTCGGCCTTATGCCTGGTGTTTTGTTCCACTCTTGCCGCCCTAGTTCCCATCATACCGGTGTTATGTTCCTTGATTTTGCGTTCCTTACGCGGTTGGGTTATAATGGGAACCCCTTGACAGTTCGCCTTGAATAAAACTCCTCCAGCAAGGCCCAACATTGGTTTTACCTTTTGCCACCTAGCCTTTTTCCCTTGGGTTCTGCAGACTCGAGGGTCATCTTTATTTTAATCCCCCGGGCCAGTGCTCCTCTGACTGTTGGTCCAACCTGTCAGCTGCAGGTGGCCACCAGGGGCAACTCTAGGCTGGCCTACCAGAACCTTGGACAATCCGATGTGCCCTGAGAATGAGATATGTACAGCTCCTATCGGGATTTGTCGGCACATTCGGGCGGCTTTGCTGGTCTTGTTTTACCATTGTCGAAATGTCTTGTAACCAGGATTCCGAGCCTGATCGGGTCTTCCTGGGAGAAGGAATATCCTTCGTTGACCGTGAGAGCTTGTGATGGGCTAAGTTGGGACACCCCTGCAGGGATTTGAACTTTCGAAAGCCGTGCATGTGGTTATGGGCAGATGGGAATTTGTTAACGTCCGGTTGTAGAAAACCTGAAACTAAACTTAACTAAAATGGATCAACCGTGTGTGTAGCCGTGATGGTCTCTTTCCGGCGGAGTTCGAGAAGTGAGCACGATGTTGGAGTTATGCTTGAACGTAAGTAGTTTTAGGATCACTTCTTGAACATAGATTCTCGAACGTGCTTTGCCTTCTCTTCTCACTCTCAATTGCGTATGTTAGCCACCATATATGCTAGTGCTTGCTGCAGCTCCTCCTCATACCTTTTACCTACCCATAAGCTTAAATAGTCTTGATCGCGAGGGTGTGAGATTGATAAGTCCCCGTGACTCACAAATACTTCCAAAACCAGCTTGCAGGTGCCGATGATATCGTGCAGGTGACGCAACCGAGCTCAAGGAGGAGCTCAAAGAAGATCGTGTGCGTTGAGTTATTTCGTTTCCAGTTGATCAGTAGTGGAGCCCAGTCGGGACGATCGGGGATCTGTAGCATTAGGGGTGGTCTTCTTTTATTTTGATTCCGTAGTCGGACCTTGTTGGTATCTGGATTGTTGTAATGCTATATTTATGTATTGTGTGAAGTGGCGATTGTAAGCCAACTCTGTACCTCTTTCTTATTCAGTACATGGGATGTGTAAAGATTACCCCTCTTGCGACATGCCTACAATGCGGTTATGCCTCTAAGTCGTGCTCCGACACGTGGGAGATATAGTCGCATCGTGGGTGTTACAAGTTGGTATCAGAGCCTTCCCCGACTTAGGAGCCCCCTGCTTGATCGAATCATTGGCGTTGTTGAGTCTAGAAAAATGTTTGAGTCCTTTAGGATTATATATATCGGAGAGTAGGATTATTTTTACTCCTCAGTCCCTTCGTCGCTCTGGTGAGGCATCCTAACATAGAGTTTTGACTCTTCTCTTCTCAAATTTCACTAAAAAAATTAGGATCACACGGGTATCTTGGAATCGTTCCGATGGTTTTGTGACGAGAACATTGTTCTTGGTGCCTCCTGACATTTAGGGGTTGTGGCAGTGTCCCGAGGAGTTGAGCTCCGAGGTGTTGTCGTCACAATTTTATCGTTGCAGTTCTGGAATACCTGAGTTTCGCCGACATCAAAAATCTCTTTTATGTAGTTGTTGGTGAAATAACCTCGATGCCACCCAGTACTGGGGCGGGAGTTCGGGAGTATTTCCATAACTCGTATAATGGATGCTTTTCGAAGGTTGAGGTAAATGATTTCCAAAGGTTTCTTGGTTATGTGTTGAAGGATGGATACAACTGGATGTAGGATTTGCTAGTTTTGGGTGAGATATGATGCTTCCCATGTATCCCCAACACCTGATTGCATAACCAGAAAGTTTCAGGAGTTTATAAGTGGGAATTCAAGTAGCTCCTAGGATATCTTTCTGACAGATGTATGGTATGAAATTGGGGTTCGACGTCTAGTGGTCCGTCTATCCACGGTTGGTTTTACAGTGGTCTCGTTGTGTCTTAAAGAGTCCTTGGCTATGCTGACTCGGGGACGCTTCGTATGTCATGTGCATTGCCTTGTACATGATGGTGCTGTACGATCGAGCCCGTGTGGGCCCCACCACGAAAACTTCGGACGAAATCTCTATCATATGTTTGTTCCGGCTTATTCTGCAAGCCAATCCTTTGTTTTGTTTGAGTTGTGGTATTCGAGTTGCTTCGAAGTCAAATGTTGATTCCATACCTTTCCTAAATGGTGTTCTCATATTTCTATGTGAATACTAATCCTTCATGATAATCGAGATTGTCCTGTCAATCCTTTTCAACCGATGTCTTTTCTCTTCAAGTGGATCCGATCATTTCAGCATTCGCAAGATCACCTCTTAGTTTTTTTCTCAATGGTGTTTGTTTCATTCATCCCATGTCGCTTTGTTTTCCCACCCTCCCACCCTTATTTCTTCAAGGACTTAGATTTCTTAATCAAGTATCCTTTTATTGATGTGAAGTTTCTTCATTCTTTTCCTTCAAAGTTCTTACCCGGTGTTTCTCATGAAGATTCCAACGGAGCTTCAAGTTTATCATTCTTTGTTCTCTTATCTTCCCTGGTGTTTCAAATGCAATCTTTTGATGTTGATCATATCCTTTTTCCTTGTTTCAAATGTTTTCTCATGACCGGTGCACCTCTTAATCGTTCATCTCTCTATTCATATCCAAAGTGTTGAAGATATCTCGAAGATCCGTGTTTCCACTCTACATTCATTCAAGTTCTTTCGAGGTTGTTATCTTATTCAAGCCATTTAATTCAACCGGTGCAATCTATCTTCAAATCTTTTCAACGGTGTTTCTCTTGAGTGGGCCCTAACCCACAGGTCTTTTCCCAGGATCTTACCTGACTCTTCTAATCCTTTCCGAAGTTATTTTCAAATTCTTTTCCAAGTTTGACGTAAGAATGAATTATCATCATTCAAATGCCTTTCTCCAAGATCTTTCAAATTCTTTTCATTGTCGATTCAGCCTTTATATTATTCTTTATTCCGGAGTGTCTCAACAATTCATGGTGGTGTTTCTCGTCGTCATTCTCGGATTTGAAGACCGAAGAAGATTGTCTCTCAATCTTACTCCTTTCTCTCAGAGATGCGTAGTTCAAGCTTGCTTCCATCCTCTCATAATTGTTTTTGGTTGTGAGAATTTCTTCACCCATCTGGAGCAATTAAAGATTCTTTTCAGTTTGATTCTCTTAAGGCCATCATTTCGGGATTATTCATTCCAGCTTTCAGCTCTCTTTCTCTAAATCTTACCGGTGCATCATTCAAGTATTATCTAAATCAGCTCGTGATTTCTTCGTTCACTTGCATCTAAATTCTCTCAAGTATCTTCGTTCATTTTATAATTCTTCCCGGTGTTTCTTTATCTTTTCTGCGTTCATTTTCAATCCTTACGGTGGTTCTTCCAAGATTCGTCTTCCTTCGTTTGTAATATCAATTCATTTGTTGTTTCCAAATCCTACTGGTGGTCCATTGAGATGGCGCTATATCTCTCTTAATCCTTTCTACGAGAATGAGTAGTATGCCAAATCCGTTGCTTGTCATCAATTTAATTGATGTAGGATAAGCATAATGTAATTCTTATTCTTGTTTCATCGAGTAAATTCAATTCCTACTTTCCGGAGTGGTTCATCATATCACATTCTCGGTTCGAGATGCTTTATATTTTCTTCTGGAGTTCCAAGCTTCCACTTTATCTCGTCGCAAAGCTTCATCCAATCATTGCAAGGCTCCAATCTTATTATTTTCATCCTTATTTTTGTTTGATCATCCTTTTATTACCGGAGTTCATCATGGAGGTTCGTCAGGGACTTAAATCCTTCTCGAAGTGCTTATCAAGATTATTTTCAGAGGAGTTCAAGCATTCTTCATCTTGCATTGCGAAGTGCAATTCTTTTTAACTTATCTTTTGAGATGGTGATATGTCATTTGTGACTATTTCCTTCATGTTTCATGATTCAAAAGTTGTCAGGAGTGAGATATTTAAACCCATCATTTTCTTCCTTGGAGTTATCTTGGTCTAGATTTCACCTAAAGCCTTCCCTAAGGAATGTTGCTATTATGGTGCTTATCAATGATTCAAGTTATTTCTGTATCATCTTGGTGGAGGAAGCTTTCTTCTCTTCTTTGTTCCCCATCAATCTTTGCTTTCGGTGGCAGAATTTCACCTCATAGTTGTGAGATGTTCTCCATAAGCCCACTACAACCATGTTCTTTTTGTTGTTGGTTTTCCAACAACTCCGTTATAACCTTCTTGTAAGGGTGCCTTCCAGGCTCATTTGTGGCAGAAGTTTGCATTTTCAACTCCATTCTTTTATTACAATGATCTAACTTCTATTCCTTTCTTCCGGAGGCATTTGGATGGTGTTTTCTCTCTCATCATCTCGAATGGTGTTCTTTTCGTGCTTATCCATTTAACCAGAGTGTTGTGTCCTCTGCTCAAGTTCTTTTCATCTTATCAGGTCTTGCATCTCTCTTCAACCGGAGTGTTGTCCGAATTTGTTCTTCCTTGTTCCTAGTTCCTAACGGAGTGTTTTTCAACTTCGATCACCTCCATGGTATTATTCATTTCAAGTTGTTCAACTTTTCAAGGTCCTTTGGTTTCACTCGTTTGTCAAAGAAGCAACTTAGTTTTACCTCTTCTCTTCCTCTTCTTTTTCCCACCGGTGCCATTCTAGATCTCGGGACGAGATCCTCTCGTAGTGGTGGAGTGTTGTAATGCCCCGAGACCGTTGCGCCAGGTGTCTTCCAGTTTTTCGCTGTTGTAGCCTTGTCATTTGTTTGCATGTCATGCATTTCATATCATGTCATCATGTGCATCGCATTTCCCTACGTGTTTGTCTCATGCATCCAAGCATTTTCCCCGTTGTCCGTTTTGCAATCAGACGCTGCTACGTCCTCCGGCGTCCTCTTTTGCCTCTTTTCGTGTGCGGGTGTTAAACATGCTCGGATTGGACCGAGACTTGCCAAGCGGCCTTGGTTCACTACCGATAGACCGCCTGTCAAGTTTCGTGTCATTTGGACTTCGTTTGTGTGACGCCCCCGATTTAATCATACACGCAAATGTGTACGATCAAGATCAGGGACTCACGGGAAGATATCACAACACAACTCTACAAATAAAAATAAGTCATACAAGCATCATATTACAAGCCAGGGGCCTCGAGGGCTCAAATACCAGAGCTCGATCATAGACGAGTCAGCGGAAGCAACAAAATCTGAGTACAGACATAAGTTAAACAAGTTTGCCTTAAGAAGGCTAGCACAAACTGGGGTACAGATCGAAAGAGGCGCAGGCCTCCTGCCTGGGATCCTCCTAAACTACTCCTGGTCGTCGTCAGCAGGCTGCACGTAGCAGTAGGCACCTCCCGAGTAGTAGTAGTCATCGTCGACGGTGGCGTCTGGCTCCTGAGCTCCATAGTCTGGTCGCAACAATCGGGTATAGAAAGGGGGGAAAGAGGGAGCAAAGCAACCGTGAGTACTCATCCAAAGTACTCGCAAGCAAGGAGCTACACTACATATGTATGCATTGGTATCAAATGGAATAAGGGTATCATATGTGGACTGAACTGCAGAATGCCGGAATAAGAGGGGGATAGCTAGTCCTATCGAAGACTACGCTTCTGGTAACCTCCATCTTGCAGCAGGAGAAGAGGGTAGATGGTAAGTTCACCAAGTAGCATCGTGTAGCATAATCCTAACCGATGATCCTCCCCTCGTCGCCCTGTGAGAGAGCGATCACTGGTTGTATCTGGCACTTGGAAGGGTGTGTTTTATTAAGTATCCAGTTCTAGTTGTCATAAGGTAAGGGTACAACTCCAAGTCGTCCTGTTACCGAAGATCACGGCTATTCGAATAGATTAACTTCCCTGCAGGGGTGCACCACATAACCCAACACGCTCGATCCCATTTGGGCGGACACACTTTTCTGGGTCATGCCCGGCCTTAGAAGATCAACACGTCGTAGCCCTACCTAGGCACAACGGAGAGGTCAGCACGCCGGTCTAAATCCTATGGCACAGGGGTCTGGGCCCATCGCCCTTTGCACACCTGCACGTTGCGAACGCGGCCGGTAAGCAGAACTAGCCCCCTTAAAACAAGAGCAGGCTTACGTTCCAATTCGGCGCGCGCCGCTCAGTCGCTGACGTCACGAAGGCTTCGGCTGATACCGCGACGTCGAGTGCCCATAACTGTCCCCGCATAGATGGTTAGTGCGTATAGGCCAGTGGCCAAACTCAGATCAAATACCAAGATCTCGTTAAGCGTGTTAAGTATCCGCGGACGCCGACCAGGGCTAGGCCCACCTCTCTCCTAGGTGGTCTCAACCTGCCCTGTCGCTCCGCCACAAAGTAACAGTCGGGGGCCGTCGGGAACCCAGGCCCACCTCTACCGGGATGGAGCCACCTGCCCCTTCAGCCCCCATCTCCGAACAGTATCATAAGTAATGTAACAGTATAAGTATATATCATATGCCCGGGATCACCTCCCGAAGTGATCACAACCTAGTAGTACAGCATGGCAGACGGACAAGAGTGTAGGACCACTGATGGAACACTAGCAACCTATACTAAGCAGTAGGATAGCAGGTAAAGGTAACAACAGTAGTAGCAAGGACAGGATATGCAGCAGTATAGGATTAACTGAAAGCAGTAACATGCTACACTACTCTAATGCAAGCAGTATAGAGAAGAATAGGCGATATCTGGTGATCAAGGGGGGGGCTTGCCTGGTTGCTCTGGCAAGAGAGATGGGTCATCAACAACGTAGTCATACTGGGTAGCAGCGACGTCGGTCTCATAGTCTATCGGAGAGAAGAGGGGGAAGAAACAATAAATATTAAGCAAACAGATGCATAGCGATGCATGACATGACAAGTAGCGGTGCTAGGGGTGCCCTAACGCGGTATGAGGTGGTACCGGTGAAGGGGGGAAACACCCGGGAAAATATCCCCGGTGTTTTGCGTTTCTGGACAGATGAATCCGAGGGGGAAAGTTGCGTGTTTGCTATGCTAGGGATGTGTGGCGGAAGAACGGCCAATGTATCCGGATTCATCTCGTCGTTCTGAGCAATTTTCATGTAGAAAGTTTTTTCATCCGAGCTACGGTTTATTTTATCTTAATTTTAAAAGATTTAAATCATTATTAGAATTTATTTAATTATTTAAATCAACATTATCGAAACAGTATTTGCTGACGTCATCATGATGTCAGCAGTCAACAGGGTTGACTGGTCAACCTGACGTGCGGGTCCCACATGTCATTATCTGTTTAGCCTAATTAGGGTTTAGTTAATTAACACTAGTTAATTAGGTTAATTAAACATGATTAATTAATTAATTAATTAATTAATAATTCATTTTTATTAATTCATTTTTATTTCTGTTTTTAAATTTTTTAAATCATTTTCTTCTTCTTTTTAATAGATGTTTTGGGGCGTGGGCCCCTCATGTCATGGGCCCAGAGGCCTAGCGGGTTCGGGCATAGGACTTGCGGGGCACCCGAGCGGGGTTGTGGGCGCCGGGTCGTCGGGTCCGGGCGCGTGGACGGAGGCACGGCTCGCCGGACGGCCGCAGCCGGCAGAGGTCATGCAGGGGTGGCAGCTTGCGCGGCGCAGGCGGCGAGCAGCAGGGTCAGCAAGGACAGGATGGCGCGAGACAGAGGAGGACCAGCAGCAACTCGAGCAGCGGTCAAAGCAGAGGCGATGCGCGTGGGCCGCGGGCGAGCGCGCGCAAAGGCACGGCGAGACGAGCTCGAGGCGACCCGAGGGCGTGCGTGAAGCAAGGCGGCGTCGCGGTGCAGCAATCAAGGGCGTGCGGGTGGGTAGCGGAGCGGCAGGTGGGCGCGCGCCGCGGCGAGCAGTAAGCGGGCGCGGCGCGGTAGCAGCGGCGCTAGCAGCGGGCGGAGGTGGGGCGCAACAGCGACGGTGAGTGGCTGCACTAGGCGAGGTCGTGGCCAAAGCGGCACGTGGTCGGCAGCGAAGCGGCGAGCAGGGGGGCGGGGATGGATGGATTGGGTGCTCACATGCGATGCAGGGCACTGGCAGCGGGGTTTGGGGAGGATGACGGGGACGAGGCGACGGAGGCGGTCCGGCGAGGGGAAGAACTCCGAGCGGCAGCGTCAAGGACCGGCTCGAGCGTCGATCCAGATCAGGACGAGGGGAATCCGGCAGAGAGGCTCGGTGCGGCGACCCTGGAGGAGTGGGCGGGCGGAGGCGGAGGTCCTCAGGCACGGTGCGGCGCTCGCCGGGGGTGGCGTTGCAGCGAGGCGACGGCGATGGGGGTCGAACCCCCCCCC
>NC_041388.1:81152176-81159195 GCF_002162155.2 Triticum dicoccoides
GATCCAGATCGTGGGGGGGCAGAGGGGGAACGAGGGAGAGGGGAACATGGTGGGGGTGCCGAGTGGGGACCGGTTAGGGTTAGGATTTTCCCTGGGGGGGAATATAGGCGCGGTTGCTGGGCCGGTCTGGCGGCCCGATGGTCTGCTGGGCCGTGGCCCCGTTGGCAAGGGAGTTTGTTTTCCTTTTTACTTTGTTTTATTTAACTTTCTTTTGATTTATTCTTTCCTGTTTTATTTTAGTTACACTTTATATTTTTTTTGTTTAGTAAAATATGACAATAGCTTCTAAAATAGTGTTTCAAAATAACCCACTTCCGTAAAATGTTTTACCCTGAAATAAAATAGTTTAGTATTTTATAAAATTCTAAAGGCATTTAAATAATTGTTTTTGCTACTAATTAAATCATTTTAGTGCATTTAAGTATTTCATAAAAATGTGGATTCTCCACCATAATTTCCTATGCATTATTTGTCACCTCTAGAACATTTAAGTTTTAACGTTTGGAAACTTTTGTTGTTTGCCTATATTCTAAAATTTGAATTTGAATCGTTTTTGAACCATCGCGAGGTTAACAACAGTGATCGTGGTGACGTGGTATCATTAGCAAAGGTTCACTATAGCTTAATTATTCGGGCGTCACAGTTCTCCTCCACTACAAGAAATCTTGTCCCGAGATTTTAAGAGGTGGAGTAAGGGGGAAAGATTTGGTTACGAAATCCTAACGGATCTTCTCGTTCTTGTTGCTCATCTCGAAGAGGTCGGCTCCTTACATTGATGTCTTCTTTCCCCTGCTTCAGCTCATCATGATGAAATCGGCATCCTTTCTTCAGGAACTCCATCGTACTTACGGAAAATAACGCGTGGGCATTCCAGAAGAACCTATCACCGCAAGGTTGGCTATCTAGTCGATAACATCGGGGAAGGTGGCCGAAAGTAACACTCGAATTGAAACTTAAGAAAATATCGAGAGCAAGCTAAGAAGGTGCAATAAGAAGTTTCAAGCGGATAGGCAATCATTTGTTGCCTGAAATAGAGTGTGAAAGGGGTTCAGAGCAATGGGCATAAGTATTGTTTCAGATACCAGATTTGGTGAGCTCTCGAAAGGTGGCTCATGAATTACATACAAGGCCGCGCGTGCGGAACAACTTTGGAAACAGGGGGTATAGGAGAGTCAGGTTTCGATCCTGTGGAACAGTGGATTATGGGCCCACCATGTGGGTTAAAAGTAGAAAGGGCGGTGATGTCTTGTATGACCATGTAGGCAAGACATGTCAGCGGATAGCCTGTCAGTTATGTCGGCAACAACGTCGGTACCAAGGGCAAGGGACGAAGAGAACCATATTCCTGCTCGTTGAACGAGGCGGACCAATAGGCAAAGTTCTCGTCCATCGGTGGTTACCGGAATGTCATCAACAATAGTAACAGGGTCTTACCGATAGAGTTGTACACTAAGGTGCTTATAAAAGCAGTGACATATTACTTCTTAGATCATATAAACCTCAAGAAGGTTAAACAGAACAATGGAAAGGAAAATGTGATTATCAGATTAAACAGAACAATGGAAAGGAAAATGTGTTTAAACACATATTTCAGGGGTATATCCTTCCCAAGAACAACCAGAGTATGATATCCAAGACCGGATAGAAGGTAGAAAACCACTTAAGTAAGCGGGGAGCTCATGATATTACCCATACAACGGTGTTTGGATAATTGAGCAGGAACATTTAGCATTAGCTTCAATGTTCTTGTTGAAAATCGGAATACCATAGACATGCTTCGAGATAGCATTGACATGGTCAACAGGTGAAGATCAGACTCTGGATACACAAAGGATCCATCAGGAATAACTTGAAGAATAGGTCTTACAATTCCCTCATGGAAGAAGGGATAACTTTGCTGAAAAGGAATCTATAACAACAAGTCCTCCGGCCAGGTGTGATAGGCATGACATCACCTTACCGATATATAAGGACCAATGTAATAATTCTTGGAAATATGTTCCAACCATCATATCTGACCGAGATTCAGATCTGATTGGTGCCAGGATGCCTCAGACTCGGGATGCCTGAGAAGAAAAGGTACAACACAATTGACGAGACGACATTGTAAGATTCTCGAGAAATGTACTATGGAAGCGAGTTCCGAAACAAGAGTTCATCATTAAAACCAAGGAGAGGATGAAGAGGTGGTTGATGAACTCAGCGACAATTCATGGAGATTTTCAAAATATGGATTTCCACACTTATGTGAATAAGGAGATAACATTTGTCGGATCAAATGATATAAGGATGTATGCTCGAGGAAAACATGCACAATTAAGCATTGGTTGAAAAGTGGACCCAAAATATGGTCTTAGGTAGCATGATCAATGTTAGAAAGGTGATTCAACAAGCAATAGTCTAAGAATGAAATATCGACCATTAACTTGAAAGCAATAGGTTTGCTAGAAACACGAACAAGTTTGTGTTGAACGGAAGACAATAAAGTGGTTGATGATAACACAAATCATCGAGGGCAAGGATGGTACTTCTCATCATGAATTCAATTGATATCCTGGAAGGGGTCAAATGTTGATGATGATCACGACACTTTTCTCGAGAGGTTTCAAGAAGATGTAACCGATCGGCGATGACATCAAGTCCATGGAATGATTAAGCGAGAAGTTATTGAAACCATAGGTACGACACAACCTTGAAATCAAGCTTGTCATTCAAGGACAATTATTATGACAAGTAAGATCGACGTAAGATTAGCTCACCTCGAATTTTTTGCTCCGGGAAGAAGGACCAGGTAGCACAGTTAAGAGCAGCACGATAATGATATAGCCGATCAAGCTAGGAATGACTTGAAGGATTATTTAAACTCGTAAGCAATGAAAATTATTTAGGGTTATTGAATCGGAGTGCGGACTCGATTCACTATTGGTGTTCTTGGTTGACGACAACCCAGAACCTAGGAACAATTGGATCCGGTGAGTAGTAATAGTTGATGAAGAACCCATAAGAATTTAAGATGTCCCGTGATATCTCGAGATACCATGGGGTAATACTCGACGACAGACCAAAGTAGAGGTTGGACTGGGGTATTGCTCTGCAGAAGACAAATGCTTAAACTTGCACGAGAAATGGTATTTAAAAGAGAACATGGTCGGAACCACGTCCACCGATACAAGATGAACTTATAACAAGGGGATAATTATTTTAAGAGAAGCTTCCATGATAAGGTATACATCGGGTCCATGGGCATGAACACGGGGTTCAAGGTCGACTCCCACTTGTTCAATGCATAACCTTTCATTCACCTCTCATATTTCGAAAATGACATTAGTTGTTGAAAATTTTACCTGGTGCAATACCAGATAAGTATGACCCGTGAAATCTTTCGGGTTCACTCGGATTAGGGAATGCATAGGTTCAACCCATCAGGGCATCTTAGAACATATGCCACAAACATTCGGAGTAAATAATACAAGCTCGAAAGTAGAGCATGGTTCACAAAGCAGAGGATACAATTTACCAAAGGCATTATATATCCGTGGAAAGGCTCACATAGTTACTTGAATATGAAGGAGACTGTCCGATAATAATCCAACAAGAGGTCTGGTGGTCTACAATGGAGCTGATGTGAGTATTGGTACTCTATCAAAGGAAGATGGAATGCATGTGCATCTGATTATAGACACAACTGACTAACTCAAGGCTCAAATGCAAAGGAATTATGCATTCCAAGACAAGGGATCAGAAGCAATGCTCTTATCAGGGATGGATAAGTTGAATAGACTAAGGGGTACAATCGATGACAATTTGATTGGTCGAGATCCAGCTCATGTTTAAAAATGACGTCTGAGCCAGAAGGGTGAATTCTAGGATTCGACTGAGGAATGCGAGCATCCTCAACATATTGAATCAACGGACTTGAGATAATAAAGACAAGGGATGTCAATAAGATTACCAGACTTATGGGATTAATCATAATGCAGGCAGGCAAGAATTTCAAGAGCAATAGCTTGCTGAGGATTTTCAAAAGTTTGAATAGCATTTTGAAGACGTTTGTGAACACATGAACAATTGGGGAGAAAAAAAATCCTCGGTGAGTGTGAGGATTAAGTTGTAGGTGTATTCAGGCGACAAGGAACGACAAGGCAGTAAGCACAAAGATTTCTCGGAGCAATAGAGAGAAGTTTGAGGTATCTTGTAATAACAAGATCAACTTGGAATAAAAGTAAGAACGACGGGTGTATGTATTTATCCATAGGGATATTTCAGTGGTAGGGGATGGCAAAAGCAATGGGCACAAAGTCTCGAGAGAACAACGGAGCGTATCTTCGGAATCCTTCGGTACAACAGGAGATCATCTATAATAAGGGGCTCTCCGGGTGGATGTGATCACGAGACCCTAATGTTAGATTTAGAAAAATTCATTTAACCCGAATAGAAGAGAGTTCAGAGTCCCGGAGTAAGGATCGAGGAGTAAAAGATCCTAATACCACCCAGATGGCGACGTCGGCCCGTAAGGCACACAGCCATGTTAGTAAAAGTTTTTGAAATGTCTAGACTCAACTTCGGCCAAGGAGTGTGGAAGGGGGATTCCTACAGGTAGTCGGCTCTGATACCAACTTGTTACACCCCCGATTTAATCGTACACTAATCATATACGCAAACGTGTACGATCAAGACCAGGGACTCACGGGAAGATATCACAACACAACTCTACAAATAAAAGTAAGTCATACAAGCATCATATTACAAGCCAGGGGCCTCAAGGGCTCGAATACCAGAGCTCGATCATAGATGAGTCAGCGGAAGCAACAAAATCTAAGTACAGACATAAGTTAAACAAGTTTGCCTTAAGAAGGCTAGCAGAAACTAGGATACAGATCGAAAGAGGCGCAGGCCTCCTGCCTGGGATCCTCCTAAACTACTCCTGGTCATCGTCAGCGGGCTGCACGTAGCAGTAGGCACCTCCCGAGTAGTAGTAGTCGTCATCGACGGTGGCATCTGGCTCCTGAGCTCCAACGTCTGGTCGCAGCAATCGGGTATAGAAAGGGGGAAAAGAGGGAGCAAAGCAACCGTGAGTACTCATCCAAAGTACTTGCAAGCAAGGAGCTACACTACATATGTATGCATTGGTATCAAATGGAATAAGGGTATCATATGTGGACTGAACTGCAGAATGCCGGAATAATAGGGGGATAGCTAGTCCTATCGAAGACTACGCTTCTCGTAACCTCCATCTTGCAGCAGGAGAAGAGGGTAGATGGTAAGTTCACCAAGTAGCATCGTGTAGCATGATCCTAACTGATGATCCTCCCCTCGTCGCCCTATGAGAGAGCGATCATTGGTTGTATCTGGCACTTGGAAAGGTGTGTTTTATTATGTATCCGGTTCTAGTTGTCATAAGGTCAAGGTACAACTCCAAGTCGTCCTGTTACCGAAGATCACGGCTATTCGAATAGATTAACTTCCCTGCAGGGGTGCACCACATAACCCAACACGCTCGATCCCATTTGGCCGGACACACTTTTCTAGGTCATGTCCGGCCTCGGAAGATCAACACGTCGCAGCCCTACCTAGGCACAACAGAGAGGTCAGCACGCCGGTCTAAATCCTATGGCGCTGGGGTCTGGGCCCATCGCCCTTTGCACACCTGCACGTTGCGAACACGACCGGTAAGCAGAACTAGCCCCCTTAATACAAGAGCAGGCTTACGTTCCAATCCGGCGCGCGCCGCTCAGTCGCTGACGTCACGAAGGCTTCGGCTGATACCACGACGTCGAGTGCCCATAACTGTCCCCGCGTAGATGGTTAGTGCGTATAGGCTAGTGGCCAGACTTAGATCAAATACCAAGATCTCGTTAAGCATGTTAAGTATCCGCGAACGCCGACCAGGGCCAGGCCCACCTCTCTCCTAGGTGGTCTCAACCTGCCATGTCGCTCCGCCACAAAGTAACAGTCGAGCGCCGTCGGGAACCCAGGCCCACCTCTACCGGGATGGAGCCACCTTCCCCTTCAGCCCCCATCTCCGAATAGTATCATAAGTAATGTAACAGTATAAGTATATATCATATGCCTGTTGTCGGTGTCAAAACCGGTGGATCTCGGGTAGGGGGTCCCGAACTATGCGTCTAGGCCGGATGGTAACAGGAGACAAGGGACACGAAGTTTTACCCAGGTTCGGGCCCTTTTGATGGAGGTAAAACCCTACGTCCTGCTCGATTGATATTGATGATATGGGTGTTACAAGAGTAGATCCACCACGAGATCAGAGAGGCTAAACCCTAGAAGCTAGCCTATGGTATGATTGTATGTTGTGATTGTTGTTCTACGGACTAAAACCCTTCGGTTTATATAGTCACCAGAGAGGGTTAGGGTTACACAAGGTCGGTTACAAAGGAGGAGATATCCATATACGTATTGCCTAGCTTGCCTTCCACGCCAAGTAGAGTCCCATCCGGACACGAGACGAAGTCTTCAATCTTGTATCTTCATAGTCTAACAGTCCGGCCAATGGAGATAGTCCGGCTGTCCGGAGACCCCCTAATCCAGGACTCCAACAGTAGCCCCTGAACCAGGCTTCAATGACGATGAGTCCGGCGCGCAGTTGTCTTCTGCATTGCAAGGCGGGTTCCTTTTCCGAATACATCACAGAAGAATTTGAATATGAGGATAGTGTCCGACCCTGCAAAATAAGTTCCACATTTAACCGTAGAGAGAATAATGTTTTTGCAGATCTAATCCGCTAGCTTGTTTTGGTAACATGACATCATGCCATGGCCCGGTGATTATTCGAACCGTTTCTCTTATCCCGCTCCACACATAACGTGAGGCGGTTTCTTGACACGTCTTGCCGAAGCGGAGATCGTGTTCCCCTAATTACGGGATTCTCATTAATGCAGTTCGTGGGTAACCCAACCGTGTCTAGGACTCCTAGATTATAGGTAAGTCCCAAACGGCTACGGAGAGGACGCTTGGTATTCACCCTCTTTATAAGGGGACAAGATTTTCGCTTTTTCCCTCCC
>NC_041388.1:81159734-81205190 GCF_002162155.2 Triticum dicoccoides
TAGGTGCTCTGGACCTTCAACCATGTCCGGATCTAGCCTTCAAGGCCGATGGATGCCCTCTTCCGTTACGGAAGCGGACATTAAGAAGTTGAGGGACGCCAGATATCTGACCATCGAGGGTTCGCATCGGATGCCTGCTAGAGGGCAGGTCGTCCCTACAACCGAACCCAACGAGAATGTTGTGTTCGTCTCCCACTTCCTCCGAGGTCTAGGCCTCACTCTGGATCCTTTCGTCAGGGGCTTGATGTTCTATTATAGCCCCGGACTCCTTTCTCCACATCACGACATTTATTGTCGTGTGTGAGGCCTTTCTCTACGTTACCCCTCACTTTGGCCTGTGGCTCAAGACTTTTGAAGTAAGGTCGAAGATGATCGAGGGGCAACAAGCAGCGTGCGGAGGTGCATCAATAGGTAAGATGGCAGGAGCTCCATGGCCGAGAGGTTCCTTTCCAGAGGTGCCCGAATTATGGCAACGGGAGTGGTTTTACGTCACGACTCCCAGAAGTACCAAGTGGGCGGCTGCCCCCGCTTTCCGCTCGGGCCCCCCACCACAATTGATGTCATGGATTAGCAGGGGTCTGAGCTGGGGTCCAGCCAAGGACGTGCCTATACTGCAAAGCCGCATCCGATATCTCTTCGAGGGAGATTTCAATTTGGTTGCGGTTCGCCAAGTCCAGCCTTGCAAACGCCGGCCCCTGCGTTTGTGGGAGTTCAACCCAGAGGGGCCACGTGCCATTCAAAGTTTCCTCGGCCTGACGCACGAGGAGATGTACAAGTCATTCTTCGGACCCCAAGTGGAATGTCCGGATACTACCGAGGATGAAGGCCTAAGCAGTAACCGCGCCGCCGAACAAGTAAGAAATCCCTTCGCCGAACATGCTGTCTTTTATTCGAAGTTATTTCTGAGAGTCTACTTTTTGACCAGGACTGGCTAACAAAGGCGAAGATGATCTGGTGCTTGGCTCCCCTCCCTGAGGGTTTGGAAAATCCGGTATTGGAGAAGATGCTCGAGGTCGCACCTTGTCCGGAGCCCTTGAAGGAAGATACCGAGGGAGATAATATGGGCGGACGCGGGCCCCCATTGCTATCCGCTCCAACCGAGGGAGCGAGCGTCTCCACGAAGGAGGATGATCGGGGGAGGAAAAGGACTGCTTCCGAGGATCCGGAAGCCGAAGCCTCCAAACGGGAGAAGAGGTCTCCCACTGAGGGTCCTGCCTTGGGGGTGCTTTTGCTGCGCAGAGTCCGCGGGGGGATCAGCCCTCCAACGAGTCGTAAGTGATCCAAAATATTTTAGTAGTAAGGGTATGTTATCTTTTTCCTCTGAGAAAATAACCACCGCATCTATCTTGCAGTTCGGGCCTCAGCCCCTCTCAAATGAGCTCGTCTTCGGGGGATCTTCTTCCAGAGATGATGGAGAGCGAAACGCCTCCCCCGGACTCCTCCGCTCTAGAAGCGGGCGACCCCGAAGTGTCGTCGCGGAGGGCCTCTCCAGATCCGGTGAGGCCAGAAGATAATCCCGTAGACTCCAAAGGTCCCCAGTGTCCGGCTCCCGAAGAGAGCATACAAAAGAGTCCGGCACCGTCTGGTGTGCGGTCGGACATTCTGAGGGAGTTGATGGGGCGAGCGGCCATCTCAGAAAAGCACCGTACGCTGATGGGTACGGTGATGGAGAGAATCTCGTCCACTGAAAGCGGATTACATGAAGCCTTTATGAGTCTATTGACAGGCTTTGAGGTATGTGAGATAATATGTGATAGTACTGCACATGTTATAGTAGCCCCTGAGACTCTGGTTGTCGTCGAGAACGGCGGCGAACAGAGGATCAAATTCCCAGGAAATAACCAATCTGCCTTTATGTGCAGGTGGTGGGAGCTCCGGTGGCTAGCCGGACTAGGGAGTTTGCCCAATTAAAACGGCAACTGGATGCGGCAGACGCCGACATCGAGCTTGTTAACAAGAGGCTTGACGAGGCACGGGGTAAGTGTTATTATCCGGTGAACGCCACATAGTAAGAGCAGCATAATGCCAGTATCTTTAATATGTTGTGACTGCAGATGGAGCTGCCACCGTGGAAGCCTTGCGGGCGGAACTTGCCCGAGCCAAGGAACAAGCGAGGAGTAGTAATGCGGTTGCTTTGAAGGCGGCCGAAGAGTTGAAAGCCGAGAAGGCCGCACATTGCGAGAGCCAAGAGAAGATGGCCAAAATGGTCGTAGAATTGAAAGACACTGCCGACCGTTGTCGGGTCCTTGAGAAAGAGAACCAAGCGAAGGCAACGGACCTTGAGAAGGCCGCGGTGGCAGACAAAGACACTCGTTCTGCTATGAGAGAGAAGAAGGAGGAGCTGCGGGAAGCCGGGGATATTGCGGCTGGAAAACCCTTCATGTTACGGAGGAAGTTCGGAGATCCACGGTACGCCCCTCTGGATCGGCTGTGGAGCTCAGCAGATGCGTATATGGATTTGGCGGCGAGCACTGCTGATGCGGCCAAGTACTTCCAAGGTCAGACAGATCGTGAAGTGGACAAGATGTTTTGGACGCAATTCCATGTTCCAGAGCGTCCGCTTTCATTGACTGACCAGCTAGCCGAATGGGCCGAACTGAATAGGTTGTCCGAACTCGCCATGAGGTCTGTTGTGGATCAACTATGGCCGGAAGGGCCTAAGCCGAACAGCTATTTCAGCTTAGTGCGGCATCTCCTTGATGCGGTGCCGTGCATTAATGCGATGAAGAGGTCAGCGTGCATTGAAGGCTCGTGGATGGCCCTTGCCCGTGTTAAAACATACAGGGCGGAGATGGACGCTACCACTATTGCGGCGCAGGGTTCGGCCATAGGCCGTGTGGCTGCCGAACACTATTTCGAGGAAGTTCTCGAGGGAGCTTGTTTGATAGAGGCCTAGTGCTCGAAAAATATTATGTTTGAGTGATATGTATTCTCATTGTAAACATAATGCTTTTATGAAGTTTTTATAAGGCTATGTTTATACTTTTGCCTGAAAGTAGTATGATGCTTCCTGTGCGGCCGTTTATGTATACATGTGTATAACCTGAAAGATTGCAGCCGTCGGCTTCAACCCCCACGCATATAATGCGGAGGTGCTCGCAAAAAACACGTGTTCACACTTAACCCAACGTCTTGGTCCTGATAAGGAGGTGATAGCGCAGTGAGCGAGGCAACCGGACTATAATGCCTGAACACTTTCACATAGCCATAGGAGTTTGACAGTGGGGCTACTAGATAGCCCCTGGTGGCTCCGCACTCTCCCGATCGCGGGGTGCATATATGCCTGGCCGGAAAACGGCCCTTCGTTAAGGCGGAGGAATTCTAACATTCCAATAGGTCATCGAGTGGTTGACCAGTCTCACGCTATATCATGACAGTCAGTTTTCGGTTTTCTCTACTGAGGCGCTCGTCCGGATGAACCGGGGCACAATCGCAGTAGTTCTCCTGGTGCTACCTTAGCCGGTAAAGCGGACGTAAGGCACCAAAACACAGGAGCCGGGCAAACCCAACATTTGACCAAAGACAATGATTCAGAGCTGATGCATATAAGGCCGAACTCGCGACGCTGAACACTACCTGAGGTATTCGGTCTTTATGGTATAAACCGGGCCGAAATAGTGCCGCTTGTAAGAAGCCCCTTGTGTCCAGGTACGTGCATTATTCTGGCATGGCCACATGCCAAGACGTCAGCATCCTTCTCAATTTGGCTGAGAAGTCGGTGGATATGTATCAACAAGAGACAGTAAAAAAGGTTTACGCAGGGTCTTAATCTAAAAAGAATCCTTGGAGCGGGTCCCTGCTGCACGTCTGCGCCTGTGTCTCCGTTGTGCCGTATCCTGGACGGGTGTAGCACGATGATCATCTGTAAAAGAGAGGAGCTGAGGTGAAAAAAGTTGTTGTGCAAAAAGATAGTTTTTTAAAGAAATCATTTATAATTCTAGGTAAGTAAGAATCACCGCTTGTGTGCACACGTTGAGCCCCTTCTATTTGTAATAGGGGTGTGATCATTGATCCGGTATAAATTGCATATGGCTGCGCCGGACTCGTCTAGCCGTGTCCGAGGTCATGACGACCTGCTAAATGCTTTAGCTGGTGAGGCAATTTTTAGTGTGCGGCTGCCAGGGCAGTCGCACGCTCTTCGGCGCGCAGAGATCGCTTAATACTTCCGTTCACTGTAATGATGCCACGTGGACTGGGCATCTTGAGTGTGAGGGAAGCGTAGTGTGGTATTGCATTAAAGCGAGCGAAAGCTTCACGTCCGAGTAGTGCTTGATAGCCACTTTGGAACGGAGTGATGTCGAAGGTTAGATGTTCGCTATGGAAGTTATCAGGGAGGCCGAATATAACTTTTAGTAGCAGGGAGCCCGTGCAACGAGCCCCTGGGCCTGGCGTTACTCCTTTAAAGGTAGTATTGCTATGGCAAACTTTTGTTGGGTCTATCCCCATTTCGCGGATTGTATCCCGGTATATCAGGTTTAGACTGCTGCCACTGTCCATTGGGACTCATGTGAAGCGGTATCCGTCAATTATTGGGTCTAATACCAGGGCAGCCCATCCTGCACGCCGGATACTTGCTGAGTAATCATGATGGTCGAAAGTGATCGGTTGAGACGACCAGTGGCAGGACTCCGCGGTGATGGGCCTTCGGGCGTATTTTTCTGCGAGTACCATTTTGTTTCTTCCATTGATCACGTGTAACACGTTTACTGTTTTGACTTCTGGTGGAAATTTCTTTTGTTCCCCAGCGTCTCCCTTGAGAGGCTCATCCTCATCTTCGCTTGGTGTATCCTCCCCCTTGTGTATGGCGTTGAGCTTGCCGGACTTCTTGAAGACCCAACATTCTTTGTGGGTATGATTGGCTGGTTTGCCAGGGGTGCTATGGACCTGACATATTTGGTCCAGAATTTTGTTCAGGCTGGACAGTTCGTCTCTGGCGCCTTTAGAGGGCGGCTTCTGACCTAGCTGAGAGCTTTTGAATCCGGCGTTTACTGTCGTGCTCTTCGTGCTGTCTCCTTTGTTCCGGCGCTTGTTATTGATGTTGCGCTGTGATTTCCCGTTTCCATCTCTAACTTCGGATGTACTGGGGTCGCTGGTGCTACATCTGGCTAGCCAGCTGTCCTCACCCGCGCAAAAGCGGGTCATGAGGCTTGTTAATTCTGCCATCGTTCTCGGCTTTTCTTGGCCGAGGTGTCTGGCGAGCCATTCATCACAGACGCTATGTTTAAACGCTGACAAGGCTTCAGCGTCCGGACAGTTGACAATTTGGTTCTTTTCAGTAAGGAACCTGTTCCAAAGTTTTTGGGCTGACTCTCCGGGCTGTTGAGTTATATGGCTCAAATCATCCGCGTCCGGAAGTCGGACATAAGTTCCTTGAAAATTTGCCCGAAAAGCGTCTTCAAGCTCTTCCCAACTTCCAATGGAGTTTTCAGGGAGGCCTTTAAGCCAGTGCCGGGCTGGCCCTTTGAGCTTGAGGGATAAGTACTTGATCGCGTGGAGGTCATCTCCTCGAGCCATATGGATATGGAGGATATAATCCTCAATCCAGACCCCAGGGTCTGTTGTTCCGTCGTATGCCTCTATGTTTACGGGTTTGAATCCCTCTGGAAATTCATGGTCCATCACCTCATCGGTGAAACATAGGGGGTGTGCTGCACCCCTATATCTGGGTGTGCCGCATTGTTCGGATGTTTGTTGTGGTACATTGTAAGCTGGGGCGCGCTTGTGTGGTCCGTAGATGGATCTGGTTGCGCCGTCCTTTTAGTGCGAGCCCTCACGTGGATCGCGTATTGGCTTGTGAGTGGCGTTGTTTGCCGCTTGATGTTGGCCGTGAGGTTGTCTATCTGGCCAGGTGGCCGTTTTGATTTTTGGTTGTGAGGGGTCTGAGGCCTCCTCATCGAATTCAGGCAGCAACTTCCGCTTTGGGTAGCTCTTGCTGGGGCGATTGTCGTCGTACTGCGCTGCTGTGTTGTGTACTTTACTCCATCTGATTTGAAGTGTGTCCTGTGCAGCCTTGAGCCTTTGCTTCTGCTTTTTTAGACTCCTCGTGGTGGCAACAAGCCTTTGACGGGCATTCTGCTGCTCCGGGTGCCTGTCCGGCGTTGTGTCGTCCGGACTATTATCTTTGACAGAATTGGTTTGTTCAATTTGATTCTCCGTATTGCCGTGGTCTGGCAGTGGTTCGCCCTGCTCCAATGCTGGGTCTGTGTGATCGTTATTTCTGGCGAGGCGGGATTTGGGGCAGCGCTTGTGCCGCCGCTTTGACTACTTCTCGAGGGAACAAGCCTTCGGTGCGTCCTTCCGTTCCTCGTCGTCGTCTTGTTTTGGTGTGTCCACCATGTATACGTCATATGATGAAGTGGACATCCAGCGCCCTATGGGCAGTGGTTTATCTTCACCTCCCGCATCGTCGTCCATACCGTCGATGTTTGCGGAGTCGAAGTCGAGCATGTCGGTTAAATCATTGACAGTGGCTACAAAGTGGGTGGTGGGTGGGCGTCGAATTTCTTCATCGTCCGCATCCCAATCCTGTTGGCCATAATCCGGCCAGGGCTCTCCAGACAAAGAGAGAGACCTTAGTGAATTCAGAAAGTCGCCAAAGGGCGAGTGCTGAAAGATATCTGCGGCGGTGAATTCCATGATCGGCGCCCAATCGGATTCGATTGGCAGGGGCGCGGATGGTTCGGAGTCCGGAAGAGAGTCCGGCACCTTGGACTCACAGGCCGCGCAGAGGATTATGCTGGTGTTTGGCTCGATCGCCATCGAGACTGCAGCCCCTGAGGCGGTGTCTAGCCACCCGTCCTCGATTGGCGCAGTTGGCTCCGAGCTAAGGGTCGGAGCTGCTGTGGGCGCGGCCTCTAGAGTACCATTCGGTGGCAGAGCTAGGTCATACCCATCGAGACAGTGCGGCGCGCCCGGCTGTGGCTCGAATCCGTCGAAGATCAAGTCCCCACGGATGTCGGCCGTGTAGTTCAAACTTCCAAATCTGACCTAATGGCCAGGGACGTAGCTTTCAATCTGCTCTAGATGGCCAAGCGAATTAGCACGCAGTGCAAAGCCGCCGAATACAAAGATTTTTCCGGGGAGAAAAGTCTCACCCTGGACGGTATCGCTATCGATGATAGTAGGAGCCATCAAGCCTAACGGTGACGACACAGAGGAGCTCTCAATGAAAGCACCAATGTCGGTGTCAAAACCGGCGGATCTCGGGTAGGGGGTCCCGAACTATGCGTCTAGGCCGGATGGTAACAGGAGACAAGGGACATGAAGTTTTACCCAGGTTCAGGCCCTCTTGATGGAGGTAAAACCCTACGTCCTGCTCGATTGATATTGATGATATGGGTGTTACAAGAGTAGATCTATCACGAGATCGGAGAGGCTATACCCTAGAAGCTAGCCTATGGTATGATTGTATGTTGTGATTGTTGTTCTACGGACTAAAACCTTTCGGTTTATATAGACACCGGAGAGGGTTAGGGTTACACGAGGTCGGTTACAAAGGAGGAGATATCCATATACGTATTGCCTAGCTTTCCTTCCACGCCAAGTAGAGTTCCATCCGGACACGAGACGAAGTCTTCAATCTTGTATCTTCATAGTCTAACAGTCCGGCCAATGGAGATAGTCTGGCTGTCCAGAGACCCCCTAATCCAGGACTCCCACACCCGTGATCACCTCCCAAAGTGATCACGGCCCAGTAGTACAGCATGGCAGACGGACAAGAGTGTAGGGCCACTGATGGAACACTAGCAACCTATACTAAGCAGTAGGATAGCAGGTAAAGGTAACAACAGTAGTAGCAAGGACAGGATATGCAGCAGTATAGGATTAACTGAAAGCAGTAACATGCTACACTACTCTAATGCAAGCAGTATAAAGAAGAATAGGCGATATCTGGTGATCAAGGGGGGGGGGCTTGCCTGGTTGCTCTGGCAAGAGAGAGGGGTCGTCAACAACGTAGTCGTACTGGGTAGCAGCGGCGTCGGTCTCGTAATCTATTAGAGAGAAGAGCGGGAAGAAACAATAAATATTAAGAAAACAGATGCATAGCGATGCATGACATGACAAGTAGCGGTGCTAGGGGTGCCCTAACGCGGTATGAGGTGGTACCGATGAAGGGGGGAAACATCCGGGAAAATATCCCCGGTGTTTTGCGTTTCCAGACAAATGAATTAGAGGGGGAAAGTTGCGTGTTTGCTATGCTAGGGATGCGTGGCGGACGAACGGGCAGCGTATCCGGATTCGTCTCGTCGTTCTGAGCAACTTTCATGTACAAAGTTTTTTCATCCGAGCTACGGTTTATTTTATCTTAATTTTAAAAGATTTAAATCATTATTACAATTTATTTAATTATTTAAATCAACATTATCGAAACAGTATTTGCTGACGTCAGCAGTCAACAGGGTTGACTAGTCAACCTGACGTGCAGGTCCCACATGTCATTGTCTGTTTAGCCTAATTAGGGTTTAACTAATCTAATTACTATTTAGTTAATTAACGCAAGTTAATTAGGTTAATTAAACATGATTAATTCACTTAATTAATTAATAATTCATTTTTATTAATTCATTTTTATTTCTGTTTATTAATTTTTTTAATCATTTTCTTCTTCTTTTTAATAGACGTTCTCGGGCGTGGGCCCATCATGTCATGGGCCCAGAGGCCTAGCGGGTTCGGGCGCAGGACTTGCGGGGAACCCGAGCGGGGTTGTGGGCGCCAGGTCATCGGGTCCGGGCGCGCGGACGGTGGCCCGGCTCGCCGGATGGCCACATCTGGCAGAGGTGATGCAGGGGCGGCGGCTTGCGCGGCGCAGGCGGCGAGCAGCAGGGCCGGCGAGGACAGGATGGCGCGGGACAAAGGAGGACCAGCAGCAACTGGAGCGGCCGTCAGGGCAGCGGCGATGCGCGTGGGCCCCGGGCGAGCGCGCGCAAAGGCACAGCGAGACGAGCACGAGGCGACCCGAGGGCGTGCGCGAAGCAAGGCGGCGTCGTGGTGCAGCAATCAAGGGCGCGCAGGTGGGGAGAGGAGCGGCAGGTCGGCGCGCGCCGTGGCGAGCAGTAAGGGGCGCGGCGCGGTAGCAGCGGCGCCAGCAGCGGGCGGGGGTGGGGCGCAACAGCGGCGGCGAGTGGCTGCACTAGGCGAGGCCGTGGCCGGAGCGGCACGCGGTCGGCAGCGAAGCGGTGAGCAGGAGGGCGGGGATGGATGGACGACGGGGACGAGGCGACAGAGGCGGTCCGGCGAGAGGAAGAACTCCGAGCGGTAGCGTCAAGGACCGGCTCAGGCGTCGATCCAGATCGGGACGAGGGGAATCCGGCAGAGAGGCTCGGTACGGCGACCCTGGAGGAGCGGGCGGGCGGAGGCGGAGGTCCTCAGGCACGGTGCGGCGCTCGCCGGGGGTGGCGTTGCAGCAAGGCAACGGCGATGGGGGTCGAAGCCCCCCCGATCGGGGGGTGTGTGGGAGGGCAGAGGGGGAACAAGGGAGAGGGGAACGTGGTGGGGGTGCCGAGTGGGGATCAGTTAGGGTTAGGATTTTCCCTGGGGGGATATAGGCGCGGTTTCTGGGCCGGTCTGGCGGCCCGATGGTCTGCTGGGCCGTGGCCCCGTTGGCCAGGGAGTTTGTGTTTCCTTTTTACGTTGTTTTATTTAACTTTCTTTTGATTTATTCTTTCCTGTTTTATTTTAGTTACACTTTAAATTTTTTTTAGTTAGTAAAGTATGACAATAGCTTCTAAAATAGTGTTTCAAAATAACCCACTTCCATAAAATGTTTTACCCTGAAATAAAATAGTTTAGTATTTTATAAAATTCCAAAGGCATTTAAATAATTGTTGTTGCTACTAAATAAATCATTTTAGTGCATTTAAGTATTTCATAAAAATGTGGATTTCTCCACCATAATTTCCTATGCATTATTTTTCACCTCTAGAACATTTAAGTTTGAACGTTTGGAAACTTCTGTTGTTTGCCTATATTCTAAAATTTGAATTTGAATCGTTTTTGAACCATCGCGAGGTTAACAACAGTGATCATGGTGACATGGTATCATTAGCAAAGGTTCACTGTAGCTTAATTATCCGGGCGTCAGAGTTTGATACTCCAACGGTTATCCGAGGAACCGTAAAGGCCTCGTGTGTGTTGCAGCCCAACACCCCTCCAAAGTGGCCCAAAACCCACCTAGACCCCCTCCATCCTCTCGGTCGTTCGATCACGATCACGTGGCGGAAAATCGTGCTCAATTTGGACACTCCTAGCTCCCTCTACCTATATATAAGTGTCTCCCTCCGAAAATTCGCAGCCTAACCCTAGTCCTCTTCCTCCTCACGCTGCCGGACATGTCCATCCCGTCGCCGGACATGTCCACCACCGCCGCCACATCACCACCGTTGCTCTGTTTTGCATGCATGAGATATCGAATTGTTTGTTTGGATGTCCTCCTCATTTCATTCCATTGCACCATGTTCATTTGAGTCCATCTTGATGCCCTAATTGTTGTTGCAAGAGTGCTTCATAATGTTAGGTGGTGTTTCTTATTAGTTTATGAGCATTTGTCATTTTTACCATGTTTGTTGTGTGCTTCATATGGGCATGAGCTCTACATGTGTTTTGAGATATGCCATGCCATCTTTACAGGGGTGTATGCCATGTATTTTTGTGATCATTTTGGTGACTAGCACAAGTATGCAAAGTAGCTCTTGTAATGTTGCTGATTTCAGGGACTTAGAATTCTTCTAAGTCATTTCCCTGATGTTATTTTTATGCCATGAATTCATGTTGCTACAGAGTGATCCATGCCTCTTTTGAGCATGTTCAGTAAGGGTGATTTTGAGATATTGTTATGTTCTATCCATCCATGTCTTTGTTTGAAATTATGGAGTACCCTAGCATGACCCAATCTTGCTCTAATTTTGCTAATAAATGTTCCTGGCAGATTGCTTACATGTTAATCAGTTTTGCCGAGGTTGTTGTAGTTTATCCATGCATGCTATGAGAGTGTTCTTGCCATGGTTAGCTTATTGATCATGTCTTCTTGCTGGATGTATGCTTAGTTTGTCATGCAATGCCTTGTGGTGAGTGCATCGAGCTCGTAAACATGCCTTCGTAATTCTGTTTTGCCATGTTCCAGTTTTCTGCTAAGTCTGAATCTGTTAACGAAACTTGATATGTTTACATGGTTGCCATTGTATTTTCTGATCCCTTTTGGCTTATGGTAAGTAAGGGACTTTTGTTATGTGCTTTGAGTAGTTTCATGCCATGCCTTGCTTTGCCATGATATCTTCCTGTAGCATGTTGTTATCTTGCTCTAAACTTGCTTCCTGATGTTAAATCCTGACATGTTATTTCCACTAAGTCTGTGAACCTGATATCTTTTGCACTTTTGCGATGCTTGTTTGAACCTGCTATTGAGTGAATTAGCCATAGCTCAGTGTTCATCTTTTGTCAAGCATCTTGAGTGGATCACTGCCATGTGCTTTGTTGTTATGTTAGAGTGCAGTAGCTTATTTTCCTTGATGCATTTAGAGGGCATCGTGTTGTTAATCGCAGATTGGTGCCATTATTGTTTTGCTTGCCATTTGCAAATTGTGCATCCGATTCCGATGATCTTTATATCAATTTCAACCGGAATCATCTAATCTTTCCAGCGGCACTCTTGGTTTTCCAATTTGAGGCCTGGTTCAATCTTTTCCTTTCAGAGCACGCATATGCATTGCATATCACATCCCGCATATCATGCCATGTTTTGCATTATGTTGCTTGCGCGTTGCACCGTGGTTGATTGTGTTTCCCTTTGCTTGTGTTCTTGCCTTGGGTTAGAGCCGGGAGACGAGTTCATGTTCAAGGTACCCGTTGAGTACGCTTACGAGGATCAAGCTTTCGTCTTCTCGGAGAACTTTGCATGCAAGATGACCACATCATACCTTTTACCCTTCCTATAAGCTTAAATAGTCTTGATCGCGAGGGTGTGAGATTGCTGAGTCCCCGTGACTCATAGATACTTCCAAAACTAGCTTGCAGGTGCTGATGATATCGTGCAGGTGACGCAACCGAGCTCAAGGAGGAGCTCGAAGAAGATCGTATGCGTTGAGTTATTTCGTTTCCAGTTGATCAGTAGTGGAGCCCAGTAGGGGCGATCGGGGATCTGTAGCATTAGGGGTGGTCTTCTTTTATTTTGGTTCCGTAGTCGGACCTTGTTGGTATGTGGATTGTTGTAATGCTATATTTATGTATTGTGTGAAGTGGCGATTGTAAGCCAACTATGTACCTCTTTCTTATTCAGTACATGGGATGTGTAAAGAATACCCCTCTTGCGACATGCCTACAATGCGGTTATGCCTCTAAGTCGTGCTCCGACACGTGGGGGATATAGCCGCATCGTGGGTGTTATAATATGGAATAGTGATCCAGAGGCCTTCCAAAATGTAATCGTGTGCGATGCAGCACACAATAAATTCTTTCGCACATGTGGTATCGGTGATCAAGCGTTTCTAATGATGCAGTGAAACCATATGGTTTGTCGTAATGAACCGTTTGGGAAACAGTATGTAAGTCACACGGGCCAACATATGAACGGTGTGCGATTTGTGCCCTATCGCACACGAGTTTTCTGCGTAACCCGTCTGCCATGCTAGACTCCATTGCACACGTTTTCCAACAATTACCGTCTGCGATAATGTTCTATCACAAACGGTTCAGGAGCCCCTTCGCACACATACAAGTGTTGCAGACCGTTTGTGATTTGTTAGGTATCACCAACGGTTGCCGCAAGAGTGGCGTGTGCTTTTCGTTTGGGATCCCACATGTTTCCTAAAAAAAATACGACTGGGATTGTATTTTGCATTGGGCACGGTTTACTCCCAGTTCTCGTGTGCGATAAAACGATATCACAATGGTTCTGGAGAACCTATGCACATGTAGTAGCGCTGCAAATCGTTTGCGGTCTGCTGTGTATCACCTACGGTTCCGCTACGATTGACGTATGCTTTCCGATGTGGATCGCACACACTCATTTAGTTGAACCATGTGCAGAGCAATTGCCAGGTTAAAACAAAAATATCCCATTTTGAATTGGCACGCAAAAAGAAAATTTGCCACAATATTCAATTGAACAAATAAACAAGAATATCCCATTTTGAATCGGCACGCAAAAAGCAAATTCGTCACAATATTCAATTGAACAAATAGTGTCCATAGGAAGAACATTCATCTGATTTTGCAACAATTGCAATTGAACATATGGTAGCTAAATTCCAATGATTTGTCCATATATGCATTACATAATTAATCATAGTGTATGAAATACGAAGACCTCATCAGATGGAAAACAATGGATCCATGCGTTATATGTTTAGCGGCTAACTCTTACTCAATGTTTCAGGAGAAGGCATGCTGAAATCTTCATTATCACTGGTGGGAGAGATGTAGTGATCCAGGATGAAGTCGCTGATAAATCTCCGAACCATCAGCAATTCACCAGCCGGGAGCGGTTCAGGGGTCCTCTGTTTTAAGATGAGCTGTAGTATTTTTAAGATCAGAATGTGCCGTATGAGTGGAGTAGAAGATATTAATTAAGATAGACTTACTGGTACTAATTCGCGAGGATCATCACAACTATCAGCAGATTTGCAGATGGAGATCATGTGTCTGCAAACATAGTATCCACAAAGGTTGGTCCCTGCTTCTTGATGAGGACACTGAATTTTTTTGTACAAAATTAGTCATGTATTTGTCCTGTTAGGAACAACCTAACCGGTGTTAGATGTATTATTTTTCTTTGGACAAGATAGAAAGAGGTTTATTTAGAAGCTTGAGCATTTAACTAGCATAAGGAAAGGTATTTGCATACTGTTGGATAAATTTTCCGAAAATAATGGATTTTGGTGTGTTACCGGAGAAACGATCTCGTGATGCAGAGGTAGTTTCCTCTTGAACAGGTTCCCTGTTTTAGTTTCCCACAATGCGAGCACACTGCAAATGATGATGAATTTTGACAACATCAATTATTGAACCAGATATGGATGCAAATTAATTTCAACATCATAGAATTCAATACCTATCCAAGAATTGTTGAAGATGCGTCAGATCCTAAGCGTTTGTTGACTCTCTGAGAGAATTGATGTAGTAAACTGTGTTCTTGTTTGGAACAATGAATACCAATATCCAGTGATTGCTACATATTAAGAAAGCCATGAACTTACGAATGATGTTGAAATCTGAAAGACAATCAGTGTATGCGTGGTTGTTTACTGACTTACCATTAATGATATGGCCAGAGAAATGAGTCTGCATGGGACGTGTTTTCGAAGATACGGACGACTGTGTTAACGACCCAGTCCCGTCGGTCCCTTTCATGTAATGTTGTGCCATTTGCTAATGCAGGATCTATGAAATACACACTCTCACTTTGTCTTCTCTGCGTGTTCAATCACCTGAGAGGAATAAAATGTAGTTAGCTATTTATCATTTACAGCCTTATATGGAGAAGTTGATTAGAGTTTGTTAAGTACTTACAAAATCACGCATCTAACAAGAGTGGCATCGGGCACGTTGAAGTTGAAGAAGAGATGTAAGTCCTTGAAACTCACAATGATGGAACCAGCATCGCGTCGAAAATGATCCCTGTTGTAGTGGACTAGCAAATGGTGATGACCTTCTGACATTTGATCCATGCAATATTCATGTAACTCGCGCAACTGGAGCTGCACTCATCAAAGTATTCGCCAACAAGAAATGGCTGGCCATGGACGTAATTGTGTGCTTCAGGTACGCCTGCTTTATTTTTAGCAAGCAACAAACGTACTTCTTCATCACCCATGGCGTCAGAAATAATATTACTCCCTGGTTCAAACAATCTGCTGTTAATTTGGTTATGGGCGATGAGTGCTTTATGTAAGAGGCAATCGTTCTCTTTCCTCTTCACTCTCCCGCCGCGCTTTCTTGTTGTCGTGGGTGTAGCCCTTTTGGCCACTTCCTTCTTGGTACTTGAAGCATTTCTGGTAGAATGTCTAGTTGCCTGCACAGTAGACAACTGAGCAGATGGTGAAGCTTGGACGGACTACTTAGCAGACTGTTTATCTATGCCGGACAGCTAAGTTGGCGGTGCTGCTGTGACGGACTGTTGGGCTGTAGGAGCAGAGGCATCAGACTGTTGTCCATGCATTGAAGCTATGTTGGGTTTCTGCGTAGGTGGTGCCAACTTGTCGATGCGCTGAGGAGGCTGTGCCAACGCGTTGGTTTGCTGAGCAGGAAGTGCTGAAACATTGGTAGAATGTCTGCGGACCGACGGACTGATGAGCAGTCAGTTCTTGACCTACAGACTGCTTAGCAGGCGGTTCCGAAGTATCAGACTGCTTAGCAGTCTGTTCCACCAGATTGGTCTGCTGAGCATGTGCTGCAACTGGGTCTCCCCCCGCTGCTTCAGCAGCCGGCATCTGAACCGGTGGTGCTCATCAGCAGTTGTAGGCCTTGCCACTGGCTTCTTTGGGGCGGAGGATGACATGGCCTCTACGCTGCAAAGTCGGACCGGCTGATCACAGGTTGATGCATCAGCCCGCGAGAGCTACTATGGCAAGGAGAGCGTCGCCGGTTGAGGGGCGACAGTGGTTGCTCTTGGCGGGGCTTCAGGAATCTCATCGATGAACTCTATTTCCTTTCGTGGCCACTGGATGTGATGTAAAAGTGTTTCTCCCAAGGTCATTTGCTCATTGAAGTCTCCTAGGACATTCTTCAGGGCAAATTCATTGAATCCAGGCTTTACTTCAGTCATGTAGCACTTCACACAGCCTGGCTTCAATGGCACATTGTCCAAGAAGAGGCCATCTTCCAAGAAGGGTGGGCAAACCCAGGCTATTGCACATTTTAATGTACCTTCATAATGTGTAAGCACGCCCTTCAGTCTGTCTTTTATTCCAGATAGATCAGATATAGCATCATCACGAGCAGCTGCAGTCCCAGTGTCGCTAGGGTCAGCTAATGCACAGCTACTCTTGTGCAGTGTTGTCACGCAATAAGCAGCATCATGCATGCCCACCTCCCCTCCCATCTGTTGACTATCTGTCAGTGTTAGAGTCTTCTGCATCATCATTGACTCCTCAACATCCTTTCGAATAGCCGGATAAATCTCCTTCTTCAACTTTTCAAACAATGCATTCTGCTTCATTTCACTCCTTGCCTTTTTCATGTTGAGCCTCTCTTCTTTGCTGAGTGTGAAATCCCTCTTGTGCGTGACATTAACACCTATACCCCTTGCACGGCTGATAATACACAAGTATAGGGGATCAATTGTAGCCTCTTTTGATAAGTAAGAGTGTCGAACCCAACGAGGAGCTAATGGTGGAACAAATATTCCCTCAAGTTCTATCGACCACCGATACAACTCTACGCATGCTTAACGTTCGCTTTACCTAGAACAAGTATGAAGCTAGAAGTACTTTGTAGGTGTGATAGGATAGGTTTGCAAGATAATAAAGAGCATGTAAATAAAAGTTAGGGGTTGTTTAGATAAATACACAACTAAATTAGTTTCAGTAGAGAGCTTTTTGTCACGAGAAAGTTATTTGTACCTAGGCAATCGATAACTAGACCGGTAATCATTATTGCAATTTTATTTGAGGGAGAGGCATAAGCTAACATACTTTCTCTTCTTGGATCATATGCACTTATGATTGGAACTCTAGCAAGCCTCCGCAACTACTAAAGATCATTAAGGTAAAACCCAACCATAGGTCCATAGCACTATAAGGCATCAAGTCCTCTTTACTCCCATATGCAAACAACCTACTTACTCGGGTCCGTGCTTCTGTCACTCACACCACCCACCATAAGAAAATCATGAACATATTGCAAACCCTACAGCGGGGATCCCTCACGCTTGCGCGACATGGAGAGCACCATAGGACAACACCAATAATAAAACATGCAACTCAAACCAATCACGATCATCAATTAACCCATAGGACAAAACGGATGTAGTCAAACATCATAGGATAGCCATACATCATTGGGAAATAATATATAGCGTTGAGCACCATGTTTAAGTAGAGATTATAGCGGGTAAAAGAGGGGTTACACCGCTTCATAGAGGGGGGAAGAGTTGGTGATGACGGTGGTGAAGTTGTTGGTGTAGATCATTGTCGCGATGATGGCCCCGGCGGCGTTCCGGCACCACCGGGGGAGAGGGGGAGAGAGCCCCCTTCTTCTTCTTCTTCTTCTTTTTCATCTTCCTTGACCTTCTCCCTAGATGGGAGAAGGGTTTCCCCTCTGATCCATGGCCTCCATGGTGGAGGAGGGGCGAGAGCCCCTCCGAGATTGGATCTATCTCTGTGTCTCTCTTTGTTTCTACGTTTTAGATTCTGCCCTTTCACCGTTTCTATTATTCCTAGAGATACGTAACTCCGATTGGGCTGAAATTTGGACACGATTTTTATCTAGATATTAGCTTTCTTATGGCGAAAGAAGGGCATCAACCGCCTTACAGGGTGGCCACGAGGGCCCAGGGCGCACCTGACCCCCTAGGGCGCGCGCCCCTGCCTCGTGGCCCCCTCGGGCATCGTCTCGCGTTGATTTTTCTTCCCAAAAATCACATATATTCCAAAAAAATCTCCGTCAGTTTTTATCCCGTTTGTACTCCGTTTGATATGGATTTTCTGCGAAACAAAAAACATGCAACAAATAGGAACTGGATCAATATGTTAGTCCCAAAAATAGTATAAAAAGTTGCCAAAAGTATGTGAAAGTTGTATAATATTGGCATGGAACAATAAAAAAAATTATAGATACGACGGAGATGTATCAACGACCAGGGGCTCTTTTGTGTCCAGAGCAATGGACAGAATGTCACATGGCCCTGAGTTCCTATAGAACCTTCCAGGGATCTTGGAAGCCTCTACCATCACTTCATACAGTTTGACATCACATGCGTTTTCAAAGTAATAAGTTCCGTCATCACGCCTCTTTGCACATGCCCGCAACTAGTCTCTGGCGCGTTCGCCCTTGATTTCACTAAAGGCCGGATTCCCACCCGCCGCTACTGCTTCTTTGTCCTCCTGTTCCCATATCAGTTTCATGACGTAGTATCCTGCCACACCAATATGGTGGGGGTGTATGTTCTTCTGAAGTTCCGATTGCTTGAAACTCTTCGCAGCAAACTCTAGAGTTGCCCTGACCCTTTTGAATTCTGCCCAGTCTGCCTTTGTAATTTGTGGGTATGCGGGGATTGGGTCCTTGCCTTCACTCAAGTACTTATTGTACATCACATGCTTCCAGTTTATCCAAGCATCCCTAGCCTTCTTTACTACAGCATGTTCCACCTGCATTCTCCACTGCTCTGGAATGTTGAAGTGATCCATGATCTCTCAGACTATCCTTTGCCGTGTTTCTGTGTCAGCCTTCCGAAACCCCGGTATATTAATGTTGAGCCTTGCCCTGCCAACAAATCCACACACACTCCTGAACCTCATGCGTGCTTTATCTGGTTTAGTTGGAGCCCGGGACTTTAAATCAATCTTGGTTACTTCATATACACCTTTAGGCTGGTGTCTGGGCTTCCTTGGAGCGTTCCTCCATGTCCTGACCAGAAGGGTAATTGTTGCAGCTCTATCCCATTCAAGACTACTTGATCCCTCATAATCTGCTGAAGACCTAGGGTTGTCCGAATCAGATGAAGATACATGGGCTGAATGAGTGCTATCGCTGCTACTCGGCATCTACAGAGAACACATGCGAAACTCAGGAAAGGAGGATAAGCATAAAACTAACAACTTGGTATCAAGCTTTCTAAACATGCCATGCAATAATTTAGAAAATGTACGGCTAATTTTTTAAGTTTGCACGACTCGGGCGCCCGTGATCTATAAATAGGCAGCAACTTATTGGAACAAATACAGCTTATATGTAGTAAGGAAGGTAGATAATGAACATATATATGCTCTCCGTTATTTATAGCCAATTTGGGAACATACAGAACGAAATTGGAAGAGGGATTGCGAGGAAATATGCCTCACCATGATGGAGAGCAGTAACTAACAGGCTTCTTAATGCAAACCCGACCGGACCACAGGAGAGGCGAGGGTTACTGCATCGATATGCTCGAGGGTGGCTGGCGAGCAAATGAAGACGGCGAGGTGCGGGCCATCGCTTGTTGGGAATGGCAGTGGAGGTAGGCTTGACGCCGAAGAGAGGGCACACGGTCCGGGTGAGCACGGCAGCGCCGGAGAGGGTTCTGCTGTGGATCTAAGGGAGGGAGCGAGCTGGCGAAGGAGATTGGGTGGACTAGTTGGGTGAAACGCGGGCGGACGGTAGGGAGGTGTTGGCGGCCTAGGTGAAAAGGGTGAAAAATATCCCCTGTCGCCGCGCGCGCAGAAAGGCCTATGCAAATGGTTACCTCTAAGCGCTCGTGTGCACAAACAGAATAATTTCGCTTGAAATGAAGACGTGCTATTTTTGAAATGAAGACGTGAGTTCATCGTTTCGCCACTAAATTTTTCGCACGTAAACCAATCACAATTTTACCATGGGTTTGATTTCCTGGCACATTTCAGGTCTCGTGTGCTATATGTAAGACATTTTTTGGCATTTACCGTGCATGTTGGCATATAAATCACTTCCTAGCTGGACTGCATTTCCTATCGAAAGGGATGAGGATTGCCGTTCGATCTGGGAGCATCCAACGGTGCAGACGTACGATCGATGGGGTTTGGGTTCTGGCCAATCAGAACGCACAACTCAGATCACGCGCGCAGCGAGGGGATGGCATCAGCCACGGTTTGGTAGGCACACAGCTTTCGTGTGTGAACCGTGTGCTATTTGAAAACATATTTTGGGGAGGGGTCATTTGAAAACATGTACATGTGTTGTCGAAAAGGATGAGGATCGCCGTTCGATCAAGGAGGATCCAACGGTGCAGACGTACGATTCGTGGGGTTTGGGTTCTGGCCAATCAGAGCGCACGACTGTAACATCCCAAATTTTCAATTTGGAATGTTATACATAGATCATCATTGCATATCATATTTTATTGTATTTTGGCTAGATCCTAGAAATCCTATGCAACTCAAGGACCCACGGAGAGAGTTGGGATTTCGTTATTTTCATATTTGAGTTTTCTCAAATTTTGAAAATAGGATCATTTGATCCTAAAAATATGTGAGAGGGAATAACATGACTTTCCCAAAATAAAGAAATATTGAGGATTTGATAAAAAAATCAAATAAGATTTTATTTTGGAGCTTTTCGTTGTTTTATTTGAATTTAGGAAAATGTGCGTTTTTCAAAATTGCATGTAGGCCCCAAATAAATTTTCACCTTGTCCGGCTTGATTTTAGAAGTCGGGGAAAATTTATTTCGGGATTTTTGGAGTCCGTTTAGTATTTCTTTTATTTGTTTTTCTGCGTGTAATGTTTTTTTTTAAAACGCGAACCGACCTCGGGCCGTATTTGGCCAGGACTCCCCTGGCCTACCCCCTTTATATAGCGGCCGAGCCCACCCCAGCCCACCTCAAACCCTAGCCCCACCGCCGCCCGCGATCCGCGCTGCCGCCGCCGCCGGTTGCCGCCGCCACCGCTGGACCCCGCCACCGCCGGAGCCGACCGCCGCCTCCGCCCGTTGACCCGCCGCCGCCTTTGACCCGCCGGACGTAGACCCCGTCGCTGCTATGGTTTTCGAGAGAAAACTGTCGGGTTTTTTCTAGGAACCCGGTTTTTTAGATCGGTTCATTTTTTCCGGTTTAGTTTATTTAGCGGACGTTCGTCTGTACGTTTGTTTTAATGAACAGTTTTCATCGTTTAGTCGCAGACAGCGAACGTTCGTTCGTTAGCCTGTTCGTCGTTTTTTTTTCTCGGATTTTCCTTGATTATTTCTGATCGTGATTTCTGATCCGATTTTCGTTTTAGTATAACTTTTCGCTCGTTTATCAGAATTAGGCGATTCAAGCGCCTAGAGTTTCGTCTAGAAACCCTCTTTCCATTTAACCAACTCAAACAAGTTTTAGCTTCTGTAAAATTTGACTTAGATCCAGATTAGTAAATGAAGCTTGTTTCTTTCGCCATTTGTCTTTCATCGCTTCGTTTGATTTGATTCTTTTTGCAAACCGGAGTTCTTAAGTTGAAATTTCTGGTTATATATCTTATTTGAGTTGTACCCGTGCATTAGATGAGTACTTATTGTATGCTTGTTTGTTTTTTTGCATTAGAGTACCCGGAGTGCGCCGCTTACTACTTCGAATCTCTAGGTTTCACGGATCATCAGCAAGGCAAGTAACACTTTGATCGTACCTCTTACTACCCAGTTTTATTGCATTAGATAAATCCTCAAACATTGCATGATTAGGATCTAATTAAATTGTGGGTTTTGGGATAGTAGATGAGGTAGTGCCTATTACCTATTTCATTATCAAACCCTTGGGAGTTACTCCTACGTTTGCTTATATTGCCATGCTATGCTAGTAGACGTGGATTGGGTGAGTGTATCCATGACAGATATGAGATTGTTAATTAATGGTTTATTTAAGGTGGCAACTTTAATACACATCTGGGTGGATTGAGGCACCTGGGTATTCCAACGATTGCCTTTTTTTATGGACCGCCACCTAGGCTCAAAGGGATCATGAGATTATTCATACTAGAAACTTCCATGTGCAGCCACAAGCTACTATGGGCTCTAGCATAGTTGATTAAGTCGTGCGAACTCTTATAGTGGTAGACTAGCAAATGTAGGGGAAAGTAGGTGTAACGGTCTACCCTATCGTAAGGTGCTAGCGCTTCTGAAAGACTATGTCTCGGTCATCCGTTTCTCAAACACCATGTAGTGCGAGAAATCCAACGGAGGAGATCGAGTCTTGTGGGGGGAAAGTGCACAAACCTCTGCAGAGTGTATAAACTAATCATGGTTAGCCGTGTCCCCAGTTATGGACATCTTGAGTATCTAGCACTTGGATTATCATGTGAATCTCATCATGTTACTTTAATTCATTTTGTTGGGTTTTTAATGATGATGCTTAATTGGGATTGAGAGGGTGTCTACACTCTCAATGTTTAACAACCACCATGTTAGTTAAATAAAATTTATTCCTTTGCAGTAGGGAAAAACTGGCTTTATGCAAAACTGTAACCATAGAGCTTTCCATCAGCCATATATGCATGTAGTATAGCCTATTTCTGTTCATTACTCTCTACGTGTTACATTGCCAGCATATTCCATGTGCTGACCCGTTTTCGGGCTGCAACGTTCATGTTGCAGACTTTTCAGACGACGAGTAAGGTGCCTTTAGGTCGTGGTTCTATACTCAGTGATGCCGTTGGAGTTGATGGACTCGCTTATCTTCCAAGCCTTCCGCTGTTATCGTTATTAGATGGCCTTAAGCCATATTATTTTGTAGTAAGTTCTCTTTTGAGACACTCAATGTAATAAGTGTGTGATTGCTACTCTGATATAAATCCTTCAAGTACTGTGCGTGTCAGCATTACTGATGCACAGAGATCAGATTGTTTGAGGTATGGTCGCTACAAGATGGTATCAGAGCACATGCTGACTGTAGGACACGACCACTAAGCTAAATAACCTAGATCACTACTCTCTTCTCATTTCTGACTTCTCATCTTTTCTACTCTTTTAGGATGGCGGATGCAAGGAACAAGTTCACACAACCGGATGAAAATACACCCTTTGGACGCCACCTGAAGGAAGTCACTAAGTACCTGAACATCGGAGTACCAAGCCTCACCGGGACCTACAACGCCACTTTACCCGAGGAGGAGCGCTGGATGATTCAAGTTCAAGTTCCAGGAAGGACATTCGCGCCAGTCACTGAACCCATAGAGTTTTCCTTTGATGCACCAACCTAGAGTCTAGGAAAGAGCATGGCAGCCCACATCACCATGGGACGTATTGGAGAAGTTTACCGCAATGATCTCAAGGATACTATCTACCAGATTTGTGGGTGCCGAGATGGGCATTGGGAGATGATCAGCACTAGGAAGGATAGATCAATCGCAGCTTTTATCCAGGAGTTAAACCAGCACATTCGATGTTAGGAGAACCAGATGTGCGCAGGCATGATAGATCTGAAGAAGGCGATGACAAGAATCACGGAGCTGGAGGAATAACTCAAGGCTACACGCGAAGATTATATGGAGGAAATCAAAGTATTAGTGGAGAAGAATGACGACCTGACCACGAAGCTAGGAGTTTTCATGGGAGATCCCGCGCCAGGAGGAGGAGATGACGATTCCACTTGCCCGGAGAACTACATCATCATCGACGATACCGACTCAGACCCAGACGACAGCGATGATGACTATGTTGATGAAGCTGGAGCAGATATCATGGAGTCCTCATCGGAGCAGTTTTTCTAGTAGACCACCATAACAGTAGCAGAATCCCACCATGTATATAGCATAGCCCAAGCACTTTTGTAACGATAGTTCTAGACCGATTGTATGCCCTTGTTTGAATTGAATGAAGTGATTTTGTTTGCATTTGCCTCATGTGCATATGGGTAGTGTTTTCTCTCTAGACCTAAATCTATTCTATATTCTCATCTTTTCTAAACCCTCAGATGCCTCTGAGACGTGACAATGGATTTGCTTTCCCACCGGAGCTCACTCAGTTGATCCAGCAGCAGAATGCATTGATGAAGTTGCTAGTCCAGAATCAGAATCAGGGGAACAACAACAACAACCCACCACCACCACCACCTCTTGATCACTTAACCCGTTTTCTTAGACTGAATCCGCCGGTGTTCTCCAATAGCATTGAGCCGATAGTGGCAGATGATTGGCACCGCAAGACAGGGAGGGAATTGACCACTGCAGGATGCACAGATGCAGAAAAGGTGCGTTTTGTCACACATCAGCTTGAAGGACCCGCAGCATCATGGTGGGAGAATTTCACAGCCACTTATCCTATAGACACTGTCACATGGGATCAGTTTCAGCAAGCTTTTCATACTGCCCATGTTTCAGCAGGAGCTATGGCCATGAAGAAGCGTGAGTTTCGCAACTTGCACCAAGGAGGACGGACAGTTGGCCAATATGTGGATGACTTTAGTAAGTTAGCGCGTTATGCCCCGGATGACGTTGCTACAGATGCAACTAAGCAGGAGAAGTTTCTGGAAGGACTGAATGATGAGTTGAGCATGCAGTTGATGGTAGCAACCTTCAACAACTACTAGGAGTTGGTAGATCGTGCTCTTATGATTGAAGGGAAGCAACAGCAGATTGAGAACCGCAAGAGGAAGTATGGACAAGGGAAGTACAGTACAGGAGCTCAGCAGAAGCCATGTTTTACCCCGAAATCGGGAGGACATTTTCAGCATACCCATGGAGGAGGAAGTTCGCATAATCATAATGGCCCCAAGGATGGTAATGGGAATGGGGGAAGCAACGGCCAGAACCGTACCAACCCGTCAACCCCAGCCAAGAGAGGCCTGAGCCAAGTCACTTGCTTTAAGTGTCAGAAGACCGGACATTATGCCAATGAATGTCCTGAAGCCCAGAATGGAAATGGCAATGGAAGCTCTGGGAAGAAGCCAAACCCTTTCAACAGGGGGCAGGTGAACCATGTTAACGTGGAGGAGGTTGAAGCCCAGCCAGATGCAGTAATAGGTAAGTTTTTGGTTAAGTATTTTACTACAATCGTTCTTTTTGATACTGGTGCATCGCATTAATACATATCAAGGGAATTTGTGGATAAGTATAACCTGCCCACCAAGGTTCTTAGAACACCTATGTTAGTAAGCTCACCAGGAGCGGAGTATATGGCCAGCCGAGGATGTTTTCAAGTGCCATTGAGTATAGGTAGGCATGTCTTCCCCTCGGATTTAATCATTCTGGAATCACAAGTTTTGGATGTGATTCTAGGTATGGATTGGCTATCGATGTATGGAGGAAACATCGATTGCGCCAGTAAAGTCGATTTTGCTTACCACACTAGAAGGAAGAAGGATCAAGTATGTGTCATGGCATGAGCCGAAGAGGACACAAGTAAATTCCTTAACAGGAGTTGTACAGGAGGAAGTACCGGTGGTTAAGGATTTTCCGGATGTATTTCCAGAAGAGTTTGTAGGCATGCCACCGGATAGAGACATTGAGTTTTTGATTGAGCTTTTGCCAGGCATGGGACCAATATCTAAGAGACCGTATAGAATGCCTGCAAAGGATTTGGAGGAGATTAAGAAGCAGATTAAGGAGTTACTGGATAAGGGATATATTCGCCCAAGTTCGTCACCTTGGGGATCACCAGTACTTATAGTGGAAAAGAAGGATGGATCGTTAAGGATGGTTGTTGATTATCAAGGATTGAATGAGGTGACGATCAAGAATAAGTACCCACTACCGATGATCAATGATTTGTTTGACCAATTGCAAGGAGCTAAGGTATTTTCCAAGATCGATTTGCGATCAGGATACCACCAGTTGAAGATTCGAGAGTAGGACATACCTAAGACAACTTTTACCACAAGGTATGGGCTGTATGAGTATACCGTTATGTCATTTGGTCTGACTAACGCACCTGCCTATTTTATGAACATGATGAAAAAAGTGTTTATGGAGTTTTTGGATAAGTTCGTCGTAGTGTTCATTGATGATATTCTGGTTTACTCAAAGAATGAAGAAGAACATAAAGAACATTTGCGTTTGGTACTTGGTAAGCTCAGAGAACATCAGTTATACGCCAAGTTCAGCAAATGTGAGTTTTGGTTGAAGGAAGTTGGATTCCTCGGACATGTTATATCCAGAAAAGGAATAGCAGTAGATCCCACCAAGGTTGTCACTGTGACTAATTGGGAAGCCCCAACAACAGTTGGAGAGATCCGAAGTTTTCTTGGACTCGCAGGATACTACCGGAGATTCATTGAAAATTTCTCAAAGATTGCAAAACCTATGACGGAGTTGTTGAAGAAGGATACCAAGTTCAAATGGACTGAGGAATGTGAGGCCAGTTTCCAGGAGTTGAAGAAACGTTTGGTTACCTCGCCAGTGTTGATTCTGCCAGATCAGCGCAAGGATTATGAGGTGTATTGCGACGCTTCACGTCGAGGACTTGGAGCAGTGCTTATGCAGGAGGGAAGAGTTGTTTCGTATGCTTCACGGTAGCTTAAGCCCCATGAGTTGAATTATGCTACACATGATTTGGAGTTAGTAGCCGTAGTGCATGCTTTAAAGATGTGGAGACATTTTCTCATCGGAAACCATTGTGAGGTGTACACGGATCACAAGAGTTTGAAGTACATCTTCACGCATAAGGAGTTGAATCTCAGGCAAAGGAGATGGTTGGAGATCATCAAGGATTATGGTATGAGATTACATTATCACCCCGGAAAGGCTAACGTAGTAGTTGATGTGTTGAGCCGCAAGAGCCGTGTCAACACACTAATGACCGGAGAATTACCAAAGGAGTTAGCCGAGGATCTTTGTGAGCTATGTTTGGAGATAGTTCCGAGAGGCTATGTAGCATCATTGGAGATTCAGTCTACTCTGATGGATAAGATCAGAGAAGCTCAGAAGACTGACAAGGAGATTGCCTCTATTAAAGAGAAAATGAGCAAGGGAAAGGCTAAAGGATTTCGTGAGGATGAGCATGATACCTTATGGTTCGAGGACCGTGTTTATGTGCCAAATGATCCGGAGATCGGGAAATTGATTCTACAAGAGGCCCATGATTCACCATACTCGATTCACCCAGGAAATACCAAGATGTATTTGGATTTGAAGAATACTTTCTCGTGGACCAGAATGAAGAAGGATATTGCGGAGTATGTAGCAGTTTGTGATGTATGTCAGAGAGTAAAGGCAGAGCACTAGAAGCCAGCAGGATTGCTACAGCCATTGCCAATACCCGAATGGAAGTGGGATAAGCTAGGCATGGATTTTAACACGGGATTACCCAGGACTCGTTCAGGATATGACTCAATTTGGGTTGTAGTCGATCGTTTGACGAAGGTAGCTCATTTCATCCCGGTGAAGACCACTTACAGCAGTGCCAAGTTGGCTAAGATATACATGACCAGGATCGTATGTCTGCATGGAGTTCTGAGGAGCATTGTATCAGATAGAGGAACACAGTTTACCTCAAAGTTCTGGAATCAGTTGCACGAAACTTTGGGTACTAGACTAGAGTTCAGTACAGCTTTTCATCCGCAGACAGATGGACAGACCGAGAGAGTCAATCAGATCTTGGAGGATATGCTGAGAGCTTGTGCGCTAGATTATGGATCTACTTGGGACGACAATTTGCCGTATGCAGAGTTCTCTTACAACAACAGTTATCAATCCAGTTTGAAGATGGCCCCTTTTGAAGCCTTGTACGGAAGAAGGTGCAAAACACCATTGTTGTGGGATGAAGTTGGAGACCGCCCGTTGTTTGGACCGGATTTAATTGAGGAGTCTGAACAGAAGGTGAAGTTGATTCGCGATAGTCTCAAGGTAGCCCAGTCCAGGAAAAAGAGCCATGCAAATTCTAAACACAAGGAGACGGTTTACGAAGTCGGAGACAGAGTTTATCTTCGTGTATCCCCGCTTCGAGGAGTTAAGCAATTTGGCGTTAAGGGAAAGTTAGCGCCACGTTTTGTTGGACCATGCAAAGTTTTGGAGCGTATGGGAGAAGTTGCTTGCAAGTTGGAGTTACCTGAAGGATTGTCAGGAGTTCACGATGTGTTCCACGTTTCCCAGTTGAAAAAATGCCACGCAGAGATGGCGGATATACCGCTGAAAGATACAGTGCCATTGGAAGCCATTCAGTTGGATAGAGATTTGACCTATGAGGAGAAACCAGTTAAGATTCTCGAATATGCCAGCCGAGTCACCCACAGCAAGGTTATCAAGTTTTGTAAAGTTCAGTGGAGCCACCACACCGAGGATGATGCCACCTGGGAGCGAGAGGAAGATCTGCTGAAGGACCACCCTCACCTATTTTCTAGCCAACCCGAATCTCGAGGGCGAGATTCATCTTAAGGGGGGTAGGTTTGTAACATCCCAAATTTTCAATTTGGAATGTTATACATAGATCATAATTGCATATCATATTTTATTGCATTTTGGCTAGATCCTAGAAATCCTACGCAACTCAAGGACCCACGGAGAGAGTTGGGGATTTCGTAATTTTCATATTTGAGTTTTCTCAAATTTTGAAACTAGGATCATTTGATTTTATTTATTCTATCTTCAATTATTTCAATTATAAGAATAAGTGAGAGGGAATAAAATGACTTTCCCAAAATAAAGAAATACTGAGGATTTAAAAAAATCAAATAAGATTTTTTTGGAGTTTTCCGTTGTTTTATTTGAATTTAGGAAAAATGTGCGTTTTTCAAAATTGCATTTAGGCCCCAAATAAATGTTCACCTTGCCCGGCTTGATTTTAGAAGTCCGGTAAAATTTATTTCGGGATTTTTGAAGTCTGTTTAGTATTTATTTTATTTGTTTTTTTGCATGTAATGTTTTTTTAAACGTGAACCGACCTCGGGTCGTATTCGGCCACGACTCCCCTGTCCTGCCCCCTTTATATAGCGGCCGAGCCCACCCCAGCCCACCTCAAACACTAGCCCCGCTGCCGCCCGCGATCCGCGTCACCGCCGCCGGTTGTCGTCGCCGCCGCCGGACCCCGCCACCGCCAGAGCCACCCGCCGCCGCCGCCGCCTTTGACCCGCCGGAGGTAGAACCCATCGCCGCCGCGGTTTTTGAGAGAAAACTGTCGGTTTATTTTTTTTCTAGGAACCCGGTTTATTTTTTAGATCGGTTTAATTTTTTTCCGGTTTAGTTTATTTAGCGGACGTTCATCTGTACGTTTGTTTTAACGAACGGTTTTCGTCTTTTAGTTGCAGACAGTGAACGTTCGTTCGTTAGCCTGTTCGTCGTTTTTTCTTTTTCTCGGATTTTCCGTGATTATTTCTGATCGCGATTTCTGATCCGATTTTCGTTTTAGTATAACTTTTCGCTCGTTTATCGGAATTAGGCGATTCAAGCGCCTACAGTTTCGTCTCGAAACCCTCTTTCTGTTTAACCAACTCAAACAAGTTTTAGCATCTGTAAAAATTTGACTTAGATCCAGATTAGTAAACAAAGCTTGTTTCTTTCGTCGTTTGTCTTTCGTCGCTTTGTTTGATTTGATTCTTTTTGCAAACAGGAGTTCTTAAGTTGAACTTTCTGGTTATATCTCTTATTTGAGTTTTACCCGTGCATTAGATGAGTACTTATTACCCGGAGTGCGCCGCTTGCTACTTCAAATCTCTAGGTTTCACAGATCATCAGCAAGGCAAGTAACACTTTGATCATACCTCTTACTACCCAGTTTTATTGCATTAGATCAATCCTCAAACATTGCATGATTAGGATCTAATTAAATTGTGGGTTTTGGGATAGTAGATGAGGTAGTACCTATTACCCGTTTCATTATCAAACCCTTGGGAGTTACTTGTACGTTTGCTTATATTGCCATGCTATGCTAGTAGACGTGGATTGGGTGAGTTTATCCATGACAGATGTGAGATTTTTAATTAATGGTTTATTTAAGGTGGCAACTTTAATACACATCTGGGTGGATTGAGGCACCTGGGTATTCCAGCGATTGCCTGTTTTTTTATGGACCGCCACCCAGGCTCAAAGGGATCATGAGATTATTCATACTAGAAACTTCCGTGTGTAGCCACAAGCTACTATGGGCTCTAGCATAGTTGATTAAGTCGTGCGAACTCTTACAGTGGTAGACTAGCAGATGTAGGGGAAAGTAGGTGTAACAGTCTACCCGATCGTAAGGTGTTAGCGCTTCTGAAAGACTATGTCTCGGTCATCCGTTTCTCAAACACCATGTAGTGCGAGAAATCCAATGGAGGAGATCGAGACTTGTGCGGAAAAGTGCACAAACCTCTGCAGAGTGTATAAACTAATCATGGTTAGCCGTGTCCCCGGTTATGGACACCTTGAGTATCTAGTACTTGGATTATCATGTGAATCTCATCATGTTACTTTAATTAATTTTGTTGGGTTTTTAATGATGATGCTTAATCGGGATTGAGAGGGTGTCTACACTCTCAATGTTTAACAACCACCATGTTAGTTAAATAAAATTTATTCCTTTGCAGTAGGGAAAAACTGGCTTTACGCAAAACTGTAGCCATATAGCTTTCCACCAGCCATATATGCATGTAGTATAGCCTATTTCTGTTCATTACTCTCTATGTGTTACATTGCCAGCATATTCCATGTGCTGACCCGTTTTCGGGCTGTAACGTTCATGTTGCATACTTTTTAGACGACGAGTAAGGTGCCTTTAGGTCGTGGTTCTATACTCAGTGATGCCATTGGAGTTGATGGACGCGCTTATCTTCCAAGCCTTCCGTTGTTATCGTTATTAGATGGCCTTAAGCCATATTATTTTGTAATAAGTTCTCTTTTGAGACACTCGATGTAATAAGTGTGTGATTGCTACTCTATTATAAATCCTTCAAGTACTGTGCGTGTCAGCATTACTGATCTAGGGATGACACTGATGCACAGAGATCAGACTGTTTGAGGTCTGGTCGCTACAACGACTCAGATCACGCGCGTGGCAGAGGGGTGGGGTGCATCGGCCATGGTTTAGTGGACACACGGATTTTGTGAGCGAAATGTGTGCTCTTTGAAAACATTTACATTACCTAACATCATATTTTTGTTCGAATGAAAACATGAGTTCATCGTTTCGCCTCCAATTTTTTTCCACGGTAAGAAATCATGAGTATAGTGGAGAGTGTCATATACTAGTATCATGAATATACAGTACATATGATACTAGTGTATGATACTACCTTTAATTAATTATAGCACATTGTACAATACATAGAGTATAGTATCGTATGTAGATCATATTTATTGCCATGCATGACACAAATTAGCATCACATTTAACATGATACGGTATCTACCTACCTAATATAAGAGCATTTAGATTACTAAATAGTGACCTAAATGCTCTTATATTAGTTTACGGAGGGAGTATATATCATAGATGACCGTATTTATGAATTGAGCCCTATAAGTCTGGTTGTAATGGGGAGTATTATATGTATATGTATATATGTGTGTGTGTGTATACTAGTAGTATCATGCATGCATATATATGATAGTGTAGCTAGGATACTACTTCCGTAATGCATAGTATCATAAGTTAACATCTTAGGTTGCCTTACTAATTGTCATGCATCACACAAAGTAGTAGTACAACATTTAATATGACATGGTATCATGATATGATACCACATCCTCTCTTGTGTGCGACATCATCCAGAAAGTCTAGTTGGCATGCATGATACCGCTTATGATAATACCATTACAACCAGCCTAAACCGGAAAGGAGGGAGTATGAGACTAGCCACAATGGAGATTAGTACACTAGTAACATACACATATCCCTAGAGTATATATGTTACTACCTTCATAGTGGGTAGTAACATAAGTGTAGTGTCATGCAAAGCTTCATTTCTTAGGTTACAAACTCATATTGCATTGGGACATGTGATGCTACAGTAAATAGCTAAGTTACTGAAACTTTCTCTCTCCTCATTAACTTATTGCCACATAAGCAAGTTTGTTGAGTTGGAGTCGGTGTTACTGCTGAAGTTACTCCCACTGTGGCTAGTCTGATACTAGCTAGTCGTCTATGATATACTAGCTACCTCACTAAGAGCATGGTTAATAATACAGCCAAGGGCCAGTTATAAGAAGTTGCCATGTCATATACAGCCAACCTCTTAGCGGGCATGTACAATAATAAGTTTTATATACGTATCAATAGTTGGCCCACCTTACATCCTCACAAAGTGTCTTGGGTCTCGTGTTGCAGCTGGCTCTACTAACTAAGAGCCCGCTTCTCTTCTCTTTCCTCCAACTAATAAGCACATCTTTATTATTCTATTCATTATAGCCAGACTACCCACAGTGGGAGTAACATAGGTAGTAACATCACACATATCTAGATAAAATAGATGATGTGGCAAGCAATAAATGAAGAAATGGAGAAAAGTGGATATGTGTGATGTTACTACCTATGTTATGTTGGAAATATGCCCTAGAGGCAATAATAAAATGGTTATTATTATATTTCTTTGTTCATGATAATTGTCTATTGTTCATGCTATAATTGTGTTATCCGGAAATTGTAATACATGTGTGAATACATAGACCACAACACGTCCCTAGTGAGCCTCTAGTTGACTAGCTCGTTGATCAAAAGATAGTCATGGTTTCTTGACTAGCTCGTTGATCCGTAAGTTTGGTAGGAAGGTACCAAAGTAATCCCGGCATGGAACACTGGACAGTGGTCAAGAATATCCTGAAGTACCTGAAGAGGACTAAGGATATGTTTCTCATTTATGGAGGTGACAAAGAGCTCGTCGTAAAGGGTTGCGTCGATGCTAGCTTTGACACAGATCTGGATGACTCTAAGTCACAAACTGGATACGTGTATATTTTGAATGGTGGGGCAGTAAGCTAGTGCAGTTGCAAGCAAAGCGTTGTGGCGGGATCTACATGTGAAGCGGAGTACATGGCAGCCTCGGAGGCAGCACATGAGGCAATCTAGGTGAAGGAGTTCATTACCGACCTAGGAGTCATACCCAATGCGTCGGGCCCGATGACTCTCTTCTGTGACAACACTGGAGCTATTGCCCTTTCCAAGGAGCCCAGGTTTCACAGGAAGACCAGGCATATCAAGCGTCGCTTCAACTCCATTCGTGAAAGTGTTCAAAAATGGAGACATAGATATTTGTAAAGTACATACGGACCTGAATGTGGCAGATCCGTTGACTAAACCTCTCCCTAGAACAAAACATGATCAACACCAGAACTGCATGGGTGTTTGATTCATCACAATGTAACTAGACTATTGACTCTAGTGCAAGTGGGAGACTATTGGAAATATGCCCTAGAGGCAATAATAAAATGGTTATTATTATATTTCTTTGTTCGTGATAATTGTCTATTGTTCATGCTATAATTGTGTTATCCAGAAATCGTAATACATGTGTGAATACATAGACCACAACACGTCCCTAGTGAGCCTCTAGTTGACTAGCTCGTTAATCAATAGATGGTTGTGGTTTCCTGACCATGGATATTGGATGTCATTGATAACGGGATCACATCATTAGGAGAATGATGTGATGGACAAAACCCAATCCTAAGCATAGCACAAGATCGTGTAGTTCATCTGCTAAAGCTTTTCTAATGTCAAGTATCTTTTCCTTAGACCATGAGATTGTGCAACTCCCGGATACAGTAGGAATGCTTTGGGTGTGCCAAATGTCACAACGTAAATGGGTGGCTATAAAGGTGCACTACGAGTATCTCCGAAAGTGTCTGTTGGGTTGGCACGAATCAAGACTGGGGTTTGTCACTCCGTATGACGGAGAGGTATGTCTGGGCCCACTCGGTAATGCATCATCATAATGAGCTCAATGTGACCAAGTGGTTGATCACGGGATCATGCATTATGGTATGAGTAAAGTGACTTGCCGGTAACGAGATTGAACGAGGTATTGGGATACCGACGATTGAGTCTCGGGCAAGTAACGTACCGATTGACAAAGGGAATTGCATACGGGATTGATCGAATCCTCGACATCATGGTTCATCCGATGAGATCATCGAGGAACATGTGGGAGCCAACATGGGTATCCAGATCACGCTGTTGGTTATTGAACGAAGAGTCGTCTTGGTCATGTTTGCGTGTCTCCCGAACCCGTAGGATCTACACACTTAAGGTTCGGTGACGCTAGGGTTGTTGACATATTAGTATATGGTAACCCGAAAGTTGTTTGGAGTCCCGGATGAGATCCCGGACGTCATGAGGAGTTCCGGATTGGTCCGGAGGTGAAGATTTATATATAGGAAGTCAAGTTTCGGGCATCGGGAAGGTTTTCGGGGTAATCGGTATTGTACCGGGACCACCGGAAGGGTCCCGGGGGTCCACCGGGTGGGGCCACCTATCTCGGAGGGCCCCATGGGCTGAATTGGAAGGGGAACCAGCCCCATATGGGCTGGTGCGCCCCCCCCCCATGGGCCTCCCCTGCGCCTAGGGTTGGAACCCTAGGGGTGGGGGCGCCCCACTTGGCTTGGGGGGCACTCCACCCCCCTTGGCCGCCCCCCTTGGAGATTCAATCTCCTAGGGCCGCAGCCCCCCCCCCTAGGGGTCCTATAAATAGTGGGGGGAGGGAGGGCAGCCGCACCCTAACCCCTGGTGCCTCCCTCTCCCTCCCGTGACACCTCTCCTTCTCGAAGTGCTTGGCGAAGCCCTGCCGAGATCGCCGTAGTTTCCACCACCACGCCATCGTGCTGCTAGATCTCCATCAACCTCTCCTTCCCCCTTGCTAGATCAAGTTGGAGGAGACGTCTTCCCAACCATACGTGTGTTGAACGCGGAGGTGTCGTCCGTTCGGCACTAGGTCATCGGTGATTTGGATCACGACGAGTACGACTCCATCAACCATGTTCTCTTGAACGCTTCCGCGCGCGATCTACAAGGGTATGTAGATGCACTCCCCTCTCCCTCGTTGCTAGATGACTCCATAGATTGATCTTTGTGATGCGTAGAAAATTTTAAAATTCTGCTACGTTCCCCAACAGTGGCATCATGAGCTAGGTCTATGCGTAGTTTCTATGCACAAGTAGAACACAAAGCAGTTGTGGGCGTGGATATTGTCAATTTGCTTGTCGTTACTAGTCTTATCTTGATTCGGCGGCATCGTGGGATGAAGCAGCCCGGACCGACCTTACACGTACGCTTACGTGAGACTGGTTCCACCGATTGACATGCACTAGTTGCATATGGTGGCTGGCGGGTGTCTGTCTCTCCCACTTTAATCGGATCGGATTCGATGAAAAGGGTCCTTATGAAGGGTAAATAGAAATTGGCATATCATGTTGTGGTTTTGGCGTAGGTAAGAAACGTTTTTGCTAGAAACCTATACCAGCCACGTAAAAACTTGCAACAACAATTAGAGGACGTCTAACTTGGTTTTGCAGCATGTGTCGTGTGATGTGATATGGCCAAAAGGATGTGATGAATGATATATGTGATGTATGAGACTGATCATGTTCTTGTAATAGGAATCACGACTTGCATGTCGATGAGTATGACAACCGCCAAGAGCCATAGGAGTTGTCTTTATTTATTTATGACCTGTGTGTCAACATAAACGTCATGTAATTACTTTACTTTATTGCTAAAGTGTTAGCCATAGTAGTAGAAGTAATAGATGACGAGACAACTTCAAGAAGACACGATGATGGAGATCATGGTGTCATGCCGGTGACAACGATGATCATGAAGCCCCGAAGATGGAGATCAAAAGGAGCAAATGATATTGGCCATATCATGTCACTATTTGATTGCATGTGATGTTTATCATGTTTTACATCTTATTTGCTTAGAACGACGGTAGCTTAAATAAGATGATCCCTCGTAATAATTTCAAGAAAGTGTTCCCCCTAACTGTGCATAGTTGTGAAGGTTCGTTGTTTCGAAGCACCACATGATGATCGGGTGTGATAGATTCTAACGTTCGAATACAACGGGTGTAAGCCAGATTTACACACGCAATACACTTAGGTTAACTTGACGAGCCTAGCATGTACAGACATGGCCTTGGAACATGGAAGACCGACAGGTCGAGCATGAGTCGTATAGAAGATACGATCAACATGAAGATGGTCACCGATGTTGACTAGTCCGTCTCACGTGATAATCGGACACGGCCTAGTTGACTCGGATCATGTTTCACTTAGATGACTAGAGGGATGTCTATCTAAGTGGGAGTTCATTGAATAATTTGATTAGATGAACTTAATTATCATGAACTTAGTCTAAAATCTTTACACTATGTCTTGTAGATCAAATGGCCCACGCTAATGTTGCCCTCAACTTCAACGCGTTCCTAGAGAAAACCAAGCTGAAAGATTATGGCAGCAACTATACGGACTGGGTCCGGAACCTGAGGATCATCCTCATAGCTACCAAGAAAGATTATGTCCTAGAAGCACCGCTCGGTGACGCACCCATCCCAGAGAACCAAGACGTTATGAACGCTTGGCAGTCACGTGCTGATGATTACTCCCTCGTTCAGTGCGGCATGCTTTACAGCTTAGAACCGGGGCTCCAAAAGCGTTTTGAGCAACACGGAGCATATGAGATGTTCGAAGAGCTGAAAATGGTTTTCCAAGCTCATGCCCGGGTCGAGAGATATGAAGTCTCCGACAAGTTATTCAGTTGTAAGATGGAGGAAAACAGTTCTGTCAGTGAGCACATACTCAAAATGTCTGGGTTGCATAACCGCTTGACTCAGCTGGGAGTTAATCTCCTGGATGACGCGGTCCTTGACAGAATCCTTCAGTCGCTTCCACCGAGCTACAAGAGCTTTGTGATGAACTTCAATATGTAGGGGATGGAAAAGACCATTCCTGGGGTATATTCGATGCTGAAATCAGCGGAGGTGGAAATCAAAAAGGAACATCAAGTGTTGATGGTGAATACAACCACTAAGTTCAAGAAAGGCAAGGGTAAAAAGAACTTCAAGAAGGACGGCAAGGGAGTTGCCGCGTCCGATAAGCAGGCTGCCGGGAAGAAGCCAAAGAATGGACCCAAGCCCGAGACTGAGTGTTTTTATTGCAAGGGAAGTGGTCACTGGAAGCGGAACTACCCCAAATACTTAGCGGACAAGAAGGCCGGCAACACTAAAGGTATATGTGATATACATGTAATTGATGTGTACCTTACCAGTACTCATAGTAGCTCCTGGGTATTTGATATCGATGCGGTTGCTCACATTTGTAACTCAAAGCAGGAGCTGCGGAATAAGCGGAGACTGGCGAAGAACAAGGTGACGATGCGCGTCGGGAATGGTTCCAAGGTCGATGTGATCGCCGTCGGCACGCTACCTCTACATTTACCTACGAGATTAGTTTTAAACCTCAATAATTGTTATTTAGTGCCAGCTTTGAGCATGAACATTGTATCAGGATCTCGTTTAATTCGAGATGGCTACTCATTTAAATCCGAGAATAATGGTTGTTCTATTTATACGAGAGATATGTTTTATGGTCATGCTCCGCTGGTGAATGGTTTATTCTTAATGAATCTCGAGCGTAATGTTACACATATTCATAGTGTGAATACGAAAAGATGTAAGGTTGATAATGATAGTCCCACATACTTGTGGCACTGCCGTCTTGGTCACATAGGTGTCAAACGCATGAAGAAGCTCCATGCAAATGGACTTTTGGAGTCTCTTGATTAACGAATCATTTGACACATGCGAACCATGCCTCATGGGTAAAATGACAAAGACTCCGTTCTCAGGAACAATGGAGCGAGCAACCAACTTATTGGAAATCATACATACTGATGTGTGCGGTCCAATGAGTGTTGAGGCTCGCGGTGGCTATCGTTATGTTCTCACCCTCACTGATGACTTGAGTAGATATGGATATGTCTACTTAATGAAACACAAGTATGAGACCTTTGAAAAGTTCAAGGAATTTCAGAGTGAGGTCAAGAATCAACGTGATAGGAAAATCAAGTTCTTGTGATCAGATCGTGGGGGAGAATACTTGAGTCATGAATTTGGCACACACTTAAGGAAATGTGGAATAGTTTCACAACTCACACCGCCTGGAACACCTCAGCGTAATGGTGTGTCCGAACGTCGTAATCGCACTCTATTGGACATGGTGCGATCTATGATGTCTCTTACCGATCTACCACTGTCATTTTGGGGCTATGCTTTAGAGACTGCCGCATTCACTTTAAATAGGGCTCCGTCGAAATCCGTTGAGACGACACCGTATGAATTATGGTTTGGGAAGAAACCTAAGCTGTCATTTCTAAAAGTTTGGGGATGCGATGCTTATGTCAAGAAACTTCAACCTGAAAATCTCGAACCCAAATCGGAAAAATGTGTCTTCATAGGATACCCTAAAGAAACTATTGGGTATACCTTCTACCTCAGATCCGAAGGCAAGATCTTTGTTGCCAAGAATGGGTCCTTTCTAGAGAAAGAGTTTCTCTCGAAAGAAATAAGTGGGAGGAAAGTAGAACTTGATGAAGTATTACCTCTTGAATCGGTAAGTGGCGCAGCTCAAGAAAATGTTCCTGAGGTGCCTGCACCGACTAGAGAAGAAGTTAATGATGATGATCATGAAACTTCAGATCAAGTTGCTACTGAACTTCGTAGGTCCACGAGGACACGTTCCGCACCAGAGTGGTACGGCAACCCTGTCTTGGAAATCATGTTGTTAGACAACGGTGAACCTTTGAACTATGAAGAAGCGATGGCGGGCCCAGATTCCGACAAATGGCTGGAAGCCATGAAATCCGAGATAGGATCCATGTATGAAAACGAAGTATGGACTTTGACTGACTTGCCCGATGATCGGCGAGCCATAGAAAATAAATGGATCTTTAAGAAGAAGACAGACGCGGATGGTAATGTGACCATCTATAAAGCTTGGCTTGTCGCTAAGGGTTATCGACAAGTTCAAGGGGTTGACTACGATGAGACTTTCTCACCCGTAGCGAAGCTGAAGTCCGTCTGAATCATGTTAGCAATTGCCGCATTATATGATTATGAGATATGGCAAATGGACGTCAAAACGGCATTCCTTAATGGTTTCCTTAAGGAAGAATTGTATATGATGCAGCCGGAAGGTTTTGTCGATCCTAAGAATGCTGACAAGGTGTGCAAGCTCCAACGCTCGATTTATGGGCTGGTGCAAGCATCTCGGAGTTGGAACATTCGTTTTGATGAGATGATCAAAGCGTTTGGGTTTACGCAGACTTATGGAGAAGCCTGCATTTACAAGAAAATGAGTGGGAGCTCTGTAGCATTTCTCATATTGTATGTGGATGACATAATGTTGATGGGAAATGATATAGAATTCTTGGAAAGCATAAAGGCCTACTTGAACAAGTGTTTTTCAATGACGGATCTTGGAGAAGCTGCTTACATATTAGGCATCAAGATCTATAGAGATAGATCAAGACGCCTCATTGGTCTTTCACAGAGTACGTACCTTGACAAGATATTGAAGAAGTTCAATATGGATCAGTCAAAGAAGGGGTTCTTGCCTGTATTGCAAGGTACGAGATTGAGCACGGCTCAATGCCCGACCACGGTAGAAGATAGAGAAAAGATGAGTGTCGTCCCCTATGCCTCGGCCATAGGGTCTATCATGTATGCTATGCTATGTACCAGACCTGATGTAAACCTTGCCGTAAGTTTGGTAGGAAGGTACCAAAGTAATCCCGGCATGGAACACTGGACAGTGGTCAAGAATATCCTGAAGTACCTGAAGAGGACTAAGGATATGTTTCTCATTTATGGAGGTGACAAAGAGCTCGTCGTAAAGGGTTACGTCGATGCTAGCTTCGACACAGATCTGGATGACTCTAAGTCACAAACTGTATACGTGTATATTTTGAATGGTGGGGCAGTAAGCTGGTGCAGTTGCAAGCAAAGCATTGTGGCGGGATCTACATGTGAAGCGGAGTACATGGCAGCCTCGGAGGCAGCACAAGAGGCAATCTAGGTGAAGGAGTTCATTACCGACCTAGGAGTCATACCCAATGCGTCGGGCCCGATGACTCTCTTCTGTGACAACACTGGAGCTATTGCCCTTGCCAAGGAGCCCAGGTTTCATAGGAAGACCAGGCATATCAAGTGTCGCTTCAACTCCATTCGTGAAAGTGTTCAAAATGGAGACATAGATATTTGTAAAGTACATATGGACCTGAATGTGGCAGATCCGTTGACTAAACCTCTCCCTAGAGCAAAACATGATCAACACCAGAACTGCATGGGTGTTCGATTCATCACAATGTAACTAGACTATTGACTCTAGTGCAAGTGGGAGACTATTGGAAATATGCCCTAGAGGCAATAATAAAATGGTTATTATTATATTTATTTGTTCGTGATAATTGTCTATTGTTCATGCTATAATTGTGTTATCCGGAAATCGTCATACATGTGTGAATACATAGACCACAACACGTCCCTAGTGAGCCTCTAGTTGACTAGCTCGTTGATCAAAAGATAGTCATGGTTTCCTGACTATGGGCATTGGATGTCATTGATAACGGGATCACATCATTAGGAGAATGATGTGATGGACAAGACCCAATCCTAAGCATAGCTCAAAGATCGTGTAGTTCATTTCTATAGCTTTTCCGAATGTCAAGTATCATTTCCTCGGACCATGAGATTGTGCAACTCCCGGATACCGTAGGTGTGCTTTGGGTGTGCCAAACGTCACAACGTAACTGGGTGACTATAAAGGTACACTACGGGTATCTCCAAAAGTGTTTGTTGGGTTGGCACAAATCGAGACTGGGATTTGTCACTCCGTATGATGGAGAGGTATCTCTGGGCCCACTCGGTAATGCATCATCATAATGAGCTCAATGTGACCAAGTGGTTGATCACGGGATCATGCATTATGGTATGAGTAAAGTGACTTGCCGGTAACGAGATTGAACGAGGTATTGGGATACCGACGATCGAGTCTCGGGCAAGTAACGTACCGATTGACAAAGGGAATTTCATACGGGATTGATCGAATCCTCGACATCATGGTTCATCCAATGAGATCATCGAGGAACATGTGGGAGCCAACATGGGTATCCAGATCCTGCTGTTGGTTATTGACCGGAGAGTCGTCTTGGTCATGTTTGCGTGTCTCCCGAACCCGTAGGATCTACACACTTAAGGTTCGGTGATGCTAGGGTTGTTGAGATATTAGTATACGGTAACCCGAGAGTTGTTCGGAGTCCCAGATGAGATCCCGAATGTCACGAGGAGTTCCATATTGGTCCGGAGGTGAAGATTTATATATAGGAAGTCAAGTTTCGGCTATCAGGAAGGTTTTCAGGGTAATCGGTATTGTACCGGGACCACCGGAAGGGTCCCGGGGGTCCACCGGGTGGGGCAACCTATCCCGGAGGGCCCCATGGGATGAAGTGGGAGGGGAACCAGCCCCAGATGGGCTGGTGCGCCCCCCATGGGCCTTCCCTGCGCCTAGGGTTGTAAACCCTAGGGGTGGGGGCGCCCCACTTGGCTTGGGGGGCACTCCACCCCCCTTGGCCGTCGCCCCCCCTTGGACATTCAATCTCCTAGGGCCGGCGCCCCCCCTAGGGGTCCTATAAATAGTTGGGGGAGGGAGGGCAGCCGCACCCTAACCCCTGGCGCCTCCCTCTCCCTCCCGTGACACCTCTCCTTCTCGCAGTGCTCGGCGAAGCCCTGTCGAGATCGCCGTAGTTTCCACCACCATGTCGTCGTGCTTCTAGATCTCCATCAACCTCTCCTTCCCCCTTGCTGGATCAAGTTGGAGGAGACGTCTTCCCAACCGTACGTGTGTTGAACACGGAGGTGTCGTCCGTTCGGCACTAGGTCATCAGTGATTTGGATCACAATGAGTACGACTCCATCAACCCCGTTCTCTTGAACACTTCCGCGCGTGATCTACAAGGGTATGTAGATGCACTCCCCTCTCCCTCGTTGCTAGATGACTCCATAGATTGATCTTGGTGATGCGTAGAAAATTTTAAAATTCTGTTACGTTCCCCAACATGTTACTCCCACTGTGGCACAATGGGAGTAACATAGGTAGTAACATCACACATATCTACATAAATTAAGTAGATGATGTGGCAAGAAATAAATGAAGAAAGAGAGGAAAGTAGTAACATAGCTAGTTACTAGTAGTATGAGTAACATCACATGTACATATCAAGGCAAGATGTGTCTATAGCCTAATAAATGAAGTGTTGCATGTTACCACACATATATGTTACTCCCCACTATAGAGGTACTAATATAGACTAGTAACACATGGGTATGTTACTAGTCTATGTTACTACCCATTTGTGGCTAGTCTGAGTAACATCATACATCTCAAGGCAAGATGAGTCTATAGCCTAATAAATAAAGTGTTGCATGTTACTGTACATATGTTACTCCCCACTATAGAGGTAGTAACATAGACTAGTAACATTCTATGTTACTACCCATTGTCGCTAGTCTTATGTCACTCTATTGTGTACTTACTTGCTCTAATGCATACTATCATAGAGTAGCTAGTATCATATGTAGTACTTTATTTATATTGTCATGCATGACACATAGTAGCATAACATTTATTATGATACGGTTTCATGACATGATACTTAACCCTCTCTTTCTTCATTTAATTAATTCTATGACAACTCATCAAAATTTCCTAGTTGGCATGCATGATACTAGCTATGATACCCCCTTACTATCAGCCTAGCAAAGGTGTATAGATCATTTGTGCGCCGCTTTGTGAGTTTTCATCTGTTTGTTCGTGAAGCGGGGAGAAGTTTCAAACATTTCGGCCGCGAGGTGCGGCCACTGGTGGCCTAGTTGGTATTTTAATTACAGAAAATTCAGATGGAGTTCGGACATCATCAAAATCGATGTGTGCCTGTGGCGTGCTCTCACGACCCCGTGGAAAAAAATTGGTAAAGTTTGGCACAAGTTTTGATGACCGCTCCTTCCAAACCGGAGCATCTCACATGAAGGATCATGGTTTTCCAAAAGGAGACGTGTCAATTCAAACTCCTGTGGTCGGTGACTTCATCGTTTGGCCTCATAAAAATTTCCATGATACGCAATCACCATTATACCACGGGTTTGATTTTCTGGCGCATTTCAGGTATCATTAGCTATATTTAAGACATTTTTTGAGATTAACATGCATTTTGTGCATAAAAATAAAATTACAATCAGAATTGCATGTGCTGTTGAAAGGGATGAGGATCGCCGTTCGATCTAGGAGCATCCAACGGTGCAGACGTACGATCCGTGGGGTTTGGGTTCTGGCTAATCAGAAAGCACGACTCAGATCGTGGGAGGGGTGGCGGGGTTTGGTCGGCACACGGCTTTCATCAATGAACCGTGTGCTATTCGCAAACCAGATTGCATGTTTTTGTTCACACATACTGTAGTGAGATCGATTGAGTGTGCTACCTCTATGCATAATAATAATAATAATAATAATAATAATAATAATAATAATAATAATAATAATAAACATTTCATATTAATTGCCTGAGTTGACGGCATGTCAAGGTCAACATATTAACGATTCTTACATCAACAGAAAACAGGGCATAACTCAGAAACTCAGTACACGCGACAGTTCTAAATTGAACGAATTAAGTTGCAGGGTAGGCATAAAGACTAGTCTTATGGCTTAATTTCGATGTACATGGGGGAACTGGGATCATTAAGTTGACCCCGAATGAACTTGGGGTTTTTGATGATTTTACGCTTCTCTGTTGCACTGGTGCGCGATCCTTGGCTGGCAACTCATCAAATTCATCGTACTCATCCTGATCGACAACATCGTCGACACCCAGTACCCTTGTCTTCCCATGCATCGCTAAATGGCCATTCTTATGCAAGAGGTCTTCCACAAAGAAAATATGGGTAGCATCGTTGGCAAGAATGAATGGGTCCGCGTGATATGCCATTGTTGTCCTGTTAACACAGGTCTTCCTGTACTCATCAATCCTTACCTGACCAAGAGGGATCCATGCGCACTTGAATAATGCCACCTTAACTTTCACATAGTCAAGCTCCCAAATCTCTTTGATGGTTCCATAGTATACCATTTTATCAGTTTCATTTACAGTCATGCATTCTATTCGAACAGAGCTGTTTTGATACAAGGTCTTCTTATCACGTTCCTTAGTGTAGAACGTGTATCCATTTATGTCATATGCTTGGTACGTCAACACCGTAGATGATGGATTTTGTGCCAACCACGTAGCAATGTCATCGATGGATCCTTGTGCCAAACGATTCTTCAGCCATTCGGCGTACTTCTTAGTGTGCTCCTTCATCTCCACTTCTGATGAAGGCCTGGAATATTTCTTTTTGCAACATGGATACAATTCTTTCTTGGAGTCCACATCAATGCTTGGCAAATCCTTGTACCCAATCATATCCTTTTCTGGGCCCTCGAAATCTGCAATCATAGCAGCAAAATCTGGCATATCAAGATCGTCGTCATCTGCGTGGACATCTTGGTTTTCCAGTGGGCGTTTCGGCTTTCCGGTGTTCCATTGGTAGGTTGACGCCTCTGCCCCGATGTTAGATTCAACATCCATGTGACACTGATCGGGGTTTGGCATCTCGCTGCCCTGGGTATCTTCATCCATGACCTCCTCTTCACCATGTCTGGTCCAACGTGTATATCCATCCATGAATCCTCTAGAGACTAAGTGCATCTGGACACCTGCAACTTCATGTGACTCTGTATTGGCACAATCAGTACATGGACACAGGATGTAATCCGCATCACCAATTCTCCTCTTTGTACTTTCAGCCAAATTCATGAACTCTGTCATGCCACTGATAAAATCTGCAGTTTTCTGATTCTTCATCCATCGAGATCGTTCCATCTACAGCAGACGAATGGTAATTAAAAACAAAACAACAACATTAATACACGGATTAACTGCTGCCCAGAGATGCGTGCATAAATCACAAGGTTTTATTTTAATAATTACTGAGGGCGCTCCACGTTGTTATCCAGACATGCAATGAGAAAAATTAATGGCCAGCCAATTTACACGCAGAGTACTAGTACAACACTACACTTAGGAATTGAATACCTTAATTAAGACACTCACGAAAAGAATACCTTAATTAATTAGCCGCGCGGCGACCTCCACCCAGCAGACAGACAAGCGCGATGTGGTGGCACGCTGAGACAGCAGGGTTGAGGAGCAAAGCTTAGTGTGGCTACCGCCTGAAGTTTGACCTCCACTATCCCGCCATCGACCACGATCGATGTGCTCGAATCACACCGCCGCCGACCTCGATGGTTGAGCTCCTCCTATCTCCCGCCGCAGACCGAGGATTGACCTCTTCTCCGGTAGCCGCTGCCTAGGCCCGCCGCCATCTCTATATGCAGAGCAGCTGTCTTTTTTACGGATATCCGTGGAGCGGCTGTTTACACGGTATCTCACCGTAACTCAATTATATGGACAAGGTAGTACATCACATACGGTTATGTAACGGCAATCATGTCTAACCTACGTTGTCTTCTCATGCGGTTTGGTGCGGAAATCGTGTGCGACATTGTAATACCCAACACGAACGACATGTACAAACAATGTGCCATATACAACATATATATATAGTGCCATTAGTAGTTCCCAACTGTTAGCTTATCTCCACAGTTTCCCCATTTGCCCCAAATCCCTACATAGCCTCCAAATTCCCTCGCGTGGTGCTGACATTGGGGGAATGCAGACGAGTAGTGTTGATGGTTTCGGTGTGGCTGCTCCTGGTCGTATCGCCGCCGAGCACTTGCCTAAGGTCATCAGAAGGCAGGTGTACTACGGATCCGAATCGTCCTATCAGGTTCCAATCTATCCCGATCTTTTTTAGCATGTCCAAAGTATAGATCCTTGT
>NC_041388.1:81205483-81234267 GCF_002162155.2 Triticum dicoccoides
GCCACCGGATCCAGAGCTTCACTCCAGACTCCCGCAACACGAGTTCGACTCTGAGTTTTGCGCCACCGAGAAGTACCAAAAGCTGAGTTATGTGCACGGGCACACCCTCGCTCGACGTGTATGCACGGAGGGATTCGACATTGGCAGGCAGTTTCTCAGTTGCCCCTTAGAGGTTAGTGCTAATTAAGTTCATCATTTTACTTCAGTTAAGGCCACTGCTCATCCAGAATACTATTTAACATTGGCAGGGATATGAGGCTTGTGCCTTTGTTAACTGGCTGGATGAAGAATGGCATGGCAGGGCTCGGAGTGTTATCACCAAGCTCACAGAAGATAACGTAAAGCTGACGAAGAAACTAGCTGATCTGGAATGTACAATCAGTACGATGAAGCAAGAAAGAATCAATCATAGGCAACAGATGAAATCAAGAGACAAGAAGGAACTAGCATGTGTAGTTGTAGTTGTCACATTAGCCGTGTTCTATGCGTTGTTTGCAATGATGATTAGGGGTTTTGTTTGACAGTATTACTAAAGCACATCTAGATGTGCTCTAAGTAATGCACATCTAGTTCCTATGCCATTGATGTTAGCGAAGATTCGTGCAGATATTTTTCTTTGTCTTTTTTCTTTTCCTTTCTAGTTTGATTATTACTGGCTTTATCAATAAGAAGAGCTCAATGTATTGCTTGCCAACTGTCCTACTCTGTTCGTACCAGTACCAGTGCATAATCCCAAAACCCATTCCTTGTTTTTGTCCTGAAAAAGGAAACCAGCCGAATAGCCAATAGGAGTCCTGCGCAACCCTGGGAATTTGGAGCGACTGGGTACAAATAATTACGGTTGATTATGTCAGGGGTTAGATAATACGTCAACCCCCGCTTCAATCCCTGCTTCAATTGGCAGTTCCTCTTCTCTGCATACCCCGCTTAAGTGTCCACCATCTTCATCGTCCCCGGCAGGCCGCGCTACGCACTGGCACACACTCTGCAGCCATGTCGAGCGATAGCGAGGATGACAGTTCGTCCAGCAGTCTGGCGCCCGATGATAGATCAACATCGGAATCATCCCGCTCGTCTTCCATGAGTCTGGCGTCGAGCCCAGACCTAGATTATATCCGGTTCATGGAAGGGACGCCGCCTCCGGAGTCATCATACGACAACCAGACGGGCGAGGAGCCGTCGGAGGATGAATAAGAGGACGACGATGATGAGGAGGAGGAATGGTCGAACAAGGAGGAGGATGAAGACGACGACAACAACGACGATGACGACAGCAGCGGTGATGAAAAGCCAATGGTCAGCGGCAAGAAGCGTCCTTGCCAAGACGATGTCGCGGGGCCATCCAACAAGAACAACAAGAAGAAGAAGGACTAAATTGTAACACCCCGGATATGATTTTCCCAATATGTATTCCAACTCTTGCCGTTTCCGGCCTTAAGTTATTTTATTTTCTCGGGTTCGGGTTTTTGTCTCCGTTGTTGTTATCGTTGTCATGCATCTCATATCATGTCATCATGTGCATTGCATTTGCATACGTGTTCGTCTCATGCATTCGAGCATTTTCCCCGTTGTCCGTTTTGCATTCCGACGCTCCGTTCTCCTCCGGTGGTCATTTCTACCTTTCTTTCGTGTGTGGGGATTAAACATTTCCGGATTGGACCAAGACTTGCCAAGCGGCCTTGGTTTACTACCGGTAGACCGCCTGTAAAGTTTCGTACCATTTGGACTTCGTTTGATGCTCCAACGGTTAATCGAGAGACCGAGAAGGCCTCATGTGTGTTGCAGCCCAACACCCCTCCAAGTTGGCCCAGAACCCACCAAAACCCTCTCCATGATCTAGAGCGTTCGATCACGATCGCGTGGCCGAAAACCGCACCTCATTTGGACACTCCTAGCTCCCTCTATGTCTATATAAAGACCCCTCCGAAATTCTCCTTCCCCTTCCCCCTGAAACCCTAGATCCACTTAGCATCCGCCACCGTCGGACAAAATCGCTGGGCCGGACTTTGTCCGACCCGCGCCGCCGCCGCCACGTGTCGCCCGCCAGTTGGTCCGCGCCGCCGCCCCACTTCATCGCCGCCGCCGGCCCGGGAGGCCCAGGAGGGGCCCCCGAGGCCCATCTCATCTCGCCGCCGCCCGGGATCCTCTTCCCCGAGGCCGGCCACGTCGCCGCCCCCCACCGACGACCGCCGCCCCGGCTGTCGGCGTGCGCCGCCCCGACCACCAGCGATCGCCGCCCCGGCCGCCGCACCTCGCGGCCACCTCGCCGCCTCCTCGACGCCCCACGCCCGGCCGCATCTCCCTCCAGTGAACAGGAACTCCGGCGCCGGCCAACCTCGATCCGCGTGCCACCGGATCTGGATCTAGAGATTTGGCCCGGTTGACTTTTTATCCCCGAAACCCTAATATTTTTCCCGTGTTCATTGTGCCGTAACTCCTCATCCGTAGCTCCGTTTTGGGCATATAGCATGTCAAAATGTTCGTCTCAGAGAGCACATAATTTCATCTCATTGCATCATTTTCATTTGAGTTCATATTGATGCCCGAAATGCTGTTGGAAGAATGCTATTTGAGATAATTGTCAGATCTGCTGCTCCAATTAGATATTTGTCATTTTTGCCATGATTAATGTGTGCATGATATGCCCCTAAGCTCTACATGTGTTTTGTTATATGTTTTGCCATCTATCCAGAGGTGCAACCCATATATTTTTGTGATGTGTGTGGTGACTAGTACAAGCTTGCAAAGTGGTGCATTCGTTAATGCTGATTTCAGGGACTTAGCAATTCCACTAAGTCCTTGATCTGTTTATCTCAATATGCCATATGTTCATGTTGTTTCCTAGTGATCCGTGCCTCTTTTGAGGATGATCAGTAAGGATGTTTTGTTAATCTTGTAGTGCTCTATCCATCCATGTCTTTGTTTGCAATTATGGAGCAACCTAGCTTGAGTCAATCAAGCTCTACTTTTGTCATTTCGTGAATCTGGGCAGATTGTCTACTTGTTAGCGATTTTGCCGAGGATGTTGTAGTTGATCCGTGCATGCTATGTTATTGTTCTTGCCTTTTCTAGCTTGTATAATGTGTATTCTTGATGTGTGTATGCTTACATTGTCATGACATGCTCTGTAGTGAGTGCGTCGAGCTCGTAAACATGCCTACTTGATATCTGTTTTGCAGGCTCCAGTTTTTCACTAAGTCTGTGATCTGATTATGTTTTTGCCATGTTCACATACTTGCAAATGTATTTTCTGATCCCGTTTGGCTCAAGGTCACTAAGGGACTTTTGTTAAGCTCTTTGAGTAGCTCCATGCCATGCTTTACCTTGTCATGTTCAGGTCCTGTAGCATATAGTTTTCATGCTCCAAAGTGTGCTACCTGATCTGAGATTCCACACAAGTGTTAATTTCACAAAGTCTGAAATCTGTTTGTCAAATGCATTTTTGCCATGCTTGTTTGAACCTGTTAGTGGATGAATTGGCCGTAGCTCAGTGTTCCTCTTTTGTTAAGCATCATGAATGGATCCCTGCCATGTATTTTGTTGCCATGTTTGAGTGCTGTAGTATGTTCATCTTGTTGCATTTAGATGGCTACGTGCTGTATATCACAGACTGGTGCCGTATTTGAATCGCTTGCCATTTCCAAACCGTAACTCCGATTCCGGTGATCTTTATATCATTTTCAAGCGATTTCATCTCACCTTTCCAGTGGCACACTTGTATTTCCAGGTTGAGGTCAGGTTCATTCATTCCTTGTCAAATCATGCATATGCATCGCATATCGCATCCCGCATAGCATACCATGTTTGCATCATATTGTTTGAGCTTTGCACGTGGTTGATTGTGTCCTTGTTGCTTGATTGTCTTGTTTGGGTAGAGCCAGGAGACGAGTTCGCTAACGAGGAGCCCGTTGAGTTTGCTTTTGAGGATCCAGTCAACTCTGACAACTTTGCAGGCAAGATGATCATACCCTCGAAATCACTACTATCTTTGCTTTGCTAGATGCTCGCTCTTTTGCTATGCCTATGCTACGATGCCTACCACTTGCTTATCATGCCTCCCAAATTGCCATGTCAAACCTCTAACCCACCATGTCCTAGCAAATCGTTGATTGGCTATGTTACCGCTTTGCTCAGCCCCTCTTATAGCGTTGCTAGTTACAGGTGAAGATTGGAGACCGTTCCTTGTTGGAACATTATTTACTTGTTGAGATATCATTATATTATCTTGTTATCTTAATGCATATATATACTTGGTAAAGGGTGGAAGGCTCGGCCTCTCGCCTAGTGTTTTGTTCCACTCTTGCCGCCCTAGTTTCCGTCATATCGGTGTTATGTTCCCGGATTTTGCGTTCCTTGCGCGGTTGGGTGATAATGGAAACCCCTTGATAGTTCGCCTTGATTAAAGCTTTTCCAGCAATGCCCAACCTTGGTTTTACCATTTGCAACCTAGCATCTTTTCCCTTGGGTTTCCGGAGCCCGAGGGTCATCTTATTTTAAACCCCCCCGGGCCAATGCTCCTCTGACTGTTGGTCCACCTCGTCAGCCGCCGGTGGCCACCAGGGGCAACTCTGGGCTGGCCTACCGGAAGTTTGGACAATCTGAGTATGCCCTGAGAACGAGATATGTGCAGCTCCTATCGGGATTTGTCGGCACATTCGGGCGGTGTTGCTGGATTTGTTTTAACTTGTCAAAGTGTCTTGTAGAACCGGGATACCGAGTCTGATCGGAACGTCTCGGGAGAAGGTCTATTCCTTCGTTGACCGTGAGAGCTTGTCATGGGCTAAGTTGGGACTCCCCTGCAGGGATTTGAACTTTTGAAAGCCGTGCCCACGGTTATGGGCAGATGGGAATTTGTTAATGTCCGGTTGTAGATAACTTGAACCTTAACTTAATTAAAATGAATCAACTGTGTGAGTTACCGTGATGGTCTCTTCTCGGCAGAGTCCGGGAAGTGAACACGGTGTTGGAGTAATGCTTGCCGCAGGTTGCTCTCTAATTATTCGTTCGCGCTTTGCCTCCTCTTCTTGCTCTCTTTTGCGAACAGGTTAGCCACCATATATGCTAGTCGCTTGCTGCAGCTCCACATATTTACCTTGCCTTACCTATAAGCTTAAATAGTCTTGATCGCGAGGGTGCGAGGTTGCTGAGTCCCTGTGGCTCACAGATTACTTCCAAACCAGATGCAGGGCCTGATGACTCCGTTCCAGATGACGCGCTTGAGCTCAAGTGGGAGTTCGACGAGGACTCACGCCGTTATTATGTGTCTTTCCCTGATGATCAGTAGTGGTGCCCAGTTGGGGCGATCGGGACCGTGTCGCATGTTGGGGTTATCTTTTATTTTGGTGCCGTAGTCGGGCCATGAGTGTTTGATTGATGTAATGCTATTTATGTACTTTGATTGACGTGGCGAGTGTAAGCCAACTATGTATCTCCCCTTTTATTATCTATATTACATAGGATGTTGTGAAGATTGCCTAACTTGCGACATTGCTTTCAATGCGGTTATGCCTTTAAGTCGTCCCTCGACACGTGGGAGATATAGCCGCATCGAGGGCGTTACATAAATTAAGCAGACTGTATATATCTCTGTTTATCCTGTCAATCTCATCACAGACGGTTAGTAATATGACATTATCGCCAACAGGTTGGTTTGTTGAACTGGGTGCCCTGACGAGCATAGAATTCACAAAAAAAAGACCGTGTGGGCTGTCTATAATGATCGCACGCAATTCTGATTACCAACCTGTTTGCCGGGTATCACACACATCTTGTTACACCGAATCATTTGTGTTCACCTCACTCATTGCAAACGGTTCATCGGAGTGAACTGTGTGCCATATATCGCACACACCTTGATCTGGCTGCCCGTTTCTGTTGTTTTGTCTCACCGCAAACAGTTCGTACAAATCAATTGTATGTCCGTCATCGCACACACAAATATAATCTGAATCGTGTTTGATGTATCATTCATCGCAAACGTTTTGCATCATTTCTAACGGTTTTCATACAGCACCGTTTGCGATTATTGCATCGCACACAGTTTCTCGAAGGGTCTCTGATCATAGTGTCGCGTTAGCAGCATCCTGCAGTAGTGTTATGAATAAACTTGCAACTCCACCGCATGCTTTTAATTCTAATATGTCGCAAGTTATTGATGATGCTACTTCTACTATGAATGATGCTTATGATGATGCTAGTACCTTGCTTGATAATGATGATATGCCACTTGGTGAATTTCTTGATAAACAAATTGCTAGAGTTATACAACATGATGTTGTTGAATCTGATGATGAGCTTGAAACTGAATCTCTTGAAACACCTACTAGAACTAGCCTTCCTAGATATGAATTGCCTAAGGTACCGGAAGGTTATGTTATGAGTGAAGAAGCAACTAGAGATATTCTTGCTTGTAATGATAGAAATGATCTAGAGAAATTATTACACAAGTATAAAGAAAAATCTCTGAATGCTAGAATAAATGTGATCCTAAGTTTGCTAATTCACCTATCTTTATTGATGATAAGGATTATGAATTCTCTATCGACCCAGAGTTAATTACTTTGGTTGAATCTGATCCTTTCCATGGTTATGAAACTGAAACAGTTGTGGCACACTCACTAAGTTGAATGACATAGCTACCCTTTTTACTCATGATGAGAAAACTCGCTATTACTTTATTCTCAAATTATTTCCTTTCTCATTAAAGGGTGATGCTAAAGCTTGGTACAATACTCTTGCTCCTGGTTGTGTGCGTAGTCCCCAGGATATGATTTATTACTTCTCTGAAAAATATTTTCCTGCTCATATGAAACAAGCTGCCTTATAGGAAATATTTAACTTTGTGCAAACCAAAGAAGAGAGTCTCACATAAGCTTGGGGAGTCTATACCAGTTACTTAATGCTTTTCCCGACAATCCTCTTAAGAAAAATGAAAAACTTGATATCTTCTATAATGGACTAACCAATGCTTCTAGGGACTTCCTAGATAGTTGTGCTGGTTGTGTTTTCAGGGAACGAACTGTTGGACAAGCTGAAGAATTATTGAATAACATATTGAAAAATTATGATGATTGGACTATTCCTGAACCACCGCCTAAACCCACTCCGAAGAAGAGGGGTATATTATATCTCAGTCCCGAAGATATGCAAGAGGCAAAGAAATCTATGAAGGAAAAAGGTATTAAAGCTGAGGATGTTAAAAATTTACCTCCTATTAAAGAAATACATGGGCTTAATACACCACAAATGCCTAAGGTGGTAGAGGTAAATTCTCTTATGAATCTTAATGATAGTGATAATCCTCACAATATGCATCCTAGTCAATGCATTTATGAGTTTGAAAACTACATTAGAAAACAAGGTCACTTCAATGCAAATGTTATGAAACAATTGAAATATAATTCTGATATGATTGCGCGCTTGAGTGACTTGTTGTTTAGAATATCAAATGATGTTAGAGGTGTTGGAAAACATGCTTCTATGGATCGAACTCAATTAGAACAAGTTGCTAAATCACAAAGAGAATTGCTTGATGAAATGAATCATAATATGCATGACTTTGCTGTTAGAGTTGCAACTAGAGGAGGTAAAATGACTCAGGAACCACTTTATACGGAGGGACACCCTAAAAGAATTGAACAAGATTCACAAAGAGCTAACACTAGTGCACCTAGTCCTTCTAGGAAGAAAAAGAAAAATAAGAATGATAGGACTGCACATGCTCCTAGTGAACTTGAAATAGAAAAACCTATTGATAATGATAATGATTTTTCTATCTCTGATGCTGAAACTCAATCTGGAAATGAACACTCACCTAATGATAATGAAAAAGATAATGATGAGGTTCATGAAGACTCTCAACCAACCAATGAAAAAGAACCAGATAATGATGTTGAGATAGAACCACCCGTTGATCTTGATAACCCACAACCTAAAAATAAAAGATATGACAAAAGAGACTTTGTTGCTAGAAAACATGGTAAAGAAAACTTGATCAGAAGTTTCATGATCATCATCATTAGCTTCCTCATTAATTGGTGTAAGAATCACTGGAACTGATTTCTGTGACGAACTACTTTCCAATAAGGGAGAATGTACAGTTACCTCATCAAGTTCTACTTCCCTCCTTCTCACTTATTTTGAGAGAAACTCCTTCTCTAGAAAGGATCCATTCTTAGCAACGAATATCTTGCCTTTGGATATGTGATAGAAGGTGTACCTAACAGTATCCTTTGGGTATTCTATGAAGACACATTTCTCTGATTTGGGTTCAAGCTTATCCGGTTGAAGCCTTTTCACATAAGCATCGCAACCCCAAACTTTAAGAAATGATAACTTGGGTTTCTTGCCAAACCATAGTTCATAAGGTGTGTCTCAACGGATTTCGATGGTGTCGTATTTAATGTGAATGCAGCCGTCTCTAAAGCATAACCCCAAAACGATAGCGGTAAATCAGTAAGAGACATCATAGATCACACCATATCTAATAAAGTGCGGTTACGTTGTTCGGACACACCATTACGCTGTGGTGTTCCAGGTGGCGTGAGTTGCAAAACTATTCCACATTGTTTTGAATGAAGACCAAACTCATAACTCAAATATTCACCTCCACGATCAGATCGTAGAAACTCAATTTTCTTGTTACGATGATTTTCCACTTCACTCTGAAATTCTTTGAACCTTTCAAATGTTTCAGACTTATGTTTCATCAAGTAGATATACCCATATCTGCTCAAATCATCTGTGAAGGTCAGAAAATAACGATACCCGCCGCGAGCATCAACACTCATCGGACCGCATACATCAGTATGTATTATTTCCAATAAGTCTGTTGCTCGCTCCATTGTTTCAGAGAACGGAGTCTTAGTCATCTTGCCCATGAGGCATGGTTCTCAAGCACCAAGTGATTCATAATCAAGTGATTCCAAAAGCCCATCAGCATGGAGTTTCTTCATATGCTTTACACCAATATGACCTAAACGGCAGTGCCACAAATAAGTTGCACTATCATTATTAAACTTATATCTTTTGGCTTCAATACTATGAATATGTGTATCACTACTATCGAGATTCAATAAAATAGACCACTCATTAAGGGTGCATGACCATAAAAGATATTACTCATATAAATAGAACAACCATTATTCTCTAATTTAAATGAATAACCGTCTCGCATCAAACAAGATCCAGATATAATGTTCATGCTTAACGCTGGCACCAAATAACAATTATTCAGGTCTAAAACTAATCCCGAAGGTAGATGTAGAGGTAGCGTGCCGACCGCGATCACATCGACTTTGGAACCATTTCCCACGCGCATCGTCACCTCATCCTTAGCCAATCTTCTCTTAATCCGTAGCCCCTGTTTCGAGTTGCAAATATGAGCAACAGAACCAGTATCAAATACCCAGGCACTACTGCGAGCATTAGTAAGGTACACATCAATAACATGTATATCAAATATACCTTTCACTTTGTCATCCTTCTTATCGACCAAATACTTGGGGCAGTTCCGCTTCCAGTGACCAGTCCCTTTGTAGTAGAAGCACTCAGTCTCAGGCTTAGGTCCAGACTTGGGCTTCTTCACTTGAGCAGCAACTTGCTTGCCGTTCTTCTTGAAGTTCCCCTTCTTCCCTTTGCCCTTCTTCTTGAAACTACTGGTCTTGTTGACCATCAACACTTGATGCTCCTTGTTGATTTCTACCTCCACAGCTTTAAGCATGGTGAAGAGCTCGGGGATTGTCTTATCCATCCCTTGCATATTATAGTTCATCACGAAGCTTTTGTAGCTTGGTGGCAGTGATTGAAGAACTCCGTCAATGACACTATCATTAGGAAGATTAACTCCCAGTTGAGTCAAGTGGTTGTGGTACCCAGACATTCTAAGTATATGTTCACTGATAGAACTATTCTCCTCCATTTTGCAGCTGTAGAACTTATTGGAGACTTCATATCTCTCAATCCGAGCATTTTCTTGAAATATTAACTTCAACTCCTGGAACATCTCATATGCTCCATGACGTTCAAAACGTCGTTGAAGTTCCGATTCTAAGCCGTAAAGCATGGCACACTGAACTATCGAGTAGTCATCAGCTTTGCTCTGTCAGACTGTAACACCCCCAGTGTCATGCTACAGTAACCCTCTGTGATTAAACTAATCATTTTCCAAACAGTGCTTAATCACCTTTGTTCAATATCCCATTTGAAATTCCAGTCAATTCAAATTCAAGTGAAGTTTGAAGTTGCTCAAAAGTTGCTGGAAAAATGTTCATCATTTGTCAAAAATTCCATAACAATTATTTGTTAAGGAACACAACATCATCATCAACTCTAAATGGTCGTAATGCATTTTAACAGAGCAAAAATAGCCTTTAAAATGCCCTTTTATTTATTGTGTAAATTCAATTGAACTCCAAAAATGCCCAAACTTTTTGTGGCAGTGCTAGATATTGCAAAGTAATTATGTGACCAAGTTTCACATTTTTGCAAAATCTTATGGAAGCTCAAAATATTACTAAACCCCTTTCTGTAAAAAGAAAAGAGCAAAAGAAAAAGAAAAAGAAGCCCCCTTCCCAGTTTCCCTGGGCTCTAGCCCACCAGGGCAAAACCAGCAGGCCGGCCCACTTACCCCTTCCCCAACCTCCTGTTCATCCCCGTGCGATGGTCGACCGAGGCACGTCCGTCGCCGCAGATGACCATGTGTCGGCCATCCGCCGTTCCCCGGCGTGGATAAGGTGAGCCCTGGCTCTCTCCCCTCCTAACCCTAGCGCCCACTCTCACCTCTCGCTCACCCTGGAGCTCGCCCACCCCTCCCTTCTCTCTGCCGAGCACAATCGAGCGTGGCCGCCGCCACATCTCCATCGACCCCGCGGCCACCGAGCCCTTCTGACCCCGCCGATCTGTCCGGGAGCCCCAGCGCCGTCGACCCCTTCGTCTGGTGTCGTTGGATCAAGTCGGGGAGCAGCACAGCAACGACGAAAACCCGATCCCCTTCTCCGGCCATCGCGACGCTGCCGCCTCGATTCGCTGCATCGAGTCCCCCCCGAGCACGCTGCCGTCCCCCTACAGCCTCGATGTGAGCTCCTTCCCCTCCTCCCCCTCTCCAATCTCCCTCGCGCGCCTCCTAGATAGCTCGCCACCATCGCCCGAGCGCGTTGCCGCTGATGAGCTCAGCGCCGTGGCCATGGGTGCCTTCACATGAGGCCGAGCACCGCATCATGCTCTTGGGGTTCCCAGGGGCCCAACGCGCGCGTCCGTTGCTCTCGCCGAGCCCCGTAGCGCCGACCCCGTGCTCCGACCGGATGCGCCTCCGCGTAGCTCGTCGCCGGCGTCGTTCCGATGACCTTTTGGTCTTTTGCTCGCGCCCATCTTGCTCACGCGTGCACGTAGGCCTCGCCCCGCTCTCTGGATAGCCCGAACTTGCGCCGTACCACCGCTGCCGTTGCTCGCCCGAAGCACCTCGCCGCCGGCGAGCTCAAAGCGCTCGCCCCCGTCCATTCCAGCCACTCCGGCCACCACCGTTCGATGCACGACGCCGAGCCGCGTCAAACGCGCCCAGCCACAACCCCGCAGACCCCCTGTGCGCGAAATCCGCGCCCCTCCCGAGCCGCGCCGCCGCATTTGGCTCGCCGGAGTCAATTCCGACGCGTCTCCGGCCGGTGTCCGATGTGGTGTCCACGTGGCACCACCTGGGCCACTGACTGGTGGGCCCAGGGGCCCCCTTGACCTATTGACTTGGGTCAACACTGACGTGGCCGCCCCCAATGCCATTGACATGTGGGCCCTGCGCTAATTAAACAGGTTTTATGAATAAACAAAATGCTAATTAATCTGTTAATAAGTTTAATCACTAATTAGTCGCTGACTAGTGGGGCCCACACCCCTAACTACTACTGTTAGTCAAGTTAATCCACTGTTAACCCACAGAGGCTGACATGTGGATCCCGGTGGCCCCACTGGTCAGGTTTGACCTGGTTAGTGCGGCTGTTCACTGCTGACGTCACACCTATGTCATACTGATGTCATATTTCCTTTTCTATTAATTTGAGTAATTCCAGAAAAGGCTTTAAACTTTAGAAATTCATAGTAATTAAACCGTAGCTCGGATGAAAATGTTTTCTATATGAAAGTTGCTCGGAAAAATCCAATGAATCAGAATACGCGGTCCGTTCATCTGTCACATGCCCCTAGCATGCTGAACATGGAACCGTCCCCTCTCTTTCATCTGTCCGGAATCCGCCTAACGTCGGGAATTCATCCTCGGATGTTTATCCCCTCCGTCCGCAATGTGTAGTACTACGTTAGGGCAACCCTAGCTCTGCCTGTCGTCATGTTGTGCCTTGTGATGCATTGTTTGCTCTGTATTTACTGTTTCTTCCCCCTCTTCTCTCCGGTAGACCCCGAGACCGATGATGTCGCTGTGATCGACTACGTCACCGACGACCCCTCCTTCTTGTCTGAGCAACCAGGCAAGCAAACCCCCTTCGAGCATTCCGATATTGCCCATTTCTTTCCCTCTCATGCTTGCATTAGAACTGCTACTGCTTTCTGTATGATCCTACTCTGATGCATAGCCTGTTGTTGTTACCTGCTTATCCTAAACTGCTTAGTATAGGTTGGTTAGTGATCCATCAGTGACCCCCACCTTGTCCTTGTTGCCCCTGCTTCATCATTGAAGACCCGATCAACGGGATCGAAGACCAGGCCCCGACACCGCACATCACCCCCCCCCCTAGTTGTACGACTCTATAGAGTTACCATCAAGTGCCGAGGGTGGAACCTCTCACACCACTCCTGATGAGATCCCTATAGTGTAGCTAACTGGTCGAGGTCATCGAGGGTGATTTTCTTCTTAACCACTCCCATTACGGCTTTGTTGTGCAACCCCTCAAGTGTGAACCTCGAGGGTGGATCCTCTTACGTTCACCTTGATGATAACATCGAGTGGAATTCTCCGGGGGTGATTCCTCGCGTTTTCCCTTTGGTGTTAGACACACAATTACTATGGTTACTATGACTTTACACTGAGCCATGTTACTGAAGACGGGTCGTCCCCGAGGGGTACCCGCGCGGGCTTAATAGCGAGTGATGTGGAGTCGGGCGGACCTGGAAGGTGCCCGCGAGATACTTACGAGGCATGGTCGGGCATTCTTAGCCCTTGTCGCAAGTACTCGAGACGGGGCGACGGGGTCACATCGATCATGAGTCTCTGCTCGTTACCGCGTGTTCCTAATCCACTACAATTTGGATATTTGATCCGAGGGGCCTCTGGCCTGATAGCACTAACCATCACGTGGGCATAGTATGGGTGTTCTGTGTCGTATACATCAGCCGAAGCTTAATAGACGTCAGCGACTGAGCGGCACGCGCCGGGTTGCACTGCGTAAGCTCCTTCCTTGTTGAAGGATGTAGCTAGGTCTGCTCACCGGCCGCGTACGCAATGTGCAGGGGTTCCCGGGAAGATGTCCCATGAACCCTGGGGGCATAGGTTTAGTCCGGCGTGCTGGCCTCTCTATTAAGCCTAGGTCGGGTTGCGGCATATTGTTTGGCCGAGGCCGGGCATGACCCAGGAAAGTGTGTCCGGCCGGAGTTAATCGAGCATGGTGGGTAAGTTGGTGCACCCCTGCAGGGAAGAAAACATCTATCGATAGCATGTCCTACGGTAACGGATACTTGGAGTTGTATCCCGATCGATACAACTAGAACTGGATACTTGTGATGAGAAATGGATGGATATGAGAATTGGATTGTGATGATAACTGGATAGTATGGCTATGGGATTGCTTTCTCGCAGGGAGTCGAGAAAGGATCTCTGGCTGAGGTTGATAACACTTCTACTACTTTACTTTATGCTACTCTACTCCCTCCTGTTGCTGCAAGATGGTGGTTTCCAGAAGATGCTAGTCTTCGATAGGCTAGGCTTTTCCCTTCCCTTCTGGCATTCTGCAGTTTAGTCCACAGATACAACCCATTCCTTTGATACAGATGCATACTTAGTTTATATCTGATGTAAGTCTTGCGAGTACTTTGGATGAGTACTCACGGTTGCTTTGCTACTTCTTTTTACCCCATACCCGATTGTTGCGACCAGATGACAGATCCCAGGAGCCAGACGACGCCACTGATAATTGCTACTAACCGGAGGATGCCTACTACTACGTGAAGACCGCAGACGACTAGGAGTAGTTGGGAGGCTCCCAGGCAGGAGGCCTTGCCTTTTCGATCGTTGTTGCTTTTGTGCTAGCCTTCTTAAGGCAATCTTGTTTAACTCATGTCTGTACTCAGATATTGTTGCTTCCTCTGACTCTTGTGTATTCGAGCTTATGTATTCGAGCCTTCGAGGCCCCTGGCTTGTAAGATAAAGCTTGTATTATTTTAATTTGTGTCTAGAGTTGTGTTGTGATATCTTCCCGTGAGTCCTTGATCTTGATCGTACACATTTGTGTGTATGATTAGTGTACGATTGAATCGAGGGCGTCACAACTTGGTATCAGAGCCGACTGCCTGTAGGTAGCCCCCTTTCCAACTCCTTGGCCGAAGTTGAGTCTAGTCACTACAAAACTTTTGCTAACATGGTTGTGTGGCTTACGGGCCCACGTCGTCATATGGGTGGTATTAGGATCTTTTATTCCTCGTCTATACTCTGGGACTCTGATCTCTCTTCTATTCGGGTTAAATGGTTTTACTAACTCAAACATTAGGATCTCGTGATCACATCCGCCCGGTGAGCCCCTTATTTCAAATGACCGCCTGCTGCATTAGAAGATTCCGAAGATACTCTACGATATTCTCTCGAGGCTTTCTGCCTGATGCCTTTGCAATTCCCTACCACCGAGATATCCTTATGGATAACTACACACACTTGCCAATCTTACATTCTATCCCGTTCATCTTGTTATTACAGGATGCCCTGAACAGCTCTTCCTTTTCCGAGAATCCCTGAGCTTACTGCCTTGCACTTCCTTGTCAACTGAATACCCCTACGGATAACCTTGTGCATCTATCGAGTATCTGCTCATCCTCAGTTGACTCATGTACTTTACAAAAGTCTTCGTAATACCATTCGTTCTTGTGAAAATCCACAACAGCCTATTGTTCTTGAATTTCTTGCTTGCTTGCATTGTGGTTAATACCATAAGTCTAGTAATCTTATTGTCAGCCATTGTCATTATCATTTTGAGTCCGTTGATACAATATGTTGCGAATGCTCGCAATCCTCAATCAGATCCTAGAATTCATCCTTCCGACTCTGACGTCATTTTAACATGTGCTGAATCTCGAGCAATCAAATCGCCATCGATTGTACCCTAAGGCTATTCTACCTATCCATCCCTAATCAGAGCATTGCTTCTGATCCCTTCTCTTGGAAGCCATAATTCCTTTGCAATTGGGCTTTGAGTTAGTCAGTTGTTTCTATAATCTGATCTCCTTGCATTCTTTCTTCCTCTGGTTGAGTACTGATGCTCACATCAGATCCCTTGTGGACCACCAGACCCCCTTTTTCGGATTTTATCCGACAACGTCCTTCATATTCAGTAACCTTGTAGCCTTTTCCTCGGATACATAATGCTTTTGGTAAATTGTATCCTCCGCTTTCTCAAGCATGCTCTACTACCGATCTTGTGTTATTTATTCTTGAAATTTATGATATATGTTCCTAAGATGCCCCGATGGGTTGAACCTATGCCTTCCCTAGTCTGTGTGAACTCGAAAGTTATGCGGATTATACTCTACTGGCTTTTCGTCGGATAAAATTTCAATTCTACAACTTCATCAAGAGCGAGAAGTAAAATGAAAGGTTATGCATTGTAGAAGTGGGAGTCGACCCTGAACCTTGTGTTCATGCCCACGGACACGATGCGGGACTTATCATGAAAGCTTCTTGCTAGGATATTTAATCATTTGAATAATTCGTCCGGTATCGTGAATTGGATCCCTTGTAGTTATGGTCCCGACCATATTTCCTCCTTGATCCCATTTACTGGGTAAGTTACAATTACTTATCCTCTGCAAATCATTCCCCCCGTCCAACCTCTACTCCGATTTACCTTCTGGCATTACACCTAGTACTTGATACTGGGAAGCTTTATACCCCATCGCATCATTCCTAGCCTGAACGGCTATATTTTTATCATGTCAACTTTTTAACTGTGCTACCTGGTCCTTATGCCCGGAGAAACTTCCGACGATGAGCTAAGCTTACGTCAATCTTCCTCATCTTATCATTTCGCCTTGAACGACAAGCTTAATTTCGAGTTTGTGTCGTACTCATGGTTCCAATAACCTTTCGCTTCATCATTCCTTTGACTGGATGTCATCGCCGATCAATTACATCTTCATGAAATCTCTCGACAAATGTGTCGTGATCATCATCAACATTCTGAGCTTTTCCAGGAAATCAAACAAATTAATGAGGAGAAATAAAATCCTTCCCCTCGATGATTTATGTTATCATCGACACCATTCTTGCCTTCCCCAACACAAACTTGTTCATATAAATTTTGGAAATACATCCTTTTTGGCATGCCGATGGATTGTGGTTGAGCCCGTCAGACACACTCTTATCTTTTCCCTACTAAAATTGTATGACTTATTTTCTAGGTTGTTTCTGATGGATCCTTGGTGTATCCAAAGTCTGACCTTTGCTTGAAACCATGTCAATGCTATCTCGAAGCATGTCTGTGGTAGTCCGTTCTCCAATGAGAACATTTGAAGCATGATACTAAATTTTCTTTATCAATTATCCAAACACCATGGTATGGGTAATGTCATGTAATTTCTTTCCCTTTACCTAATTGGTTATCTACTTACTATCCTTTCATGGATATCATCCTCTGTTTGTCCTTGGGAAGGATATACTCCTGATAGTTGTGTTTAAATACAATTTCCTTTCCATTGTTCTGATTAATATACTAATCATATTTTCCTTTCCATTCTTTTGTTTAACCTTTCCGGTAAACTAACTTATCTCAGTAGAGATAATTTCCTACTTATGTAAACACCTCGGTGTACAATTTGTCAGTAATACCCTGTTACTATTGTTGATGACATTTCGATAACCACCGATGGACGAGAACTTTGCCTATTGGTCCGCCTCGTTTCAATGAGGAAAGTAGTTCTCTTCGTCCCTCGCCCTTGGTACCAACGTTGTTGGCAACACAATTGACACTCTATCATCTGCCATGCCTTGCTATCGGCCCCCTTTCTACTTTAAACCCACTTGGTGGGCCCATAACCCATAGTTCCACAGGATCGAAACCTGACTCTCTTCTACAACCTTGATTCTGAAGTATACTTTCAACTTGGCTTCATATGTAATTTACGAGCCACCTTCCCTCAATTATTCTACTCTGGTGTCAGACGCTATATTTATTCCGTTGCTCTGAACCCCTCTCACACATTGTTTCAGGCATCAAACATTTGCCTACTGCTTAAAAATTCGCATGCCTACTTTAATTCTCTCGAGGTATTCTAGAGTTCCAACTCGAGAGATACTCATATGTTCATTCATGGGTTAACCCCATATGATTACCCTTATAGCATTCTATCGTTGCCGAGATCCTCCTTACGTATTCGTAAGTATGATGAAGACCCCGAAGTAAGGGTGATGATTTCATCTTGATGACCTGGAGAAGAGAAATAAAGACATCAACGGAAGGGAATGACCTCTTCGAGGAGAGCAACGAAGACCGTGAAGACTCGTTAGAATTTTGTAACCAACTCTTTCCCCCTTACTCCACCCCTTAAATCTCGGGACGAGATTTCTTGTAGTGGAGGAGATTTGTAACACCCCCAGTGTCATGCTACAGTAACTCTCTGTGATTAAACTAATCATTTTTCCAAACAGTGCTTAATCACCTTTGTTCAATATCCCATTTGAAATTCCAGTCAATTCAAATTCAAGTGAAGTTTGAAGTTGCTCAAAAGTTGCTGGAAAAATGTTCATCATTTGTCAAAAATTCCATAACAATTATTGTTAAGGAACACAACATCATCATCAACTCTAAATGGTCCTAATGCATTTTAACAGAGCAAAAATAGCCTTTAAAATTCCCTTTTCTTTATTGTGTAAATTCAATTGAACTCTAAAAATGCCCAAACTTTTTGTGGCAGTGCTGGATATTGCAAAGTAATTATGTGACCAAGTTTCACATTTTTGCAAAATCTTATGGAAGCTCAAAATATTACTAAACCCCTTTCTGCAAAAAGAAAAGAGCAAAAGAAAAAGAAAAAGAAGCCCCCTTTTCAGTTCCCCTGGGCTCTAGCCCACCAGGGCAAACCCAGCAGGCCGGCCCACTTACCCCTTCCCCTACCTCCTGTTCATCCCCGTGCGGTGGTCGACTGAGGCACATCCGTCGCCGCAGATGACCACGTGTCGGCCATCCGCCGCTCCCCAGTGTGGATAAGGCGCGCCTCGGCTCTCTCCCCTCCTAACCCTAGTGCCCACTCTCCCCTCTCCCTCTTCCTGGAGCTCGCCCACCCCTTCCTTCTCTCTGCCGAGCACAACCGAGCGTGGCCGCCGCCACATCTCCGTCGACCCCGCGGCCACCGAGCCCTTCCAACCCCGCCAATCTATCCGGGAGCCCTAGCGCCGTCGACCCCTTCGCCTGGTGTCGTTGGATCAAGTCGGGGAGCAGCACAGCAACGACGGCGACCCGATCCCCTTCTTCGGCCATCGCGACGCCGCTGCCTCGATTCACTGCACCGAGTCCTCCCCGAGCACGCTGTCGTCCCCCTACAGCCTCGCCGTGAGCTCCTTCCCCTCCTCCCCCTCTCCAATCTCCCTCGCGCGCCTCCTAGCTAGCTCGCCACCGTCGCCCGAGCGTGTTGCCGCCGACGAGCTCGGCGCCGTGGCCATGGGCGCCTTAACATGAGGCCGAGTGCCGCATCGTGTTCCTGGGGTTCCCAGGGGCCCAACGCGCGCGTACGTTGCTCTCGCCGAGCCCCGTAGCGCCGACCCCGTGCTCCGACCGGATGCGCCTCCGTGTAGCTCGTCGCTGGCGTCGTTCCGGCGACCTTTTGGTCTTTTGCTCGCGCCCATCTTGTTCGCGCGTGCACGTAGGCCTCGCCCCGCTCTCTGGATAGCCCGAACTCGCGCCGTACCACCGCTGTCGTTGCTCGCCCGAAGCACATCGCCGCCGGCGAGCTCGAAGCACTCGCCCCCGTCCGTTCCAGCCACCACTGTTCGATGCGCGACGCCGAGCCGTGTCGAACACGCCCAGCCACAACCTCGCAGACCCCCTGTGCGCGAAATTTGCGCCCCTCCCGAGCCGTGTCGCCGCGTTTGGCTCGCCGGAGTCAACTCCAGCGCGTCTCCGGCCGGTGTCCGACGTGGCGTCCACGTGGCACCACCTAGGCCACTGACTGGTGGGCCAGGGCCCCCCTTGACCTGTTGACTTGGGTCAACACTGACGTGGCCCTCCAATGCCATTGACATGTGGGCCATGCGCTAATTAAACAGGTTTTATAAATAAACAAAATGCTAATTAATCTGTTAATTAGTTTAATGACTAATTAGTCGCTGACTAATGGGGCCCACACCCCTAACTGCTACTGTTAGTCAAGTTAATCCACTGTTAACCCACAGAGGTTGACATGTGGATCCCGGTGGCCCCACTGGTCAGATTTGACCTGGTCAGTGCGGTTGTTGAGTGCCAACGTCACACCTATGTCATACTGATGTCATATTTCCTTTTCTGTTAATTTGAATAATTCCAGATAATGCTTTAAACTTTAGAAATTCATAGTAATTAAACCGTAGCTCGGATGAAAATGTTTTCTATATGAAAGTTGCTCAGAAAAATCCAACGAATCCGAATATGCGGTCCGTTCATCTGTCACATGCCCCTAGCATGCTGAACATGGAACCGTCCCCTCTCTTTCATCTGTCCGGAATCCGCCTAACGCCGGGAATTCATCCTTGGATGTTTATCCCCTCCGTCTGCAACGTGTAGTACTACGTTAGGGCAACCCTAGCTCTGCCCGTCGTCATGTTGTGCCTTGTGATGCATTGTTTGCTCTGTATTTACTGTTTTTTCCACCTCTTCTCTCCGATAGACCCCGAGACCGATGATGTCGCTGTGATCGACTACGTCACCGACGACCCCTCCTTCTTGTCTGAGCAACCAGGCAAGCAAACCCCCTTTGAGCATTCCAATATTGCCCATTTCTTTCCCTCTCATGCTTGCATTAGAACTGCTACTGCTTTCTGTATGATCCTACTCTGATGCATAGCCTGTTGTTGTTACCTGCTTTCATACCTTACCTGCTTATCCTAAACTGCTTAGTATAGGTTGGTTAGTGATCCATCAGTGGCCCCCACCTTGTCCTTGTTGCCCCTGCTTCATCATTGAAGACCTGATCAACGGGATCGAAGACCAGGCCCCGACACCGCACATCACCCCCCTAGTTGTACGACTCTACAGAGTTACCATCGAGTGCCGAGGGTGGAACCTCTCACACCACTCCTGATGAGATCTCTATAGTGTAGCTAACTGGTCGAGGTCATCGAGGGTGATTTCCTCCTTAACCACTCCCGTTACGGCTCTGTCGTGCAACCCCTCAAGTGTGAACCTCGACGGTGGATCCTCTTATGTTCACCTTGATGATAACATCGAGTGGAATTCTCCGGGGGTGATTCCTCGGGTTTTCCCTTTGGTGTTAGACACACAGTTACTATGGTTACTATGACTTTACACTGAGCCATGTTACTAAAGACGAGTCATCCCCGAGGGGTACCCGCGCGAGCTTAATAGCGAGTGATGTGGAGTCGGGCGGACCTGGAAGGTGCCCGCGAGATACTTACGAGGCATGGTCGGGCATTCTTAGCCCTTGTCGCAAGTACTCGAGATGGGGCGACGGGGTCACATCGATCGTGAGTCTCTACTCCTTACCGTGTGTTCCTAATCCACTATGATTTGGATATTTGATCCGAGGGGCCTCTGGCCTGATAGCACTAACCATCACGTGGGCATAGTATGGGCGTTCTGCGTCCTATACATCAGCCGAAGCTTAATAGACGTTAGCGACTGAGCGGCGCGCGCCGGGTTGGACTGCGTAAGCTCCTGCCTTGTTGAAGGAGGTAGCTAGGTCTGCTCACCGGCCGCGTACGCAACGTGCAGGAGTTCCCGGGGAGATGGCCCTTGACCCCTGGGGGCATAGGTTTAGTCCGGCGTGCTGGCCTCTGTATTAAGCCTAGGTCGGGTTGCGGCGTATTGTTTGGCCGAGGCCGGGCATGACCCAGGAAAGTGTGTCCAACCGGAGTTAATCGAGCGTGGTGGGTAAGTTGGTGCACCCCTGCAGGGAAGAAAACATCTATCGATAGCCTGTCCTACGGTAACAGACACTTGGAGTTGTATCTCGATCGATACAACTAGAACTGGATACTTGTGATGAGAAATGGATGGATATGAGAATTGGATTGTGATGATAACTGGATAGTATGGCTCTGGGATTGCTTTCTCGCAAGGAGTCGAGAAAGGATCTTTGGCCGAGGTTGATAACACTTCTACTACTCTACTCCCTCCTGTTGCTACAAGATGGTGGTTTCCAGAAGATGCTAGTCTTCGATAGGCTAGGCTTTTCCCTTCCCTTCTGGCATTCTGCAGTTTAGTCCACAGATACAACCCATTCCTTTGATACAGATGCATACTTAGTTTAGATCTGATGTAAGTCTTGCGAGTACTTTGGATGAGTACTCACGGTTGCTTTACTACTTCTTTTTCCCCCATACCTGATTGTTGCGACCAGATGACGAATCCCAGGAGACAAACGACGCCACTGATAACTGCTACTACCCGGAGGATGCCTACTACTACGTGAAGACCGCAGACGACTAGGAGTAGTTGGGAGGCTCCCAGGCAGGAGGCCTTGCCTTTTCGATCGTTGTTGATTTTGTGCTAGCCTTCTTAAGGCAATCTTGTTTAACTCATGTCTATACTCAGATATTGTTGTTTCTGCTGACTCTTGTGTATTCGAGCTTATGTATTCGAGCCTTCGAGGCCCCTGGCTTGTAATAGAAAGCTTGTATTATTTTAATTTGTGTCTAGAGTTGTGTTGTGATATCTTCCCGTGAGTCATTGATCTTGATCGTACACATTTGCGTGTATGATTAGTGTACGATTGAATCGAGGGCGTCACACAGACGTTCATAACATCTGAAGTTGCTCCTGCAGCGGGCTTTGCACCTAGCGGTGCCTCTAGAACGTAATTTTTCTGTGCAGCAATGAGGATAATCCTCAAGTTACGGACCCAGTCCGTGTAGTTGCTACCATCATCTTTCAACTTAGTTTTCTCTACACTACTAGGAAAATGATTTTTTACGACGGGGTATGTGGTTGTTAAAAGTTAGAATGTGGTCGTTGAAAGTCATTAACGACCACAACTTTGTGGTCGTAATAGGCTCCGTCGTTAAAAGTATAACGACCATATACTTTTTCCCATTGTTATTTTGTAACAACAAGAGAGTGTGTTGTCGTTAATTTTGAGAGAATAACGACCACAGTTTGTGTATTAGCGACCACTTTTCTCATTGCTAAAATTGTTTTGATTGATGCTAAATGTTACTCCCTCTGTCCCAAAATGTAAGACGTTTTTTTACCACTTTAGCTTTTCTCTCAACTTTTAAAGATTAGCGACCACACCAATTAGGCAATTAAAGAATCTGAACAACCAAAGTATCATAGTCCTGATTTTATTGATCAAAACCATATATATTGAACATGATCCTCACATACATTTCTGGAGATAAAGTACCATTCAGAAATTATGAACCCCAAAACTCTCTAGATAACCATTGTAGTTGTTCATCTCTAACAAGAAATCATGCAACAACTAGAGAAGAGATTTTCTTTTCATAATCTTCGGCCATGACACACCATCATCAGTCCTTGTACTTAAGTGCATATCATTCTTCACCAATTACTATAGCACCTCTTGATGCTTGTATTACGGTGGACCATCAGTTCTACAAAAACATAATTGATTTGTAAGTCAGATATATTTACCTCTTAGGGATTCTGCCAAATTAAATCAAAAGAGGAAATTGTACACAAAAGTGTGTTAGTTATAAGTAGTATATATTATGTACACCTAATATATTTTCAGAGATTGATGCTCAATAATCAAGCGATGCTTACATCGACCCATCTCCAGAAATTGGAGTCAATAGGCCATCCATGGAAGAGGTCATTCTGCAATCATCAGACACATTAAATATTCTTTTTAGTTGAGAAGACAAGACAAAATTTTCAATCGTGTACACGATAATAAGAACTTAGGTAGACAAACCCACGGTCCTTCCTTTCAGATCTTTCAAGTAGAGAAAATGAAAATATGTGTTGATCACAAGTGTAGGCACTTACCTGGATCATGTGCAACACCCATCTCCAAGAATCCCTTGAGAAGACTGGTATCATCTATCACCTGTACGACCCTGCATCCATGTTTGCATCTACACTTTCAAAATGAAAAAATGCAAACAAAAATGGTGCAGTGAAGAATACAATTAGTTAATCACATGTTGCACGGCTGCTTGTGGACGTCCCAGCAATGCTCACGCCTAGATCTGTTAGATCTGTTCTGTTCATGGCATGACAAAGACGACCAGTCAAATTCAGAATCTGCTATAACATGTTGTACTGTGCATCATCATCGACATCATGCTTACTTGTGCATCTCGCCGCCGTTTTTCCTGGAGGTGACGTTGACATCGGCGCAGGCCCTTTGGTCGTGTAAAGCGCGGCTACGAGATCTCCAAACTGTGCCTCCTCATGGTGTCCGCGGCTGCCACCACCGAGATATCATCGCGTGGCCCGCTCCCATGAGGAACGCTGGGGAGGATGTCCACGGGAACTGGAATCTGGCCGACATCCCCTGCAGCCCGCCCGAAATCCGGCGCTGCACGCAAGATCTGGAGGGAGGTGGGAGAGCGGAAGGGAGAGGAGGACGAGGCGGCGGCTGGAAGAAAGAGAGGCGGCAGGGAGAGCTCTCGAGGGAAATCAGCGCATGCGAAGGCTATCTAGATTTGATTGGTAATTATCTTCCTCTTTTATCGTTTGTTTTATCAGATAAGGACATAAATTACTCTAAGCATAACAAAACTAACGACGGGCAGACCTACTCTTGTTAGGGAGGTTTCGTAGAGTTAGTTTGGAGGAATTCCTAGTTTGGACGTGGGACTAGCACACCGTACTAATAACAACCGAGGATTGTTAGTTGTTGGTCGTTATTGGCCTAATATCTACTAGTGCTAGGAGCGCATTAAAATTTAAAGGAACAGTAGTACGGGCCATTTATCTACAACAATATAGACATGCAAAATACTATCAGGTACTAAGTTAATGATAAATTAAAGTTCAATTAATCATATTACTTAAGAACTATCACTTAGATAGACATCCCTCTAGTCATCTAAATGATCATGTGATCCATATCAACTAAACCATGTCCGATCATCACGTGAGATGGAGAGGTTTTTAATGGTGAACATCACCATGTTGATCATATCTACTATATGATTCACGCTCGACCTTTCGGTCTTAGTGTTCCGAGGCCATATCTGCATATGCTAGGCTCGTCAAGTTTAATCTGAGTATTCTGCTTGTGCAAAACCGGCTTGCACCCATTGTATGTGAACGTAGAGCTTATCACATCCGATCATCACATGGTGTCTCGGCACGACGAACTGTACCAACGGTGCATACTCAGCGAGAACACTTATACCTTGAAATTTAATGAGAGATCATCTTATAATGCAACAGGCATACTAAGCAAAATAAGATGCATAAAAGATAAACATCACATGCAATCAAAATAAGTGATATGATATGGCCATCATCATCTTGTGCCTTTGATCTCCATCTCCAAAGCACCGTCATGACCACCATCGTCACCGGTTTGACACCTGGATCTCCATCGTCTCGCCAACTATTGCTTCTACGACTATCGCTACCGCTTAGTGATAAAGTAAAGCAATTACATGGCGATTGCATTTCATACAATAAAGCGACAACCATATGGCTCCTGCCAGTTGCCGATAATTTTTACAAAACATGATCATCTCATACAACAATTTACATATCGTCACGTCTTGACCATATCACATCACAACATGCCCTACAAAAACAAGTTAGACGTCCTCTACTTTGTTGTTGCAAGTTTTATGTGGTTGCTACGGGCTTCTAGCAATAACTGTTCTTACCTACGCATCAAAACCACAATGATTTTTCATCAAATGTGCTGGTTTAACCTTCAACAAGGATCGGGCGTAGTCAAACTCGATTCAACTAAAGCTGGAGAAACAGACACCCACTAGCCACCTGTGTGCGAAGCACGGCGGTAGAACCAGTCTCATGAACGCGGTCATGTAATGTCGGTCTGGGCCGGTTCATTCAACAATACCACCGAATCAAAGTATGACATGCTGGTAAGCAGTATGACTATTATCGCCCACAACTCTTTCTGTTCTACTCGTGCATATAACATCTACGCATAGACCTGGCTCGGATGCCACTGTTGGGGAACACAGTATTTTAATTTTTTTACCTACGATCACGGAAGATCTATCTAGGAGATTCATAGCAACGAGAGGGGAAGAGTGTGTCTATGTACCCTCGTAGACCGAAAGCGGAAGCGTTTAGTAACACGGTTGATGTAGTCGAACGTCTTCGTGATCCAACCGATCCAAGTACCGAACGTACGACACCTCCGCGATCTGCACACGTTCAGCTCGATGACGTCCCTCGAACTCTTGATCCAGTTGAGGCCAAGGGAGAGTTCTGTCAGCACGACGGCGTGGTGACGGTGATGATGAAGTTACCGACGCAGGGCTTCGCCTAAGCACTACGACAATGTGACCGAGGTGTAAAATTGTGGAGGGGGGCACCGCACACGGCTAGAGATCAACTTGTGTGTCTATGGGGTGCCCCCTCCCCCGTATATAAAGGAGGGGAGGAGGAGGCCGGCCGGCCCTAGGGGGCGCGCCCAAGGAGGGGAGTCCTACTAGGACTCCTAGTCATAGTAGGATTCCACCAAGAGGGAGAGAGGGGGAAGGAAGGAGAGGGAGAGAGGGAGAAGGAAAGGCGGCGCCGCTCCCCCTTCCCTTCTCCAATTCGGACTGCAAGGGGGGCGCGGCCTACCATGTCTGTCCTCCTATCTCTCCACTAAGGCCCGTGGTGGTCCATTAGTTCCCAGGGTTCTGGCAACCCCTCCGGCACTTCGGTTTTACCCGAAACACTTCCGATGTCCAAATAACATGGTCCAATATATCAATTTGTATGTCTCGACCATTTCGAGACTCCTCGTCATGTCCGTGATCTCATCCGGGACTCCGAACAACCTTCGGTACATCAAATCACATAACTCATAATATAAATCGTCGTCGAACGTTAAGCGTGCGGACCCTACGGGTTCGAGAACTATGTAGACATGACTGAGACACACCTCCGGTCAATAACCAATAGCGGAACATGCATGCTCATATTGGTTCCTACATATTCTACGAAGATATTTATCGGTCAAACCGCATAACAACATACGTTGTTCCCTTTGTCATCGGTATGTCACTTGCCCGAGATTTGATCGTCGGTATCATCATACCTAGGTCAATCTCGTTACCGGCAAGTCTCTTTACTCGTTCCGTAATGCATCATCCCGCAACTAACTCATTAGTCACTTTGCTTGCAAGGCTTATAGTGATGAGCATTACCGAGAGGGCCCAGAGATACCTCTCCGAAACACGGAGTGAAAAATCCTAATCTCGATCTATGCCAACTCAACAAACACCATCGGAGACACCTGTAGAGCATCCTTATAATCACCCAGTTACGTTGTGACGTTTGATAGCACACAAGGTGTTCCTCCGGTATTCAGGAATTGCATAATCTCATAGTCATAGGAACATGTATAAGTCATGAAGAAAGTAATAGCAATAAACTAAACGATCATAGTGCTAAGCTAACGGATGGGTCTTGTCCATCACATTATTCTCTAATGATGTGACCCCGTTCATCAAATGAAAACACATGTCCATGGCTAGGAAACTTGACCATCTTTGATAAACGAGCTAGTCAAGTAGAGGCAAACTAGGGACAATCTGTTTGTCTATGTATTCACACATGTACTAAGTTTCCGGTTAATATAATTCTAGCATGAATAATAAAACATTTATCATGATATAAGGAAATGTAAATAATAACTTTATTATTGCCTCTAGGGCATATTTCCTTTCACTTTTGATAAGTGAGAGTGTCGAACCCAACGAGAAGCATAAGGAATTGATAGGCGGTTTCATCAAGGTATCCTCTGCAAGTGTTTTAATATAGTTTGATAAATAGTTTGATGGCAAGTAACAAGTAACTAAAGTAGCAAGTTATGGCCCAATTCTTAATTATGTTAAGGAAAAGCTGGTTATACTCCTAATAATGATTAAAATGCTCTTGAGGACACACAGGAATATTGTCGAGTTACTTTCACCACAATTTATCGATTCGTGTTCGTTGCCTTGATAAGTATTATGTGGGTGGACTGGAGCTAAGGTATTGTTATTACTAGAACAAACACCTGCTTATGATTACACCTTCCATATGGATCCAAAACAGCTCATGGAACAATTCTTAAACTGGGATTTAGGTTTTTATCACCCCCTATCTTGTACAAAATAATTCCACGATGCCTTCCCCTAGGCCCAAAAATGGTGAACTGTCATGTAGTTGACGTTCACATAACACCACCATAGGAAGAACAACACAAAAAAATATCAAAACACTGAATGGTGATCAACTTCACATGATTGTTGATAATAAGACTTCTCCCATATCCCAAAATACAAATAAAACTACTCACCACTCACCATATTAACCATATTCAGTTGGTATAAATATGCAATTAACAAATAATGATCTTCCACCAAGTAAACCAACTAGCATCAACTACAAGATGTTATCAATACTACCAACATGTAACACCCCGGATATGATTTACCTAATATGTAATCCAACTCTTGCTGTTTCCGGCATTAAGTTATTTTATTTTCTCGGGTTCGGGTTTTTGTCTCCGTGTGTTGTTGTTGTTGTCATGCATCTCATATCATGTCATCATGTGCATTGCATTTGCATACGTGTTCGTCTCATGCATCCAAGCATTTTCCCCGTTGTCCGTTTTGCATTCCGGTGCTTCGTTCTCCTCCGGTGGTCTTTTCTACCTTTCTTTCGTGTGTGGGGATTAAACATTTCCGGATTGGACCGAGACTTGCCAAGCGGCCTTAGTTTACTACCGGTAGACCGCCTGTCAAATTTCGTACCATTTGGACTTCGTTTGAGGCTCCAATGGTTAACCGAGGGACCGAGAAGGCCTCGTGTGTGTTGCAGCCCAACACCCTTCCATTTTGGCCCAAAACCCACCAAAATCCTCCCCATCATCTAGAGCGTTCGATCACGATCGCGTGGCCGAAAACTGCACCTCATTTGGACTCTCCTAGCTCCTCCTATGCCTATATATAGTACCCCCTCAGAAATTCCCGATGAAAACCTAACCCCCCTTCTCCCACAGCGCGCCGGACAACATCTGCCGGCGCCCGACGTGTCCGCCCCGCCCGCCAGCACCACGTGGCATCTCCCCATTCACCGAACCGCCGCGCCCACATCGCCGCGGATCCCGTCGGCCCGCGGAGCCCGTCCCGGGCCCCCGAGGCCCATCGGCCGCCACCCGCCGCCCCCGCGCCCTTGCCTCCATCTCCGGCGCGCCCCGCCGCCGCGCGCAGTTCTCCGGCAAGCTCCGGCGCTTCCTCC
>NC_041388.1:81234681-81328823 GCF_002162155.2 Triticum dicoccoides
TCCTCCGGCCGGCGCCGCACCAAGCCGCCGCGGCCATCCCCGACCCGCGCCGCGGACGCCACCGCCGCCACCGTCCTCGCCCGGGGCCCGGCGAGCCCTTCCCCTCCTCCGGCGAGCTCCGGCAGCCGCTTCCCCAACGGACTCCGGCGAGGCCCTCGATGAACCTCAATCCACGCGCCGGATCCAGATCTGGGAATTAGGGTTGACCTAATTTTTTTCCCTAAGTCAGCAGATTATATTGCCATGTTCATCGCATCGTAACTTTGCATCCGTAGATTCGTTTTGGGCATATAGCATATCAAAATGTTCGCCTCAGAGAGAACATCATTTCATCTCATTGCATCATTTCCATTTGAGTTCATCTTGATGCCCGAAATGTTGTTGGAAAAGTGCTATTTGAGATAATTGTCAGATCTGCTGCTCCCAATAGCTATTTGTCATTTTTGCCATGATTATTGTGTGCATGATATGCCCCTGAGCTCTACATGAGTTTTGTTATATGCTTTTTCATCTTTCCAGAGGTGCTATCCATGTATTTTTGTGTTATGTGTGGTGACTAGCACAAGCTTGCAAAGTGGTGCATTTGTTAATGCTGATTTCAGGGACTTAGCAATTCCACTAAGTCCTTGATTTGTTTTTATCAATATGTCATATGTTCATGTTGTTTCCTAGTGATCCGTGCCTCTTTTGAGGATGATCAGTAAGGGTGATTTGTTAATCTTGTAGTGCTCTATCCATCCATGTCTTTGTTTGCAATTATGGAGCAACCTAGCTTGAGTCAATCGAGCTCTACTTTTGCTATTTCGTGAATCTGGGCAGATTCTCTACTTGTTAGCGATTTTGCCGAGGATGTTGTAGTTGATCCGTGCATGATATGTTATTGTTCTTGTCATGTCTATCTTTTATAATGTGTATTCTTGATGGGTGTATGCTTAGATTGTCATGACATGCTCTGTAGTGAGTGCATCGAGCTCGTAAACATGCCTACTTGATATCTGATTTGCATGCTCCAGTTTTTCACTAAGTCTGAGATCTGATTATGTTTTTGCCATGTTCACATGCTTGCAATTGTATTTTCTGATCCCTTTTGGCTCAAGGTCACTAAGGGACTTTTGTTAAGCTCTTTGAGTAGCTGCATGTCATGTCTTGATTTGCCATGTTAAGTTCCTGTAGCATCTAGTTGTCATGCTCCAAAGTGTGCTACCTGATCTGAAATTCCAGACAAGTGTTAATTTCACTGTCTGAAATCTGTTTACCAATTACACTTTCGCCATGCTTGTTTGAACCTGTTAATGGATGATTTGGCCATAGCTCAGTGTTCATCTTTTGTTAAGCATTATGAATGGATCCCTGCCATGTATTTTGTTGCCATGTTTGGGTGCTGTAGCAAGCTTAACTTGTTGCATTTAGATGGCTACTTGCTGTATATCGCAGACCGGTGCCATATTTGAATTGCTTGCCATTTCCAAACCGTGTCTCTGATTCCGGTGTTCTTTATATCGATTTCAACCGAAATCACCTCACCTTTCCAGTGGCACAATTGGATTTCCAAGTTGAGGCCAGGTTCAATTATTCCTTGTCAAATCTTGCATATGCATCACATATCGCATCCCGCATAGCATACCATGTTTGCATCTTGTTGCTTGGGTTGTGCACGCGGTTGATTGCGTTCCTTTTGCTTGTTTCTCTTGTTTGGGTAGAGCCGGGAGACGAGTTCGCTAATGAGGAGCCCGTTGAGTTTTCTTTCGAGGATCCAGTCAACTCTGACAACTTTGCAGGCAAGATGATCATACCCTCGAAATCACTTCTATCTTTGCTTTGCTAGATGCTCGCTCTTTTGCTATGCTTATTCTACGATGCCTACCACTTGCTTATCATGCCTCCCAGATTGCCATGTCAAACCTCTAACCCACCATGTCCTAGCAAATCGACGATTGGCTATGTTGCCGCTTTGCTCAGCCCCTCTTATAGTGTTGCTAGTTGCAGGTGAAGATTGGAGACCGTTCCTTGTTGGAACATTATTTACTTGTTGGGATATCACTATATTATCTTGTTATCTTAATGCATCTATATACTTGGTAAAGGGTGGAAGGCTCGGCCTTTTGCCTAGTGTTTCGTTCCACTCTTGCCGCCCTAGTTTCCGTCATATCGGTGTTATGTTTCCGGATTTTGCGTTCCTTACGCGGTTGGGTGATAATGGGAATCCTTTGACAGTTCGCCTTGAATAAAGCTTTTCCAGCAATGCCCAACCTTGATTTTACCATTTGCCACCTAGCCTCTTTTTCCCTTGGGTTTCCGAAGCCCAAGGGTCATCTTATTTAAACCCCCCCGGGCCAGTTCTCCTCTGAGTGTTGGTCCACCTCGTCAGCCACCGGTGGCCACCAGGGGCAACTCTGGGCTGGCCTGCCGGAAGTTTGGACAATCTGAGTGTGCCCTGAGAACGAGATATGTGCAGCTACTATCGGGATTTGTCGGCACATTCGGGCGGTGTTGCTGGATTTGTTTTAACTTGTCGAAGTGTCTTGTAGAACCGGGATATTGAGTCTGATCGGAATGTCTCGGGAGAAGGTATATCCTTCGTTGACCGTGAGAGCTTGTCATGGGCTAAGTTGGGACTCCCCTGCAGGGATTTGAACTTTCGAAAGCCGTGCCCGCGGTTATGGGCAGATGGGAATTTGTTAATGTCCGGTTGTAGATAACTTGAACCAAAACTTAATTAAAATGAATCAACTGTGTGAGTTACCGTGATGGTCTCTTCTCGGCGGAGTCCGAGAAGTGAACACGGTGTTGGAGTATTGCTTGTCGTAGGTTGTGATAAGAACCGAAACTCGATGTGAGGTCCGATCAGTTGTTGCGGCCCGACCTTTCACGATACTCCACCACCAGCAGTAGCAACCTCTCGCCCGCGCACGCGATGTACACAAAGTAGAGGGTTTGAACCTTGCGGCCCAGCACGAGAAAACCAATCTCGACGAAGGTACTCACATGTAAAACAATTTCCACGAAGAGAAATCGCAACACAGAGGTTTTCTAAAAATTCCTCCAAAACTTGATACGGGTGTCTACCCTGAAAAACACATCATGTCTATTTCATATAAAAAATAACCTGCTTTACAATGAACGCATCATGGCTTTATATATTAGCCAATCCATCTAACTTGAGAAACAAACCGAACTATTCATCAATTGATATCTCTCACGGTTAAACATAAAAGGAAACTAATTCTGTTGTAGGTTCGTGTGTCTTCTCTGATTGCATGGCAGGTGGACCCCATCCAATTTCCTTTAAGGAAAGAAGACTCCATGCGCTGCATCTTCTACATGTTCCTCCCTGATACGTCTCTTTGCCTCGCAAGAATAAATATAAAAATCTAAATTGCATTGATTTCCTTTTAAACCAGCGTACAACGCCTCTATATCTCCGATTAGAATATTCCCTTGTAAACTCATTCATACGTACAACCTTGTGGCCTGAGTATGCACGGCTCAAGGACCGATGAGATCCATGCAAGTAGTACTCACGTTGTAGTTTTCCATTACCATATAACTCAGTTCGTTTCTTATCTCCCGGGACCAAATCAAGAAATACACCGTAATTGCATGCGCTCAGAACAAAACAAGAATGATTGTTCAATGATTTGACCACCGAGCCATCTTCACTCAACTGAAAATAATTAGGAGCGTAGATATTTCGCTGTATTGATCCCTCGACATCACTAGCATCAACGTCCGTATCATCCTCTCCTCCTTGAAACGAAACCGTCCTCGGTTTCGGATCAGTCTCTTCAACAATATTTATTTTTGCAGACTGAGCAGCCATCAAAAAAATTCTAGAGTTTCAACCTTCTTCTTTACTTCTGATGCAGCTTGAGAAATATCCCGCTTCTTGCGATCGGTCATATACTTCTCGGATGTGTATGAATCAAGTGGTACGTGTTGTCCTCCACATAGAAAAGAAAATTCTCCAGCCCAATGATATGTCAATTGTCTTTTATCTGTCCATGGTCTGCCTAGTAGTAGAGAGCAAGCATGCATGTGCATAGGAAGCACATCACACACGACCAGATCATCATATCCAGATAAAGTAAATTTTACCTCAACACGATGCTTGATCATGGCAAACTTGTCCTCCCACCGAAGCTCATATGGTTCTAGATGTTCAGTTAACGGCAAGTGCAAAGCATCAACCACGGTCTGACTCACCAAATTCATATTGGAATAGCAATTCATCAATGTTGCACAACTCGCCGGCCCTACACGCACACGCGTAAAGCATTGGTACCACGGCAAAGCACGCAATGGATCCTTCTCCACCACCATCATCATTTGCGAGCTACAATCTTTTCTCATGATAAAAAAAATATTCAATAGTAACTCGAAGAAAAATATTGTGTCATGAACAACTTTTGCTCTGAATACCACCTGATGTGAACCAAACCTCGATGTGAGGTCCAATCGGTTGTTGCGGCCCGACCTTTCACGACACTCCACCACCAGCAGTAGCAACCTCTCGCCCGCGCACGTGATGTACACAAAGTAGAGGGTTTGAACCTTGCGGCCCAGCATGAGAAAACCAATCTCGACGAAGGTACTCACGTGCAAAACAATTTCCACGAAGAGAAATCGCAACACGGAAGTTTTCTAAAGATCCCTCCAAAACTTGATACGGGTGTCTACCCTGAAAAACACATCGTGTCTATTTCATATAAAAAATAACCTGCTTTACAATGAACGCATCATGGCTTTATATATTAGCCAATCCATCTAACTTGAGCAACAAACCGAACTATTCATCAATTGATATCTCTCACGGCTAAACATAAAAGGAAACTAATTCTATTGTAGGTTCGTGCGTCTTCTCTGATTGCAGGCAGGTGGACCCCATCCAATTTCCTTTAAGGAAAGAAGACTCCATGCGCTGCATCTTCTACATGTTCCTCCCTGATACATCTCTTTGCCTCGCAAGAATAAATATAAAAATCTAAATTGCATTGATTTCCTTTTAAACCAGCGTACAACGCCTCTATATCTCCGATTAGAATATTCCCTTGTAAACTCATCCATATGTACAACCTTGTGGCCTGAGTATGCACGGCTCAAGGACCGATGAGATCCATGCAAGTAGTACTCACGTTGTAGTTTTCCATTACCATATAACTCAGTTCGTTTCTTATCTCCCGGGACCAAATCAAGAAATACACCGTAATTGCATGCGCTCAGAACAAAACAAGAATGATTGTTCAATGATTTGACCACCGAGCCATCTTCACTCAACTGAAAATAATTAGGAGCGTAGATATTTCGCTGTGTTGATCCCTCGACATCACTAGCATCAACGTCCGTATCATCCTCTCCTTCTTGAAACGAAACCGTCCTCGGTTTCGGATCAGTCTCTTCAACAATATTTATTTTTGCAGACTGAGCAGCCATCAAAAAAATTCTGGAATTTCAACCTTCTTCTTTACTTCTGATGCAGCTTGAGAAATATCCCGCTTCTTGCGATCGGCCATATACTTCTCGGATGTGTATGAATCAAGTGGTACGTGTTGTCCTCCACATAGAAAAGAAAATTCTCCAGCCGAATGATATGTCAATTGTATTTTATCTGTCCATGGTCTGCCTAGTAGTAGAGAGCAAGCATGCATGTGCATAGGAAGCACATCACACACGACCAGATCATCATATCCAGATAAAGTAAATTTTACCTCAACACGATGCTTGATCATGACAAACTTGTCCTCCCACCAAAGCTCATATGGTTCTAGATGTTCAGTTAACGGCAAGTGCAAAGCATCAACCACGGTCTGACTCACCAAATTCATATTGGAATAGCAATTCATCAATGTTGCACAACTCGCCGGCCCTACACGCACACGTGTAAAGCATTGGTACCACGGCAAAGCACGCAATGGATCCTTCTCCACCGCCATCATCATTTGCGAGCTACAATCTTTTCTCATGATAAAAAAAATCTTCAATAGTAACTCGAAGAAAAATATTGTGTCATGAACAACTTTTGCTCTGAATACCACCTGATGTGAACCGAACCTCGATGTGAGGTCCGATCGGTTGTTGCGGCCCGACCTTTCACGACACTCCACCACCAGCAGTAGCAACCTCTCGCCCGCGCACGCGATGTACACAAAGTAGAGGGTTTGAACCTTGCGGCCCACCACGAGAAAACCAATCTCGACGAAGGTACTCACGTGCAAAACAATTTCCACGAAGAGAAATCGCAACACAGGGGTTTTCTAAAGATCCCTTCAAAACTTGATACGGGTGTCTACCCTGAAAAACACATCATGTCTATTTCATATAAAAAATAACCTGCTTTACAATGAACGCATCATGGCTTTATATATTAGCCAATCCATCTAACTTGAGCAACAAACCGAACTATTCATCAATTGATATCTCTCACGGCTAAACATAAAAGGAAACTAATTCTATTGTAGGTTCGTGCGTCTTCTCTGATTGCATGGCAGGTGGACCCCATCCAATTTCCTTTAAGGAAAGAAGACTCCATGCGCTGCATCTTCTACATGTTCCTCCCTGATACATCTCTTTGCCTGGCAAGAATAAATATAAAAATCTAAATTGCATTGATTTCCTTTTAAACCAGCGTACAACGCATCTATATCTCCGATTAGAATATTCCCTTGTAAACTCATCCATACGTACAACCTTGTGGCCTGAGTATGCACGGCTCAAGGACCGATGAGATCCATGCAAGTAGTACTCACGTTGTAGTTTTCCATTACCATATAACTCAGTTCGTTTCTTATCTCCCGGGACCAAATCAAGAAATGCACCGTAATTGCATGCGCTCAGAACAAAACAAGAATGATTGTTCAATGATTTGACCACCGAGCCATCTTCACTCAACTGAATAATTAGGAGCGTAGATATTTCGCTGTATTGATCCCTCGACATCACTAGCATCAACGTCCATATCAGGTTGTTATCTAGTTATTCATTCGTGCTTTGCCTTCTCTTCTCGCTCTCTCTTGCGTACAGGTTAGCCACCATATATGCTAGTCGCTTGCTGCAGCTCCACCTATTACCTTGCCTTACCTATAAGCTTAAATAGTCTTGATCGCGAGGGTGCGAGATTGCTGAGTCCCTGTGGCTCACAGATTACTTCCAAACCAGATGCAGGGCCTGATGACTTCGTACCAGATGACGCGCTTGAGCTCAAGTGGGAGTTCGACGAGGACTCACGCCGTTACTGCGTGTCTTCCCTGATGATCAGTAGTGGTGCCCAGTTGGGGCGATCGGGGCCATGTCGCATGTTGGGTTGATCTTTTATTTTGGTACCGTAGTCGGACCATGAGTGATTGGATGATGTAATGCTATTTATGTACTTTGTTTGACGTGGCGAGTGTAAGCCAACTATGTACCTTCCCTTTTATTATCTATTTACATGAGATGTTGTGAAGATTGCCTTACTTGCGACATTGCTTTCAATGCGGTTATGCCTTTAAGTCGTGCTTCAACACGTGGGAGATATAGCCGCATCGAGGGCGTTACAAGTTGGAAATCAGAGCCTTCCCCGACCTTAGGAGCCCCCACTGCTTGATCGTTTTTAGCAGCCGAGTTGAGTCTAGAAAAAAAATGTTTTGAGTCATTTAGGAATTATATATCGGAGAGTTTAGGAATTCTTTTTACTCCCCAGTCCCTTCATCGCTCTGGTAAGGCATCCTGACGTGGAGTTTGTGACGAGAACATTGTTCTTGGTTCCTCCTGTCATTTAGGGGTTGTGGCAGTGTCCTGGAGAGTTGAGCTCCGAGGTGTTGTTGTCACAATTTTATCGTTGCAGTTCTGGAATACCTGAGTTTAGTCCGCCGACATCGAAAATCTCTTTTATGCAGTTGTTGGTGAGATAACCTCGACGCCACCCAGTACTGGGGCGGGAGTTCGGGAGTATTGCCATAACTTGTATAACAGATGCTTTTCGAAGGTTGAGGTAGATGGTTTCCGAAGTTTTTCTCGTTATGTGTTGAAGGATGGATACAGCTGGATGTAGGATTTGCTAGATTTGGGTGAGATATTATGCTTCCCCTGTATCCCCAACACCTGATTGCATAACCGGAAAGGTTCGGGAGTTTTATAGGTGGGAATTCTTGTAGCTCTAGTTCTTCTTCCATGGATATTTGGTTTGAGATTGGGATTTCTTACCGAGTATTCATTCTTGATCCGTACCTTGTTGATTTATTCCTCTACCAAAATTCTAAGTGGCTTCTCAATTTATGGATATGTGACCGGTTCAAGTGGAATGCATTCATTCATTTTGTTCGGATGTGAAGACTATATGTTGCAATTTCATCCCGCTTGATTCAGCTTCAATTTTATCTGTCGATGTGCTAACGGATGTCACCCTCTTCAGGATGGCTCCCGCTAAGAGCAGCAATCAGAATTAGAATCAAGATCCGCCACCACCTCCCCCTCCTCCGGAGGCATGGCAAGCTGTGATGGCCGCTACCAATGCAAACACGCAGTTGATCATGCAAATTCTTCAAGAGTGCAACCAAGCGAACCAAGGCAACCAAGGCAACAATCAGAATCACTTTGCTACACTCAACCAGTTCCTTGCTAACCAGCCAAAGACCTTCAGAAATTGTGTTGAGGCAACTGATGCTGACGACTGGCTCATGGACTTGTGCAAGCATTTCGAGTGTAGTAACATTAGGCTTGAGGACTTTGTCAAGTTCGCTTCCTTCCAACTCAAAGACCAAGCTGCAGAATGGTTCCAGCAGTACAAGGATTCTAGAGGAGGCTGTGTGATTACCTGGGATGAATCCCGTCAAGACTTCAAAGCTCATCATATTCCTCAGAGAGTGGTTGAAAGCAAGCGTGAGGAATTCCGCAACATAAAGCAAGGCTCTTTGTCTGTCTATGACTACAACAAGTTGCTTCAGAAGCTCGCCCGCTTTGCTAAGCAGGACGTCCCTGACGAGAAGAGCATGATATACCACTTCAGGGGTGGTCTCAGAGAAGAAATCCAGCTAGCTCTTGTTCTCTTTGAGCCCTTGAGGTACGATGAGTTCTACAACATGGCATTGAAGCAAGAGGCTGCTCAACCGAGGTGTGATGCTTCCAAGAAGCGAGTCAGAGATGTTACTCCTTCTTCCTCTACTCAAGTGGCTAAGCACCAGAAGTATTGGCTTCCTCCTCCTCCGTTCCGTCAGCCGTATCAGCAGAAGAGCAAAGGTGGCAGTGGATCTTCCCACCCACCCAACCCTGGCTTTCAGAACAAGACTTCGTCTCAAGCTTCAAGATCGAGTGCTCCGTATCACCGTCCGCTTTCAGAGGTCACGTGCAACAAGTGCCAACAGAAGGGTCACTATGCCAACAAATGCTTCAATCAGAGGCGTCTCCCTCCTCCTCCTCCTCCTGTGAGATCGGCAAGTACAGCTGTGGTCAAGCATAACCCCAAGCACGCCAAGGTCAATCTGATGAATGCAGCTCAGGCAGAGGACTCGTCAGATGTCATCATGGGTAACCTTCCTGTTAACGATGTTCCTGCAAAAGTACTTTTTGACACTGGTGCATCGCATTGTTTCATCTCGAAACCTTTTGCATCTAAGCATGAGTTGTCTTCCCAAGTTATGCATAAACCGTTAGCAGTTGTTTCTCCGGGTAAATGTCTGCTCGCTAACCACGAGATTCCGGATATTTCTATCATGATGGGTGATTTCAAGTTTCTGGCTTCTCCAATGGTCCTTGGTAACTCGGATATTGATCTTATTCTTGGGATGGATTGGCTTTCTAAGCACAAGGCTCAGCTTGATTGTGCAGCCAGGTAGATTCAATTGACTCATTCGTCTGAGGATGTAATTGTCTTTGTTGCTCGGGATAATACCATCTGTCTGTTTTCTCTCAATGAGAAGGGTGAACTGGATGCCATCTCTCAAATTCCAGTCGTTTGCGAATATCAAGACGTCTTTTCAGAAGAGCTTCCAGGAATGCCTCTGCACCGGCCAGTTGAATTCGTCATCAATCTTGAGCCTGGCACGGAACTAGTGTGCAAGCGTCCCTACAAGCTCGGACCTGAAGAGTTGAAGGAGCTGAAGAAACAACTCGATATTCAAGAACGTATGGGTCTCATCCGACCTAGTTCTTCTCCGTGGGGTTGTGGAGTTCTTTTTGTGAAGAAGAAGGATGGAACGGACTGAATTTGTGTTGACTATCGTCCATTGAACAAGAAGACTATCAAGAACAAATACCCACTTCCCAACATCAACGAGCTGTTCGAACAACTCAAAGGTGCCCAAGTAGTCTCCAAGCTTGATCTCCGTATGGGCTATCACCAGATTCGAATCCGTGAGCAAGATATTCCCAAGATGGCTTTCAGAACAAGCTATGGTTCATATGAATAGACTGTCATGTCTTTTGGCCTCGTCAATGCTCCTCCGACTTTCTCTCGCATGATGAACTTCATCTTCAACGCCTACACCAATGACTTCGTTTTGGTCTATCTCGACGACATTCTGGTCTTTTCGAAGAACAAGGAAGATCATGTCAAGCACTTGCGTTTAGTGCTTGATAAGCTCAGGGAACACCAGTTCTACGCCAAGTTCTCCAAGTGCGAGTTTTGGCTCGATGAGGTTCTTTATCTTGGGCATATCATCTCTGCCAAGGGCATTGCAGTGAATCCTCAGAAGGTGTCCGCAATTGTGAATTGGGAACCACCTCAGAACGTGAAGCAACTCCGTAGCTTCCTCGGTCTCGCAAGCTACTGTCGAAGGTTTGTTGAGAACTTTTTAAAGATCGTGAAGCCTCTCTCAAATCTTCTCCAGAAGCACGTCAAGTACGTTTGGTCTCCGGAGTGTAACATTGCTTTCAACACTTTGAAAGAGAAATTGGTCGCTGCTCCAGTGCTGACTCCTCCCGATGAATCCAAACCATTTGAGGTCTTCTGCGATGCCTCTCTCCAAGGTCTCGGTGCAGTGTTGATGCAAGAGAAGAAAGTTGTGGCTTATACCTCCCGCCAATTGAAGCCCAACGAGAAGAACTACCCCACTCATGACCTCGAGTTGGCGGCAGTTGTGCATGCTCTTTTGACTTGGAGACATCTCTTATTGGGAAGAAAAGTGGACATCTTACAAGAGTCTCAAGTACATCTTCACTCAGCCTAATCTCAACCTCAGGCAGACTCGATGGGTCAAAATGATTCAAGAGTATAATCCTAGTATCGAGTATACTCCAGGCAAGGCCAATGTGATTGCTGACGCATTGAGCAGGAAGGCTTATTGCAACAGTCTGATTCTCAAGCCTTATCAACCCGAGCTTTGTGAAGCTTTCCACAAACTAAATCTGCAAGTTGTTCCTTAAGGTTTCCTCGCCAACCTTCAAGTCTCTCCTACCTTGGAAGACCAGATTCGCGAGGCTCAACTTCTTGATGCTATGGTGAAGAAGGTGAAGATTGGGATTGCCAAGAGTCAACCCAAGTACAAGTGCTACCGCCTTGACGACAAGGATACTCTCTTCTTCGAGGATCGTATTGTTGTGCCCAAAGGTGATCTTCGTAAGGTTATCATGAACGAGGCTCACAATTCACTCCTCTCCATCCACCCTGGGAGTACGAAGATGTATCAGGACCTCAAGCAGGCTTATTGGTGGAATCGAATGAAGCGCGAGATTTCTCAGTTCGTGAATGAGTGTGATGTCTGCAGAAGAGTGAAGGCAGAACACCAAAGGCCAGCTGGTCTCCTCCAACCTCTTGCCATTCCAGAATGGAAGTTTGACCACATTGAGATGGACTTCGTGACTGGGTTTCCAAAGTCCAAGCATGGCAATGATGCTATATTCGTTGTCATCGACAAACTCACTAAAGTGGCTCACTTTCTGCCTATCAAAGAGTCAATCACTGCAGCTCAATTGGCGGAGCTCTATACCTCTCGGATTGTCTCTCTGCACGGTATTCCACAGGTGATCTCTTCAGACCGTGGCAGCATCTTTACCTCCAAGTTTTGGGAGTCTTTTCAGAAGGCCATGGGCACCAACATCCGCTTCAGCACAGCTTTCCATCCTCAAACTAGCGGTCAAGTCGAGCATGTCAATCAGATTCTTGAAGATATGCTCAGGGCTTGTGTGATCTCCTTCGGCATGAAGTGGGAAGATTGTCTTCCATATGCTGAATTCTCCTACAACAACAGTTTTCAAGCAAGTTCGGGCAAGGCCCCATTTGAAATTCTCTATGGCAGGAAGTGCCGTACCCCTCTCAACTGGTCTGAAACCGGCGAACGTAAACTTTTTGGAAATGACTTAATCACAGAGGTAGAGGAAATGTGCAAAGTCATTCGTGATAACCTCAAAGCAGCGCAATCGCACCAGAAGAGCTACTATGATAGTAAGCACCGTGATTTGGCTTTCGAGATCGGAGATCATGTGTACCTCCGCGTCTCTTCAATAAAAGGTACTCGTCGCTTTGGTATCAAAGGGAAGCTTGCCCCTAGATACGTGGGTCCTTTCAAGATCGTCAGCAAGAGAGGCGATCTCGCCTATCAACTCGAGCTTCCTTCAAACTTTGCAAATGTGCACGGCGTGTTCCATGTCTCTCAGCTCCGCAAGTGCTTCAAGACTCCTGACCGCACCGTCAACTTTGAAGACATTGAGCTCCAAGAATATCTCTCTTATCGTGAGCACCCCGTTGCTATTCTTGAAGAGACTGAACGCAAGACTCACAATAAGTCAATCAAATTCCTCAAAGTCAAGTGGTCACACCATTCCGACCATGAAGCCACCTGGGAACGCGAGGATCACCTCCGTTCTGAGTACCCGGCGTTCTTCCAGTCCTAGATCTCGGGACGAGATCCTTTTGTAGTGGTGGAGTGTTGTAACACCCCGGATATGATTTACCTAATATCTAATCCAACTCTTGCCGTTTCCGGCGTTAAGTTATTTTATTTTCTTGGGTTCGGGTTTTTGTCTCCGTGTGTTGTTGTTGTTGTTGTTGTCATGCATCTCATATCATGTCATCATGTGCATTGCATTTGCATACGTGTTCGTCTTATCCATCCGAGCAATTTCCCCTTTGTCCATTTTGCATTTCGGCGCTTCGTTCTCCTCCGGTGGTCTTTTCTACCTTTCTTTCGTGTGTGGGGATTAAACAATTTCGGATTGGACCGAGACTTGCCAAGCGGCCTTGGTTTACTATCGGTAGACCGTCTGTCAAGTTTCGTACCATTTGGACTTCGTTTGAGGCTCCAATGGTTAACCGAGGGACCGAGAAGCCCTCGTGTGTGTTGTAGCCCAACACCCTTCCATTTTGGCTCAAAACTCACCAAAACCCTCTCCGTCATCTAGAGCGTTCGATCATGATCGCGTGACCGAAAACCGCACCTTATTTGGACTCTCCTAGCTCCTCCTATGCCTATATATAGTACCCCCTCCGGAATTCCCGGTGAAATCCTAAACCCCCTTCTCCCACCGCGCGCCGGACAACGTCCGCCGGCGCCGGACATGTCCGACCCGCCCGCCAGCGCCACATGGCGTCTCCCCATTCACTGAACCGCCGCGCCCACATCGCCGCGGATCCCGCCGGCCCGCGGAGCCCGTCCCGGTCCCCCGAGGCCCATCGGCCGCCGCCCGCCGCCTGGGAGTCGCGCGCCGCCCCCGCGCCCTCGCCTCCATCTCCGGCGTGCCCCGCCGCCGCGCGCAGTTCTCCGGCGAGCTCCGGCGCTTCCTCCGGCCGGCGCCACACCAAGCCGCCGCGGCCATCGCCAACCCGCGCCGCGGACGCCACCGCCGCCACCGTCCTCGCCCGGGGCCCGACGAGCCCTTCCCCTCCTCCGGCAAGCTCCGGCAGCCGCTTCCCCAACGGACTCCAGCGAGGCCCCCGGTGAACCTCGATCCACACGCCGGATCCAGATCTGGGAATTAGGGTTGACCTAATTTTTTTCCCTAAGTCTGCAGATTATATTGCCATGTTCATCGCATCGTAACTTTGCATCCGTAGATCCGTTTTGGGCATATAGCATATCAAAATGTTCATCTCAGAGAGCACATCATTTCATCTCATTGCATCATTTTCATTTGAGTTCATCTTGATGCCCGAAATGTTGTTGGAAAAGTGCTATTTGAGATAATTGTCAGATCTGCTGCTCCAAATAGCTATTTGTCATTTTTGCCATGATTATTGTGTGCATGATATGCCCCTGAGCTCTACATGAGTTTTGTTATATGCTTTTTCATCTTTCCAGAGGTGCTATCCATGTATTTTTGTGTTATGTGTGGTGACTAGCACAAGCTTGCAAAGTGGTGCATTTGTTAATGCTGATTTCAGGGACTTAGCAATTCCACTAAGTCCTTGATCTGTTTTTATCAATATGCCATATGTTCATGTTGTTTCCTAGTGATCCGTGCCTCTTTTAAGGATGATCAGTAAGGGTGATTTATTAATCTTGTAGTGCTCTATCCATCCATGTCTTTGTTTGCAATTATGGAGCAACCTAGCTTGAGTCAATCGAGCTCTACTTTTGCTATTTTGTGAATCTGGGCAGATTGTCTACTTGTTAGCGATTTTGCCGAGGATGTTGTAGTTGATCCGTGCATTCTATGTTATTGTTCTTGTCATGTCTAGCTTGTATAATGTGTATTCTTGATGGGTGTATGCTTAGATTGTCATGACATGCTCTGTAGTGAGTGCATCGAGCTCGTAAACATGCCTACTTGATATCTGATTTGCATGCTCCAGTTTTTCACTAAGTCTGAGATCTGATTATGTTTTTGCCATGTTCACATGCTTTCAATTATATTTTCTGATCCCTTTTGTCTCAAGGTCATTAAGAGACTTTTGTTAAGCTCTTTGAGTATCTCCATGTCATGTCTTGCTTTGACATGTTAAGTTCCTGTAGCATCTAGTTGTCATGCTCCAAAGTGTGCTACCTGATCTGAAATTCCAGACAAGTGTTAATTTCACTAAGTCTGAAATCTGTTTACCAATTGCACTTTTGTCATGCTTGTTTGAACCTGTTAATGAATGATTTGGCCGTAGCTCAGTGTTCATATTTTGTTAAGCATTATGAATGGATCCCTGCCATGTATTTTTTTGTCATGTTTGGGTGCTGTAGCATGCTTAACTTGTTGCATTTAGATGGCTACTTGCTGTATATCGCAGACCGGTGCCATATTTGAATTGCTTGCCATTTCCAAACCGTGTCTCCAATTCCGGTGTTCTTTATATCGATTTCAACCGAAATCACCTCACCTTTCCAGTGGCACACTTGGATTTCTAAGTTGAGGCCAGGTTCAATTATTCCTTGTCAAATCTTGCATATACATCACATATCGCATCCCGCATAGCATACCATGTTTGCATCTTGTTGCTTGGGTTGTGCACGTGGTTGATTGTGTTTCTTTTGCTTGTTTGTCTTGTTTGGGTAGAGCCGGGAGACGAGTTTGCTAACGAGGAGCCCGTTGAGTTTGCTTTCGAGGATCCAGTCAACTCTGAAAACTTTGCAGGCAAGATGATCATACCCTCGAAATCACTTCTATCTTTGCTTTGCTAGATGCTCGCTCTTTTGCTATGCCTATTCTATGATGCCTACCACTTGCTTATCATGCCTCCCAGATTGCCATGTCAAACCTCTAACCCACCATGTCCTAGCAAACCGTTGATTGGCTATGTTGCCGCTTTGCTCAACCCCTCTTATAGCGTTGCTAGTTACAGGTGAAGATTGGAGACCGTTCCTTGTTGGAACATTATTTACTTGTTGGGATATCACTATATTATCTTGTTATCTTAATGCATCTATATACTTGGTAAAGGGTGGAAGGCTCGGCCTTTTGCCTAGTGTTTTGTTCCACTCTTGCCGCCCTAGTTTCCGTCATATCGGTGTTATGTTCTCGGATTTTGCGTTCCTTACGCGGTTGGGTGATAATGGGAACCCCTTGATAGTTCGCCTTGAATAAAGCTTTTCCAGCAATGCCCAACCTTGGTTTTACCATTTGCCACCTAGCCTCTTTTTCCCTTGGGTTTTCGGAGCCCAAGGGTCATCTTATTTAACCCCCCCCGGGCCAGTGCTCCTCTGAGTGTTGGTCCACCTCGTCAGCCGCCGGTGGCCACCAGGGGCAACTCTGAGCTGGCCTACCGGAAGTTTGAACAATCTGAGTGTGCCCTGAGAACGAGATATGTGCAGCTCCTATCGGGATTTGTCGGCACATTCGGGCGGTGTTGCTGGATTTGTTTTAACTTGTCGAAGTGTCTTGTAGAACCGGGATACCGAGTCTGATCGGAATGTCTCGGGAGAAGGTATATCCTTCGTTGACCGTGAGAGCTTGTCATGGGCTAAGTTGGGACTCCCCTGCAGGGATTTGAACTTTCGAAAGCCGTGCCCGCGGTTATGGGCAGATGGGAATTTGTTAATGTCCGGTTGTAGATAACTTGAACCTAAACTTAATTAAAATGAATCAACTATGTGAGTTACCGTGATGGTCTCTTCTCGGCGGAGTCTGGGAAGTGAACACGGTGTTGGAGTAATGCTTGCCGCAGGTTGTTATCTAGTTATTCGTTCGCGCTTTGCCTTCTCTTCTCGCTCTCTCTTGCGTACAGGTTAGCCACCATATATGCTAGTCGCTTGCTGCAGCTCCACCTATTACCTTGCCTTACCTATAAGTTTAAATAGTTTTGATCGCGAGGGTGCGAGATTGCTGAGTCCCTGTGGCTCACAGATTACTTCCAAACCAGATGCAGGGCCTGATGACTCCGTACCAGATGACGCGCTTGAGCTCAAGTGGGAGTTCGACGAGAACTCACGCCGTTACTACGTGTTTTTCCCTGATGATCAGTAGTGGTGCCGAGTTGGGGCGATCGGGACCGTGTTGCATGTTGGGTTGATCTTTTATTTTGGTACCGTAGTCGGACCATGAGTGATTGGATGATGTAATGCTATTTATATACTTTGTTTGACGTGGCGAGTGTAAGCCAACTATGTACCTTCCATTTTATTATCTATTTACATGGGATGTTGTGAAGATTGCCTTACTTGCGACATTGCTTTCAATGTGGTTATGCCTCTAAGTCGTGCTTCGACATGTGGGAGATATAGCCGCATCGAGGGCGTTACACAACACCCCCGGTACTAATATGAGGTTTGATACAAAGAGTGAACACAAGAGATGAATTAGGATTTTATAGATGAGAGGGTGATGGTGAAGATGTTGATAAAGATGAGACCTCCCACGATGAAAGGGTCATTGGTGATGGTGAGGGCTTCGATTCCCCCCTCCTAGAGGAAAGTTTCCCCAGCATAATCGCTCCGCGAAGGCAGTTGAATAAAGCCTACATTTTCTGAGCGGACGTGTCTGAAAGGTTATGGTGCAACTGAATATCCCATTATCCATCAACAAACAGTGTAGCCACGGTGCATGATTTATCTTTAGTGAAGGTATAAAGTGCAGGAAAAAATGGAGAAGTCTGCCTCTACCTAACCAACCATCAAGCCAAAAGGAGGTCCTGCTGCCATCATCTACACTAAATTTGCTTGCTTGGATGAGCAAAGGGATTGTGCGTTTTATGCATCGCCATATATCGGTGTCATTAGTGCACGCTTTCAGAGGAATTGTCTGCTAGCAATAAAGATGGTTGTTTGCCGCTAGTTTGACATTGCACAATTATGTTTGCTTTCATGATGGAGAAGATATTTACTTTGTCGACATGGACCTGGACTACGTGCCAACAATTCTGGAAAGATAAAGAAAATATGTTGCTCCTTCACATGCAACTATAATAGGTAATGGTCATGACATGGATGCATTTAGGCAATAATTAGCTACCACCATTGCTCTAAGTTGGTACGTCATTGTTGATGTTAGAGACATGCATGTGCCCTTTTGGTGGGATGTCTGTTTTGGCTCTAGGAGCGTACGCTCCCAAATGAATAGTAAATTTAAAAAATAGCAAATACAATTTTTTTAGATGTTTATGTTAGTGTAACAAGTATGTTTAAAAGTTTCCATGCAAAACGGGAGAGCATGCTTCATTGGTAAAAAAAAGATTAAGTGTAACATTTAGAGGTAACATTTGGCGTTTGACTTGTTTTTTTTTGCATAGGTGAAAATATTTAAGCTTTCCCTTAAAAATTTGCAGGTAACATTTTGGTGTGACACATATTTTTTTGTCATTTGGAAAATCTATATTTGGTGCACAAGAGCATATGGTTCCAAGAGCCGAATTGGATTTGCGCCTTTTGGTTTGCAAACTTATGCAAATGCGAGGATTGGTTGGTGGTACACATACGAGGCTTTTATTCTGTGCAAAATGTCCAAAATTTGACCTAAATCATGCTATATATTTTTCATGTTACTTTCTAATTTAGATCATTCTAAATTTATGCCGTAACTATTTTCTGTGCAAGAACACAAAATTTTCACAGAAAACGCTCTCTGTACACTGCTAAATCGGAGAAGAAAAGAAAAGCAAATACATAGTTTTTTTTTAGTCTGCATCCTCTCTCCCAGCTGGCTTCCCACGGGCTGCAACGGTCGCTTCACCAGCTGAATGGGCTGAGACAAAAAAAAAAATGGATTGCGCGGCCCGGCCAGCGACCTGGGCGAGAAGCGAGGCTGCCGAACGAAAAGCCAGAAGGTGAGTCCCTCCTCCCGCTCCCTGGTGGTCATCGACGGCGGCGGCTGCATCCCGGCCAGGAGGTGAGTCCCTCTCTCCCGCTCCCCTCTCCGACCACCTAGGATTTTAGGGGTTACCAGCGCGCGGAGCGGCGGCGACTTGCTCTGCCGCCGGCTAGTCTGTGCCTGTGATGGTCGCTGACCCAGCTGCTGTGTGCTGCCGCCGACGCCGCTGCGTGGTGTTGATCCACCTGAAGGCCTGCTGTTGTGGCTGCTATTTGACTGTTGCTTGCTGCTGGAGATCTGATGATTGTTTGCTTGATTGCTTGCTGTTGCAGACCGAACACGCCCAAGTCTCCTAACCCTAAACGGATAAACCTCTCGTCCCTCCCCATGGCGTCACCGCCACCGAAGCTTCCGATCCCCGGCCGCCGCAACATACTCATCACCAGCGCGTTGCCCTATGTCAACAACGTCCCACACCTGGGGAACATCATCGGATGTGAGCACCCCCTTCTGCTGTGCTATCTCCTCCCCCAATTTTGTTGCCTCGAACTCTCGCTGTTCCCCGCCCTTTTGTTTTTCTGATGGTTTCGGTTTTGGTCGTCACCTGCAGGCGTGCTCAGCGCCGACGTGTTCGCGCGGTACTGTCGGCTGCGAGGGTACAACGCGATCTACATATGCGGCACCGACGAGTACGGGACGGCCACCGAGACCAAGGCCTTGGAGGAGAAGTGCTCGCCCAAGGAGATCTGTGACAAGTGAGAGAGCCTTTACTTCTCGATGCTTTTTTAGTTAAGTTTTGGTTTATTTGTTACAGGATTCGGAAATTGACTGTTATGAAATCTATCCAACACTGCTTTGAATTGTGCTACACACACATATGCACAAAAATTTCAGTTATCAACCTGTGATATGCTTACACACCTAGCTAGTAAATTTTTGATAGTAAATATGAATAATGAAAGCATTTTATTCATAGTAAGCTTTCCCGGCTGAAAATGTAGGTACCATGTTATCCATGACGAGGTTTACAAGTGGTTTGACATAAAGTTTGACAAGTTTGGGCGGACATCCGCTCCTGAACAGACAGAAGTCTGCCAGGCAATTTTCCATAAACTGATGGAGAACAAATGGCTCACGGAGAATACCATGCAGCAGGTGCAGCTAATTCCTAGCCTGGTCTTGCATATATTCATCTCTGCATGCTGTTTCTGTTATATAATATCTTCTGCTTTGCAGCTTTATTGTGACACGTGTGAACGATTCTTAGCTGATAGGCTCGTGGAGGGGAAATGTCCGACTGAGGGCTGTAACTATGAAGCGGCAAGAGGCGATCAATGTGAAAACTGCAGCAACTTGTTGAACCCAACCGAGTTAATTGATCCAAAGTGCAAGGTAAGCATGCACAATACTTATTGTAATATATTTAGTTGTGTTCAGCGTACCATTATGATTTACCTGAGCGCACAAGGTGTGTACTCGTGAAACTGCGTATGATAACCTTCCTGTTCTGTTTCTGTTTTTTAGGTCTGTAAGAATGCTCCACGTATTCGTGACACAGATCACTTATTTTTGGAGCTTCCTCTATTGAGTGATAAGCTGGTAAACTATATTAACAACACTTCAGTAGCTGGTATGTGGAGTCAAAATGCTATTCAAGCAACAAACGCATGGTTGAAGGAAGGGTTAAAGCAACGTTGTATCACCAGAGATCTTAAATGGGGAGTTCCTGTTCCACATGAGAAGTATAAAGACAAGGTTTGGGCATATCAGATATCAAGATATTCTGCTGTTATGCATTTATCTTATTTCTCATTTATGATTGTTTGCAGGTGTTCTATGTCTGGTTTGATGCACCAATTGGGTACATATCTATCACAGCATCATATACGCCTGATTGGGAGAAGTGGTGGAAGGATCCTGATAATGTAGAGTTGTTCCAGTTCATGGGTAAAGATAATGTGCCATTTCACACGGTATGATGTCTATGATATGGTGAACACCTTCTTTAGTTATTCAAGCTTGTTTTGGCATGAATTTAGTAGTTATTTGGCTTCATTTCGCTAGCCAAAATTTTGGTCAATATGGCAAGAAAGATGAACTAGAGTTGCCAAAGAGGCATTGGCAAGCCAAAAATCCCGTCAACCATCCAACAAAATAACAAAATTTTGGACACGACCAAATATTTGTAGGGTGAGTTTTGGATACCATCCAAACATACCTATGTTAGCGCATATATTTGTAAATTAAGTTTTGTTCAACTGGTAATTCAGGACAATAGTATTCCCAGCCAGTGGGTTTGTTTTCACCACAAAATAGGACTGAAAAAAAATGCAAATTATGATTTCTTGCTGAATATTTGACCCTCTATTCAGTGGAGTACTGTGATTGTTCGGCATTATTTTTATAAGGATTTTTTTATAATATTGATTTTTTTATAAGTAATAGTTAAATCACGCAAAAGCTGCAAACACACAAACAGTATTCAAGGGTCAGTTGCATTTGGTGTGCTTTAGCCAATTCTGGCATGAATTTTCTGTTATAGCTCGAAAAAGTTTGCTTTCGTTGCAAGTAATTAGTACTTTTAGAAATTGAAAAATTATCCTTTAAGAAGCCAGTCTAATGCGAGCTGTATTGAAATGTATGGATAGCATGTGTATACTGGCTTTTCGTTTAATGCCTGTACTTCTTTTCCATGAGTTACTTATTTGTTAAAATGTAATTTTCAGGTCATGTTCCCTTCAACACTACTGGGAACTGGTGAAAACTGGACAATGATGAAAACCATAAGCGTTACTGAATATTTGAACTATGAAGCAGGTACGTTCCACATTTTTGTTTGAACCTAACGCTTGATTGTCGCACACAGTTCATGCTAGTCATTCATATTTGGTTAACACTTTCCTGTTTACCTGAGCTGAAAGTCCTATTGACTTTCAAGAGATTTATCAGTCAAGCTGTTATGACCGGTTTACAATACAACCGGAGGAGGCCTGCTGGGCAGTAGATTAAGGGCTTGGCCCACAAGTTATCTTAGGCTAGTCGTTTTCAGGTTATAAATATTAGATTGTAAGATACCTTTTGGAATTAAGCAATAAAGATAGTTCTATCCTATTGCCCGGCTCGAGAGGAGTCGGAAACCCTAGCCGCACCTTGCCCTAGCCGCGCCGCCCTCTTCTTCCTCGCGACGGCGCCCACGCGCCGGAGCCGCCGCCCTCGCCCCCAACCCTCGCTGTTCTGCCCGTATAACCTACGGAGTAGAGCCGGTAGGAACCCTAGCCCTACCAATTTGGTATCAGGTAACCGGGTTTCGACCATGTCTCCGCCAATTCCACCGCCCCCATCACCGCTGCCCGCCAACTCCTCCACCACCGCCGCCTCTGCGCCGGGCGTCACGGCCTCGCTCTCGGCGGGCACCACGGCGTCGCTCTCAGCGCCGGCCCTAACGGCACCCGGCACCACGCCGGGCCAAGGGCAGCCACTGGCCCCCGTCCAACACTCGCCGCCGCCGTCACCTCCCTCGCAGCCGCAACAGTTCACGCCGGAGGCCATGGCGGGCGTCCTCAACGACCTCGTCACCGCGGTTCAAGGGATCCGCCTCTACCTGGCAGGTCCGTACGGGCCGCCCCCACCACTCCATCCAGCCATGGCTGCGGGTCAGCAGGCGCTTCCGTGGTACTCGGCATCGGGGGCCATCACCGGAGGCTACCCGACGCTTCCCGCCCCAGCGGCCGCATCGCCGCCTTGGCCGCAGTGGCCGCCGCAGATCGCGTCGGCAACCCCGCCACTCGTCGCCACCACGGGGCCGCAGTGGCCCACCTGGACCGCGCCGTCCTCCGTCGCGCCCTACCTTCCAGCGGCCTCGGAGCAGGGTCCTCCACCGGCCCCGCCCAGCCCTAACCTGGGCAGGTCTTCGTCGAGCGGGCTCCCAATACAGGAGGTCCGCTTTCCGCCGTCCCCATCGCCACTCCCCGGCTGGCTCAACGGGCAGCCATCGGCCTACCAGGAGGCCCGTCCACCGTCCGGTTTTCCGCTGCAGCCCGCGGTGTCGGGCGCCGCTGGGAACTACGTCGGGCCTTCCACCATGGCCTGTGCGCCATCATCCGCCCTCCGCAACGCCGAGGCAGTGGGCCAGGGCGCGCCACACCAGCAGCCACCTCGGTTCGCCAAGATCGACTTCGCCACGTACGACGGCTCCGACGACCCGCTTAACTGGCTCAACCAGTGTGACCAGTTCTTTCGTGGCCAGCGCACGCCCGCGTCGGAACGGACCTGGCTGGCATCCTACCATCTCCGCGGGGCCGCCCAGACATGGTACTACGCCCTCGAACAGGATGAGGGCGGCATGCCCCCGTGGGATCGTTTCCGAGAGCTGTGCCTTCTGCGTTTTGGGCCACCGGTACGCGGGAGCCGCTTGGCCGAGTTGGGCCGTCTGCCGTTCACCTCCACGGTGCAGGACTTCGCCGATCGCTTCCAGGCCCTGGCGTGCCACGCACCCGGTGTGACGGCCTTACAGCGGGCGGAACTTTTCATCGGCGGTCTCCCCGACCACATCCGCGTGGACGTCGAGATGAAGGGGCCCCAAGACCTTCAGACGGCCATGTACTATGCCCGGGCGTTCGAGCAGCGCGCCCAGGCCGTGACGCGTCCATCTGCGCCACGTGGGGGCCGACAGCTTCCCCGGCCGTCTCCGGCGGCACCGGCGTCCCCTGCAGCCGTTCCGGCAGCCGCCCCGGCACCGACGCGACCATTCAGGCGCCTCACTCAGGCGGAACAGTTGGAACGCCGGCGACTGGGCTTGTGCTTCAACTATGATGCGCCCTATGCACCAGGTCATGTCTGTCCCCGCCTCTTCTACTTGGAGACGACAGACGAGTCTGAGGAGGAGCCACTGGAGGATGGCCTCGGCGCCCCAGCCCTTGCGGAGCCCGCAGCGGCACCCGCGCCCGCCCCGGCCACCGCCCTTGTGGTGTCCCTACACGCGCTGGCCGGCATCCGTGATGAACGGACGATGCTCTTACCGGTCATGATCCAGGGTGAGCGCCTGGTGGCCCTAGTGGACACAGGGTCCACACATAACTTCCTGCCGGAGACCACCATGCGGCGCCTGGCATTATAGCCGACCGGCGGTGAACAGTTGCGAGTCACCGTCGCTAATGGTGACCGTCTCCGCTGCCACGGGCTCGCCCGCGACGTGCCCATCACTATTGGCAATGAGCAATTCTCCATCACCTGCACCGGCATCGACTTGGGCTGCTTCGACTTCATCCTCGGCGTCGACTTCTTGCGCACTCTTGGTCCTATTCTCTGGGATTTCGACGCGCTGACGATGACCTTCTGGCAGTTAGGCCGCCGCATTTGGTGGGCCGGCATTGGGGGTGCCGCACCCACCCCTCCACTCTAGCTTGCCGCGACCACGGCCACGGCCGAGCACCCACTATTGGAGAGCCTCCTACAGCAGCACGGCGACATCTTCACCGAGCCACAGGGGTTGCCGCCCGCCCGCGCGTACGATTACCGTATACATCTTCTGCCAGGCTCTGCACCGGTGGCGGTACGGCCTTACCGCTATCCGCAGTTGCAGAAGGATGAGTTGGAGCGGCAGTGTGCACTCATGCTCGCGGCGGGCATCATCCGGCTATCCACTTCGCCGTTTACCGCACCGGTGCTTCTCGTCCGCAAGTCAGACGGCACATGGCGTTTCTGCATCGACTACCGTGCCCTTAATGCTGTCACACTCAAGGATAAGTTCCCTATTCCGGTGGTTGACGAGCTCTTCGATGAGCTCCACGGGGCGCGCTTCTTCACCAAACTCGACCTCCGGTCGGGGTACCACCAGGTGCGCATGCACCCTGATGACATCGCCAAGACGGCGTTTCGGACTCATCACGGCCACTTCGAGTTCTTAGTGATGCCCTTTGGCCTCACCAACGCCCCGGCAACTTTCCAGGCTCTGATGAACGACGTCCTCCGACCCTACTTACGCCGGTTTGTGCTCGTTTTCTTTGATGATATTCTGATCTACAGTGCATCTTGGGCAGAGCACGTACAACACGTCGCCATCGTCTTCAACGAGCTTCGGGCGCACCATCTCCATCTTAAGCGCTCGAAGTGCTCGTTCGGGACGCCTTCGGTGGCCTACTTGGGCCACGTCATCTCGGCCGACGGGGTCGCTATGGACGCCGACAAGGTGGCCGCCGTCGCTGCCTGGCCGACACCCCAGTCTCCGCGGGCTCTTCGCGGGTTTCTCGGCCTTGCGGGCTACTACCGGAAGTTCATCCGGGAGTTTGGTGTCATCGCTTCTCCACTCACGCGGTTGTTGCGCCGTGACGCGTTCGCCTGGGATGCGGAGGCGACGACAGCCTTCGAGGCCCTCAAGGGGGCCCTCACGACGGGGCCCTTTCTTCAAATGCCGGACTTCGACCGGCCGTTCATTGTGGACTGTGACGCCTCAGGTGTGGGGTTCGGCGCTGTGCTTCATCAGGGCGACGGGCCTCTTGCTTTCTTCAGCCGGCCCTTCGCCCCGCGCCATCTCAAGCTCGCGGCGTACGAGCGGGAGCTCATTGGCTTGGTGCAGGCGGTGCGCCATTGGCGGCCCTATCTGTGGGGCCGGTCTTTTCAGATTCGCACGGACCACTACAGCCTCAAGTTCTTGCTGGATCAGAGGCTCTCCACCGTGCCCCAGCATCAGTGGATTAGCAAGCTCTTCGGCTTTGATTTCTCCGTCGAGTATCGCCTGGGTCGTCTTAACACCGTGGCCGATGCCTTATCCCGCCGCGATGCCGACCTCGACTCCGTCACCGGCGACTCCGAGGGGCAGGCCCTCTGCATCCGCTCAGGGCCGACTTTCAGCCTCTTCGACGACATTCGCCGGGCCACCGCGACCACCGCCGATGCGGTTCTCCTGCAGCAGCAGCTGGCGGCCGGCGACCTGGAGGAGCCATGGCGCCTCTCCGACGGCCTGCTGGTCCATGGGCGCCGTGTCTTCGTTCCCGCTCATGACGATCTCCGTCACCAGGTCTTGCTGCTAGCCCACTCGGCTGGCCATGAGGGTGTGCAGAAAACCCTCCATCGTCTCCGTGCCGACTTCTACATTCCTGGTGATCGTGCCCTCGTTCGCGATTGGGTGCAATCTTGTGCGACGTGTCAGCGCAACAAGACGGAGACGCTACGGCCAGCTGGTCTTCTTCAACCCCTGGATGTGCCTTCTCAGGTTTGGGCCGATATCTCCATGGACTTCATCGAGGGGCTTCCCAAGGTGGGAGGCAAGTCGGTCATTCTCACGGTGGTCGACCGCTTTTCTAAATATGCTCACTTCATCGCGCTGGGGCATCCTTACACTGCCGCGTCCGTGGCTCGTGCCTTCTTCGACGGTATTGTCCGTCTGCACGGATTTCCTGCTAAGATCGTCAGTGATCGCGACACGGTGTTCACAGGCCATGTCTGGCGCGATCTCTTCAGGATGGCGGGCGTTAAGCTCCGCTTCAGCACGACCTTCCACCCCCAGACGGACGGCCAATCAGAGGTGGTTAACAAGGTGATCGCCATGTATTTACGCTGTGTTACAGGTGATCGGCCTCGTGCTTGGGTGGATTGGCTCGCATGGGCGGAGTACTGCTACAACACCTCCTACCACTCTGCCCTGCGTGCGACACCATTTGAGGTGGTCTACGGGCGGCCACCTCCGTCGATCTTGCCGATGGACCCGGCTACGGCGAGGACGGAGGCCGCGGGCGACCTTATTCGCACCCGTGACGAGATGCTTGCGGAGGTCCGTCAGCTTCTCCTTCAGGCTCAGCAGCTGGCGCAACATTACTACAACAACCACCATCGCGAGGCGGAGTTCGCGGTGGGTGATTGGGTGTGGCTGCGTCTTCTTCACCGCTCTACGCAGTCACTCGACCCGCACGCGAAGCGCAAGCTCGGGCCTCGCTACGCGGGACCCTTTGCCATCTTGGAGCGCGTTGGGCAGGTGGCCTATCGTCTTCAGCTGCCGGCCGGCGCTCGCATCCACGATGTGTTTCATGTGGGGCTGCTCAAGCCTTTTCATGGAGAGCCACCGGCGGCTCCACCAGCGCTTCCCCCGACCGTCAATGGACGTCTTCTTCCGGAGCCAGAGAAGGTGTTGAAGGCGCAACTTCGTCGCGGGGTATGGTTCATCTTGATCCAGTGGGCGGGTCTTCCTGTGGAGGAAGCTACTTGGGAGCCACGTGAGGATTTCCGCCAACACTATCCAGACTTTCAGCTCGAGGACGAGCTGTTTGTGCAGGCGGGGAGAGATGTTATGACCGGTTTACAATACAACCGGAGGAGGCCCGCTGGGCAGTAGATTAAGGGCTTGACCCACAAGTTATCTTAGGCTAGTCGTTTTCAGGTTATAAATATTAGATTGTAAGATACCTTTTGGAATTAAGCAATAAAGATAGTTCTATCCTATTGCCCGGCTCACCTTGCCCTAGCCGCGCCGCCCTCTTCTTCCTCGCGACGGCGCCCACGCGCCGGAGCCGCCGCCCTTGCCCCCAACCCTCGCTGTTCTGCCCGTATAACCTACGGAGTAGAGCTGGTAGGAACCCTAGCCCTACCACAAGCATATCCAGCTGCATTTGTTTACACCATAGAAATACATGTTCCGTTTACTCCCCTGCAATTGCAGAGGCTCTTGGACCTGGGCTTCCCGAAGCGCAATTTCTTTTTCCAGAGCATATTGCCCGGTACTTGGCCCATGTTTGCACTGTGAGCTGTGGTGCATTGTGATGCACTTCATGCTGCAGAAGTAATCGACACCTTCCTCAACCTAAACATGCCTCTTTCTTTTCCGGTCCCAGAATGACTAGCTGTATAGGTTTGTGTACTTATATTGTTGCTTGGTATTATTAAGCAGTGGACCATGTTTTCATTACGGGTCATGCTTCACGACCGCTCCCTTGTTCTCCTGCCACCAGAGTATTATCATGAAATTGGATGAATGGTTTGAAGACATCGGGTTATGCCGTTATGGCATCTCTTATCCTTTTTGTTTGGCTAAACAGCATATATGGACTAAGATATGGTCCAGCATGATCGAGACACTGTTTTGCATGGACCTGATTCAAAAATTACCCCGAAGTAGATTCATATATAATATGGCACATTATGTATGTTTATTCCCTTGATAATAGCTAAATATTCCTCACATCTATAGGAAAATTTTCCAAGAGTCATGGTATTGGTGTCTTTGGCAACGATGCGAAGGTTACTAATATTCCGTCTGAAGTATGGCGATACTACTTGCTTATGAACCGCCCTGAGGTTTGTATAGACATTTTGTTTAATGGATTTAAAATATTTAATAATGACATTCATTGCAATATTTTAATTTGACTTCTGTTTTGGGTGTTCAGGTATCAGATACACTGTTCACTTGGGCTGATTTACAAGCTAAATTGAACAGCGAGTTGCTGAACAACCTGGGAAACTTCATCAACCGTGTGTTAAGCTTTGTTGCAAAACCAGCTGGTTAGTCATGGGAGAATCTTGCACCTGCCATCTAACTGTCTAGAAGTATTATCAGTTGATTTTTGTATTTTCTCTTCCAATTTATCTTGATTATCTGTGATTTACTACCATACTATATCCTCATCCGGTTATCCCCTTTCTGTGGCACTTCCGTTAAGTTGATTTTTGATCTTCTTTTCTGGTAGGAGCTGGATACGACTCCATCATACCTGATGCTCCTAATGCCGAGTCACATACATTGACCAACGCACTTGCAGAAAAAACTAATAAATGGGTTGAACAATATCTTGAAGCAATGGAGAAGGTCATTAATTTACTTGAACCATGTGAAATGGCACAATTTCCTGCTTCCTGTCTAGTTTTGTGTTGTTTCATTGTGCCAGCTACTAGGATCTGAAACAGAATGCTCACTCCTTTTGCTACAGGTTAAATTGAAACAAGGACTTAAGAGTGCAATGGCGATTTCTAGTGATGGAAATGCATATTTGCAAGTAAATACATTTCTTTGTCTTGGTTTCCATTTGTGTTTCTAAATAGCACTGTTATATCTTTGACTTGCTAATTGTTGAATACAGGAGAGCCAATTTTGGAGGCTTTATAAGGAAGATCCAGCAGCCTGTGCCATCGTAATGAAAACTTCAGTTGGTGTTGTCTATCTCCTTGCCTGTCTGCTGGAGCCTTTTATGCCTTCCTTTTCTAGAGAAGTATAATCCTCTTTTTCATGTTTAAGAGTTTCTGTTAATAGACCCCCTTTGCCTGAACTCACTCTTATGTTTGTTTCTTTATAAGGTGCTGCGACAATTAAATATGTCCCCAGATGAAGATCTGTCATTCTGTGATGATAAAGGAGAAACTGCCAAGGCTAAAAGACCCTGGGATTTTATATCAGCAGGACACAAAATAGGAAAGCCAGTTCCTCTATTTAAGGAACTGGTGCGTATTTGCATTTTTTTAAAAGAAATTTATTAGTTGGCCCTGCTTTTATATCTCGTAACTTGAAATAATGCAGAAAGATGAAGAAGTTGAGGCGTTTAGGATCAAATTCGCTGGCAGCCAAGCTGAAAGGATCTCAAAGGCACAATCTGGCGTCGAGGCCAAGAAAGTTGCTGATAAGCTCAAGGGGACAAAATTATCTGGTACTTGTGAAATTCTTACTATATGTTTTTTTGTGTGTGAATTACATGGGAGAACAGTTTTCTCCTGTGGCAATCTAGAAACAGGATTTTCTTTGTGGCTCACTTTTATGCAATTTGTATGTTCTCTTGAAAACACTGGTGCATAGTGCGGCATTTTTCTTACGCTTGAAGTGCTCTTGAGTTATCTTCTGCTGAACCAATTTCATAATTCGAGAAATTCATTCTCAAATTTCCTTGTCTCGCTTTCGTATCCAGAGGGAAGTTCAAAGAAGAAACAATCTGGTGGTTCGAAATCAAAGACAGCAGAGGATGCCTCAGTTGCCAAGCTGGATATTCGGGTAGGGCTTATCAGAAAAGCAGAGAAGCATCCAGATGCCGATTCACTTTACGTAGAAGAGATCGATGTTGGAGAAGAGGCACCAAGAACAGTGGTTAGCGGCCTTGTCAAATTCATCCCTCTTGAGGAAATGCAGGTCTGTCTTTCTGAGAATCATTCTAGTCACGACATTGGTCTATGCCATGGTGGTCTTGCCTCCCTAATTTTGCAATTTCTGGTACGAATGAGCAGAACCGGAAAGTGTGTGTGCTCTGCAATCTTAAACCGGTGGCAATGCGTGGTATAAAGTCACATGCTATGGTTTTGGCTGCATCAAGCGAGGACCACTCAAAGGTAAGGAACGTTTGCCTCTCATGCGCTCTCTGTTTGATAAAGCATCATGAAAGTACAGTGGCAGCAGCCAGTTTGGTTGGTGGAAACTGACATTTGAAAGTTTAGGTTGAGTTGGTTGAGCCTCCAGAATCCGCTGCTGTCGGGGAGAAGGTGACCTTTGCCGGGTTCTCTGGTGAGCCTGAGGCTTCTCTTAACGCCAAAAGCAAAACCTGGGAGAAGTTATCCGCTGATCTGCACAGCAACGGTGAGCTTGTGGCGTGCTACAAAGATGTTCCGTTCACAACTTCGGCTGGGGTATGCAAGGTCAAGACCATAGCGAATGGGGACATCCGCTAGGCATAGTGTCCAATCTGCAGTCTGACTGAGTCGCTGTCTGATTTCATTGAAAGTCAATATTGCTGATTTACTCTTTTTGGGGGAATTTTTGATGTGTCTTTCGGGTACTGCTCTGCACACGATTGTGATTGAAAACATACATTTTTTTGGTATGTTTGTCTCAGTCTCTCTTTCCTCTTGTTCTTTTGCTTTTTTTCTTTTCTTTTTCTGAGTGTATGTTTGGCTCAATCTCAGGAGCAATCTCTTATATAGGTACGTTTCCAGCTGAACTTAAAAGCCCCCAGCTGTTGGGAGGCCCATACTCCCTCCGTTCCTAAATATAAGTCTTTTTAGACATTTCAATATGGACTTCGTATGTATGTATATAGACACTTTAAGAGTTTAGATTCACTCATTCTGCTCCGTATGTAGTTCATATTGGAATCTCTAAAAATACTTATATTTAGGAACGGAGGGAGTACAAGTCTAGCTCTAGCATATCTCTCTGGTCTCTGGAGCCCATTTGAGCTTGGGATCAGAATAGGACTTTTGTCTCTGGAGCCCATTTAAGCAGAATGGGACTTTCGGCTCTGGAGCTTTGCTTTCTCTAGAAAAAAAAGTCTTATCTTTGCTGCTTAGAAGGCCAGGTTAGATGAGCAGTAGCCGTCTGGCTCTAATCCATTTTCCATGGAACCGTGCAGCCATATACTGTGTGGTACTGTGGTTCTACCCTATTAACCCTATATGGAAAAGACATGATTGGTTGGTACCGCCTCCCTCCCGTAATAGATGACCTTTTTTGACACTACAGTAGCTTCAAAAAGCTACATTATGGGACGGAGGGAGTGGTTGCATGTTGCTCGTACTGTAAAGCTGCAGAGGTTGCGATGTTTACAGTGCAGTGCGTAGTGTTGGGTACTCCCTCTACGCTGGTGCTGTGGTGCACTAGATGTTAACAGTCAACCCTCGTCTCCCTTGCCTCCGTGCTAAACACTGCAATCTCGCTCTACCAGGGAAGTACGATGCTAGGAAATGGATGTAACAATTGTTTTTTTTTTTTTTTTGAAATGAAGGCAAAAGCTTTTCCTTTCATTAACTAAGAAGAAGATAGTTGCTCGATTACCTATACATTGATAATACATGATACTAGTAGCAAAAATCAGCTTTTAGTCATTTTTGCGTCCTTTACTGATAATCCTTTTACTAGAAAAAAGCAAATCACCTTTGATATTTATGATGATGAAGAAAAAACATTACGCGACGCACCACGAAAAACCTGATGCGTGAGACGTAGGTGCCGGTAGTTTATTTCGCAAAAAAATATATTAAAAGATACTCCCTCCGTTTCAAATTACTCGTCGTTGAAATGGATGTATCTAGAACTAAAATACATCTAGATACATTCATACGTGCGACAAGTAATCCGGAACGGAGGGAGTACCAGTAATTTGATCCCCGGTTCCAGCTCGAGATACTTTCCCGCCTTTCCCCACCATCTTCTTCTCCACACGCTACAGACACGTGATACCGACGCTTGTGCCCCACCATGACAGCCCGCGTCCGGGCCCGCGCTCCAGTTACCTTGCCGATTCAAAGCCGCGAGTGGATTTCCTGGACCGCTTCAATGATATAGGTGGGTCCCCCAGTCAGGTGAGCCTATGATAGAATGTAAAAGGGAAAAAAAGGTGAGCCTCGGATAAGCACGCCCCATGACGTCATCCCCCTCTCTTCTTGTACTCGTAGACAGTGGCGGCAATAAGAATTAAGAAGAAAAGCGCGCGGCCAGAGAGTTAGGAAGAAAGGTTCGGCAGCGAGCGCGCGAGCGAGAGAGATAAGGAGAGAGGGCGCGCGCGGGGATCTCCGTGTCTTGGTCGGCGGTGAAGTCGTCGGCGCGGGGGCGATGGAGAGGGGGCCGGCGGGGACGCTGAGTGATGTGCCGGTGATGCTGGACGGCGACCGGTACGAGCTGGTCCGCAGCATCGGGTCCGGCAACTTCGGCGTCGCCCGCCTCATGCGCAACCGCGCCTCCGGCGAGCTCGTCGCCGTCAAGTACATCGACCGCGGCGAGAAGGTACCGCCAGCCGCGCCACCACACTTCGATTGTTTATTCATTCCCGGTTTCCCACGCGCACACTTGGCACCAGACCAGAGCCACGGCCTTTGGTATTTACAAGTTTGATGATGCGTGCGTGTGCGCGTGCGCGCAGATCGATGAGAACGTGCAGAGGGAGATCATCAACCACAGGTCGCTGCGGCACCCCAACATCATCTGCTTCAAGGAGGTGAGTGAAAATTACTACGAATGAAGACACGATCGCTTTGCTTGCAGTATCGCCGTCTTCGATGGTTATGTCGTGGAATGATGCAAAGAACGAGTTCTGCCTTGCCTTTTGTTTGCGGTTCTTCAGGTTATTCTGACGCCGACGCATCTCGCCATCGTCATGGAGTACGCCTCCGGCGGGGAGCTCTTCGACCGCATCTGCACCGCCGGTCGGTTCAGCGTCGACGAGGTATATCTCTTCACTCACAGTTCTGCCGTATAGTCCTTTGTATCAAGATTTGTATGATGGTACAATTGTCGTGTTGGTTAACTCATCAGTTGATGTGTATGTTCAGGCTCGCTTCTTTTTCCAGCAGCTGATATCTGGAGTTAGCTACTGCCATTCCATGGTATCAATCTGTTTCCCGAATTATCCTACCACATGATTTTACCTTTCCATGTAGTTTCCTATGCAACTGACAACATGAATTTGTTCTATTCGTCAAGCAAGTATGCCATCGTGACTTAAAGCTCGAGAACACTCTGCTGGATGGAAGCACCACCCCTCGCCTCAAGATATGCGACTTTGGTTATTCCAAGGTATTCTGTGCTAGTATTAATCTGGTGGAGCGGCGCCTGAGTGCTTCCTTATGTGAACCATCTTACGCCATGAAACTTGTGCTGGATGCCATTGCCAGATTTTTAAGTGATCTGCACTCCTGTTTTTCTCTAATTTACAGTCATCGGTGCTACATTTTCAACCAAAGTCAACTGTGGGAACCCCGGCATATATTGCCCCTGAAGTTCTGCTCAAGAAGGAATACGATGGCAAGGTATGCATCCACCTTGGCGCTTTCAAGTTTAAACCGTCTCATGCATACTCTGCCACCATCTGCTGCCTAATTTGAATCATTTTGCTCGGCCATAAAAGCTTTACTTGCTTTATGAATATTCCATCCACCTTTCGTTGGCATGAGTGGTGCATGGTATTGAGGAGCAACCATTTAAAGTACTTCTCTCTAAAAAAACATCTAAAGTATTTCATGTTTTTTGCTCAAGCACTAATAATTTATCTCTGAATGGAGATTGCCGATGTGTGGTCATGTGGCGTAACGCTTTACGTGATGTTGGTCGGCGCCTACCCTTTCGAGGATCCGGAAAATCCCAAGAATTTCAAAATGACAATCCAGGTATGCCGCCAGCCGTTCAGCTTAGCAATTCCACAAGTTGCAGTTATAGCCAAACATCTAAATACCGAGCTCAACTTTTTCAGAAAATATTAGGTGTTCAGTACTCGATTCCGGACTACATTCACATACCAATGGACTGCCGAAACCTTCTCTCAAGGATCTTTGTTGCCAACCCAGCTACGGTGAGTACTCACTCCATCGACACGCGCACGGTTTCGCTTGTTCGGCCCTCAGGATAACGCCTGTGCCATTTGAGCTTGCAGAGGATCACCATACCTGAGATAAAGAACCACCCATGGTTCCTCAAGAACCTCCCAGCCGACCTCATGGACGGTCCCACAGTGAGCAACCAGTATGAGGAGCCTGACCAGCCGATGCAGAACATGAACGAGATCATGCAGATAATGGCAGAGGCGACCATACAGGCGGCCGGCGCCCTCGGAATCAACAAGTTCCTGCCTGACGGCCTTGACCTCGACGACGACATGGATGACCTGGACTCGGACCTCGACATCGACATGGACAGCAGCGGGGAGATAGTATACGCCAGGTAGTGAACCTGTGAATATCTGTATGTGCATGCAGAAGCGGTGTTTGTGGTCTTCCACCTTGTTTGCTTCTTGAACACGAACCAGATTGAGTGCCGTTTTGTGTTCAGAAGAAGAGTGTAGAAATGTACATCGAGAGGATTGTATTCAGGCTACCCTTGAGTCTGAAATTGGTGTTGCTGCTGATAGTGTAGCGTGTGTTGTCTAACAAAATACAGTATGTTGGAGTTTTCTGATGATGTTGATAAGAGGAGTGTTTACCCGAAATCGCTGGATGAACAATGTTGTATTATGTGTGTATCATGTAGGCGCAAAGCTGGTTTGTGATGCAACCCCAGCTCTGCCTGCGGCCCCTGAGACTGCACTCCACCTATTCAATGCAAGGACTACCCTACCACGGCCCGACACCTGGTCCTTTGTTGATCAATTGCTAACAACCGAACAGAGTATCGACCGCTGTTCGAGGTGATGTGTATCAGTGTATGCGATTAGAGGGGTGGCTGGAAAGGTTGATCGGTCTTACCTCTTCATAGTTTTGGTCTCATATGGCTTTACTGTTGCCAAGACGTCGTTTTTATACTTTGTAAAAAAAATCAATTGCGAACAATCCCTGGAAGAAGGGATCGACATGTTGTGGAGGTGGTCGGCGATGTCAGGGAAGTAGCCGTGTCATATGTTGTAGCCTGACTTGGCTCGCTCACGAAACACGGGCAATGGAGGAGTGTGTGTGTGTGCCATCTCTTTAAAATTTTAGTAGTGTGTGGAAGAGCCAACCTTATATGTTGGTACAATACATCCTTCACTACCAGGGTGGGATTAAACTTTCCATGCCCCCTTGTCATTGTGCGATGGCGGAAAGCGTCTTACCTCGATCGGAGGGGACGCCGTACGTGTTTATAGGCAGGGGCGCACCTCTCTGATAGCGCATACAGTTTAGATTACATCTTGGAGAAGAAGCTAAGTAGAGATAAGATTACAGAGAGGAGATAAACTCTAGCTAACCACCTAGCCGAACTACCAAGATATTGATTAGAGAAGATACTGCGCAGCCCCTTGTCACGTACACAAGAATGTTGTTTGACACCCTCCCTTAATCACAACTTCATCAAGTTGAGATTATACTTGAAGTTCTCAAAGCTTCGTATGGGCAAGGCTTTAGTAAACCCATCTGCAACCTGGTCTTGAGAGTGTATAAACCGAATGTCTAGAAGTTTACTAGCAACTCTTTCTCTGACAAAATGGAAATCTATCTCAATGTGTTTCGTTCTTGCATGAAAAACTGGATTTGCTGAAAGATAAGTTGCACCCAAATTGTCACACCACAGACATGGAGCTTGAGTGATTTTTACACCAAGTTCCTTAAGAATGGATTGTACCCATATAATTTCTGCAGTAGCATTAGCTAGTGCCTTATACTCTGCTTCTGTGCTGGACCTTGAAACAGTAGCTTGTTTTCTGGCACACCAAGAGATCAGATTTGATCCAAGAAATACTGCAAAACCACCAGTGGAGCGTCTATCATCCAAACATCCTGCCCAATCTGAGTCAGAGAATGCACTAACAAGAGTGGAAGATGACTTGCTAAAATTGAGGCCAATGCCCATAGTATCTTTCACATATCTTACTATCTGTTTTGCAGCAGTCAAATGAACTGTGGTTGGTGCATGAAGGAATTGACACACCTTGTTAACAGCAAAAGAAATATCAGGTCGAGTGAGAGTTAAATATTGAAGTGCACCCACCAGACTTCTGTATCTTGTGCTATCTTCTGAGCTCAAGGGTGTTCCTTCTGTGAGAGACAATTTTTCTGTACTAGACAAAGGAGTGGTGGTAGGTTTACAGCCTTGCAACCCAGCTTTTCTTACCAAATCATTTGCATATTTTTCCTGGGAGAGATGAAGTCCATCTTTGTGCTTCTTCACTTCAATCCCTAGGAAATAGTGCAGGTCCCCAAGATCCTTCAGAGCAAACTCAGCACCTAAGTCCTTCAACAGTCCTGTTATTGCCTCATCAGAGGAGCTTGTGACAATAATATCATCAACATATATAAGAACAAATATTGATGTATTGGCCTTATTGTAAATAAACAATGAAGTGTCAGACTTTGAAGGAACAAATCCAAGCATTTGCATTTTCTTGCTGAGACGAGAATACCATGCTCTAGGGGCCTGCTTCAGTCCATACAGTGCTTTATCAAGCTTGCATACATAAGAGGGTGCATGTTTGTTTTCAAACCCAGGAGGTTGTTTCATGTAAACCTCCTCTTCCAGAACACCATGAAGAAACGCGTTCTGTACATCTAACTGTCGAAGACTCCATCCCCTGGAAACAGCAATAGATAGGACAAGACGAATAGTTGCAGCTTTTACCACCGGACTAAATGTGTCCTCATAGTCTATGCCATATCTTTGTTTAAAACCCTTAGCAACTAGCCTTGCCTTGTAACGATCAACTGTTCCATCAGACTTGCGTTTGATTCTAAAAACCCATTTGCAATCAATGAGATTTTTACCTTGCCTTGGAGGGACTAAATGCCACGTTTTATTTTTCTGTAGTGCCACATATTCCTCACGCATTGCCTTTCTCCACTTCTCATCGCCAAGGGCCTCCTCAAGCATATTGGGCTCACCTGGTTCACCTGTGGAGCAGATCAAACCATATTTTGTTATGTGTTTATAATTAACAGGCTTAGTTACCCCTGACTGCAGCCGTGTGCGATGTTGTGGTGCACCAGTGCTGTTTTGCGCCACAGAAGATCCGGCAGATGAATCCACCTACGCCAGATCCGAGGCGGATCCGCCTGCACCAGCAGTCTCTGCTGGTTCTGCTCCTGGATGATCTTCTGTGGCTCGCGACTGGGGCGTTGAGGAGGAAACCGGTGCAGAAGATCCCGCCTGACCAGCGACCATGGTCTGATCGAGGCAGGCATCTGATCCCGCGCCAGCGCCTGCCGCAGCTGGGCCCGCACCGGCCGATCGCCCTGCCTCGCGCCGCTTGTACACAGCCGGCTGGGTGCCAAACCGCGAGCCGATCGGGCCCATGGGAGCCTGGCGCATGGCAACCGCTGATTGGTGCGGGCTGGGGAAGCCGCCACCACCAGCCACAGCAGGCCGCGTGGCCAACGCGGAGTTGCTCGCGGCTGGATCCGAGGCGGGTCCGCCCGCCGCTGCTGACACGCTGGATCCCAAGGCGGATTCGCCTGCTGCAGCTGACGCGCCGGATCCCGAGGCAGATTCACCTGCCGCACCTGGCACGCCGGATCCCGAGGCGGATCTGCTCCCTCTGCCGTGACACACACGATATGGACAGTGTGTTGCACTGTTTTCTTCATTTTCTTCACCGTTTTCGCCGCTATGATCTCCTGGAACATCACAAGCCTCATGCAAATGGTTAGGAGGATTAGTCAGCAAATGATCATCACAGTTTTCGTGGCCCCCTTGATCATAACCGGAGAGGTGAGGTGGAAGGAGTAGGATTTCTTGACGGAGTAAGGCGCCGGCGTTGGGGTGAAGATCAGCAAAGGGGAATTTTGTCTCATCAAAAACAACATCTCTAGAGATGTAGACTCGACCAGACGAGATGTCTAAGCATTTGACACCTTTGTGCTGAGCGCTATACCCAAGGAACGCACACTGTTTGGAGCGAAACATAAGTTTGCGGTTGTTGTAAGGGCGGAGATTTGGCCAACATGCGCATCCAAACACAGAAGTGATTTATAGTCTGGTTTTACACGAAGGAGTCGTTCTATGGGAGTTTCGTTGTTGATAACCCTACTAGGGAGCATGTTTATGATGTGTACGGCCGTGAGGAATGCTTCGTCCCAAAATTTTAAGGGCATAGAAGCTTCGGCCAAAAGAGCAAGGCCAACTTCAACAATGTGCCTATGCTTACGTTCTGCAGACCCATTCTGTTGATGAGCGTGAGGGCATGACACATGATGAGAAATTCCTAGTGTTTGGAAGAAGGAGTTGAGTTTTTCGTACTCCCCACCCCAGTCGGATTGGACAGCAAGAATCTTCCTATCAAATTGCCGTTCAACAAGAGCTTGGAAGTTTTTAAAGACTTGAAAAACTGCGGACCTTTTTTTAAGAAGGTAGAGCCAAGAGAACTTGCTGTAGTCATCAATGAAACTGACATAGTATGTGTGTCTACCAACAGAACTTGGGGCAGGACCCCATACATCAGAAAAAATTAATTGCAATGGTTGAGTAGAGACACTAGTGGAAACAGGATATGGAAGTTGATGACTTTTTGCTCTCTGACAAGAATCACAAATGGTTTCAATATTTCGGTCCCCAACAAACGGGAGTTTATTCTTTTTGAGTAAACGATCAAGTAAGGAAAATGAAGCATGCCCTAAACGGTCGTGCCATCGTGTGGCCGAAAGCTTGATAGCACCACAAGCTTGTTTATTGTGTTGTTGAAGCTCCGGAATCAACGGGTAAAGACCTCGAACACATCTACCTCGATAGAGAGTTCTCCTCGTGACCTGATCCTTGATCAAGAAGAAAAAAGGATGAAATTCAATGTAAACATGATTATCAAGTGTGATACGATTGTGACGCCCGGATAATCAAGCTATAGTAACCCTCTACTAATGATGCCACGTCAACTCCATTACGGTTACTAATCTCGCGTTAATTCGAAACCAATTCAAATCCAAATTCAAAATCAAACAAATAATAAAAGTTTTCCAATCTTAAAACTAAAATGTTCGGAGTGAGCCAAATAATGCATAAGTAATAATGGTGAAGAAACCAACATCTTTGAAAGTGTTTGATTGTCCTAAAGTAAATAAAATAGTAGCAAAATAATTAATCAAATGCTTTTTACAATTAAAAAAATTATTAAACTATTCTATCTAGTTGCCCAAACTTATGTGGTCGTAGTATAATTATTTAGACTAAATTAGGGACTACTTTTATAAGTCATAAATCTAAAATAAAAGTGAAACTAAAAGTAACAGAAAAGAAATAAAGAAAAGGAACAAAAGGAAAATAAAACACAAAAAAGGAGAAAACCTCCCCTCCTGTTGGGCCTCGGCCCAGCTGGCCGACCGGCCGACCCAGCCGCCCCCATCTCTGGCCTACAAGGCCACCAACCCCCCAGAAACCCTATCCCGTCGCACCACTCCCCCACTCACTACCCACAATTCCCACTCCCCCCCCTGCGAGATCTGGATCGGGGGCGCCCTGATCCCGTCGCCCCAAGCCGGACGTCGGCGCACAACCCAACGCCACCCCACCATCGCCGGACTGCCCCGCCCCACTGCTTCTTCGCCGCACGCCATCGGCCTCGCCTACCGTCACCACGCTGCCGCCCGAGGACCTCGTCACCATCACCTTCAGACCTCGCCACCCCTGGACATCGACGCCGTCGCCGGTCGCCATCGCCACCTCACCGGAGCTTCTTCGCCTCGACCACCTCGCCTCTTCACCGGAACATTGTCCCCGTCTTCCTCCCCGAGCACCGCTGCCTAGACCCCACGGCCCCGTGGTGAGGCCCCGACAACTCCTCCTCCTCCCCTGCTCCGGCCACTTCGGCCATGGCCTCGCTCACCGGCGCCCGCACGCGCACCGGCCGCCCTGACCGCGTCCTGTCCTGCGTCGTCGCCAACGTCGGAGCTCTGCTCTTGTGCGTGGCGTGCCTCTTACCGCACCGTGTCTCTCCGCTCGTGCCCGCCCCTCCGGTTGCGCAGCCCCGCGCTCGTCCCTCATGCTCCCGTGCCGTGTCGCTCGCCGCCATTCCTGGCCGGCCGGCCTGCCGCGTCGGCGGCCCCGTCTATGCACGGGCGTAGCCCCTGCTGGTTGCGCCTCTGCCAGATTAGGCAGGCCCCTGCTAATTGGGGGTTAGATTAGCACTAACCCTCTCCTGTTAGTCACTAACAGTGGGCCTTGCCCCTGTTTAAATAAAAAAAGATATCTTCAAGCATAAATAAATAAATAAAATATTAATTAATTAATTAACCAATTAAATTTAACTTAATTAATTCTGTTTAGACTAACCTAATCATCAGGTAAACTAATTAACTCTGTTAACTAGACAGACTATTACATGTGGGCCCCCCCGTCAGCTTGACTGGTCAACGGTCAAAGCTGACCGCTGACATCACCCTGACATCATGCTGACATCATAATTACATTTTCTTATTTAATTAATTATGTTAATTCTAAAAAATGAACTAAATCTTTTAAAATTAATATAAAATAAACCGTAGCTCAGATGAAAATACTTTCTACATGAAAGTTGCTCAGAATAACGAGACGAATCCGGATACGCAGCCTGTTCGTCCGCCACACATCCCTAGCATAGCAAACACGCAACTTTCCCCCTCCGGTTCATCTGTCCGAAAACACGAAACACCGGGAATACTTTCCCGGATGTTTTCCCGCCTTCACCGGTATCACCTACTACCGCGTTAGGGAACACCGAACACCGCGTATTGTCTTGTTACGCTTTGTGATGCCTTGATTGCTCTGTTATTTATTGTGTTCCCTCTCCGTTACTTCTTTCCGATAGACCCCGAGACTGCCGGCGACCCCCAGTTCGACTACGGTGTTGGTGACTCGTCCTTCTTGCCAGAGCAACCAGGCAAGCCCCCCCTTTGATCACCAGATATCGCCTATTCTCCTCTATACTGCTTGCATTAGAGTAGTGTAGCATGTTACTGCTTTCCGTTAATCCTATTCTGATGCATAGCCTGTCATTGTTGCTACAGTCATTGATACCTTACCCGCAATCCTACATGCTTAGCATAGGATGCTAGTATTTTTCATCTATGGCCCTACATTCTTGTCCGTCTGCTGTGCTATACTATCGGGCCGTGATCACTTGGGAGTTGATCACGGGTATATACTATATACGTTATACATGATACATGTGGTGACCAAAGACGGGTCGGCTGGTGGAGCACCCGCGAGTGGATCTTTGTGGCGGAGCGACAGGGCAGGTTGAGACCGCCTAGGAGAGAGGTGGGCCTGGCCCTGTTCGGCGTTCGCGGATACTTAACACGCTTAACGAGATCTTGGTATTTGATCTGAGTTGGCTACGAGCTTATACGCACTAACCATCTACGTGGGAGTAGTTATGGGTATCCCGGCGTCGTGGTATCAGCCGAAGCACTTCAGACGTCAGCGACGGAGCGGCGCGCGCCGGATTGGACTGGAACGCCACTAGGCTAGGTCTGCTTCCGGCCGCCCACGCAACGTGCAGGTGTGCTCAGGGCGATGGGCCCAGACCCCTGCGCGCTTACGTTTAGACCGGCGTGCTGACCTCTCTGTTGTGCCTAGGTGGGGCTGCGACGTGTTGATCTTCCGCGGCCGGGCATGACCCAGGAAAGTGTGTCCGGCCAAATGGGATCAAGCGTGCTGGGTAAGTTGGTGCACCCCTGCAGGGAAGTTAATCTATTCGAATAGCCGTGATCTTCGGTAACAGGACGACTTGGAGTTGTACCTTGACCTTATGACAACTAGAACCGGATACTTAATAAAACACACCCTTCCAAGTTCCACAGACAACCCGGTGATCGCTTTTCCACAGGGCGACGAGGGGAGGATCGCCGGGTAGGATTATGCTATGCGATGCTATTGGAGATGCTACTTGGAGATGCTACTTGGGGGACTCCAATCTACTCTCTTCTACATGCTGCAAGACGGAGGCTGCCAGAAGCGTAGTCTTCGACAGGATTAGCTATCCCCCTCTTATTCTGGCATTCTGCAGTTCAGTCCACCGATATGGCCCTTTACACATATACCAATGCATATGTAGTGTAGCTCCTTGCTTGCGAGTACTTTGGATGAGCACTCACGGTTGCTTTTCTCCCTCTCTTCCCCTTTCCCTTCTACCTGGTTGTCGCAACCAGATGCTGGAGCCCTGGAGCCAGACGCCACCGTCGACGACGACTCCTACTACCCCGGAGGTGCCTACTACTACGTGCAGGCCGCTGACGACGACCAAGAGTAGTTAGGAGGATCCCAGGCAGGAGGCCTGCGCCTCTTTCGATCTGTATCCCAGTTTGTGCTAGCCATCTTATGGCAACTTGTTTAACTTATGTCTGTACTCAGATATTGTTGCTTCCGCTGACTCGTCTATGATCGAGCACTTGTATTCGAGCCCTCGAGGCCCCTGGCTTGTATTATGATGCTTGTATGACTTATTTATGTTTTAGAGTTGTGTTGTGATATCTTCCCGTGTGTCCATGATCTTGATCGTACACATTTGCGTGCATGATTAGTGTACGATTGAATCGGGGGCGTCACAACGATGAACGGATAGAAGGTTCTTGTCAGTGCTAGGGACATGCAAAATTTTCCGAAGATGAAATTTTCGACGTGGGGTACGAAAAACTGAATGACCAATGTGACGTATCCTCATACCTGCACCACTTGCAGTGTGTATCTGGTCCTTGCCATGATACTTCTCCTTGAGTGTCACCTTTTCCAGTTCGCCGGTGAGATGGTTTGTTGCGCCGCTGTCCAGATACCAGTTGGTATCGACGCCATATGAGCCGTCAGCAGCAGTGGCAACCTTTTCTTCATCTTCAGAGGAGGCCTCATCCTCATCGAACCGGTACCAGCAATCTTTTGCCGTGTGGCCCGGTTTGCCGCAGATTTGGCAGCGCACCGCGTCCGGGCGTGATCTGGAGGAACCACCGCGGCGGCCCCTGGTGTTGGTGTAGTTGGGCCGTCCGCAGGAGTTGGACCCGCCCTTGCTGCCGCCGCTCCCCTGCTTGCCCTTGGAGCGAGGAGGGCCACGGTGACGAGCGTAGCCACCGCGCCCGCGCGTCGCGGCGTTAGCCGACGACTTGAAGCCGCCCGATCCCTGGTACTGCGCCACCCTTTGATCAAAATTACTAAGCATTGAAAAAAGCTCATCGAGGGATACCGGGGTGATGCGGGCGTCGAGGGCAGAAAGGAGTGGCTGGTAGTCCATGTCGAGGCCGTGCAGGATGTATGAGATGAGTTCATCATCCTGGAGAGGTTTTCCGGCGGCGGCCAGCTCATCGGCGAAGCCGCGCATCTCGGCGAAGTAGGTGGCGACGGTCTTGTTGCCCTTCTGTGCGTTCACCAGAGAGGTTCTGATGTTGTTTACGCGACTTAGCGACTCGAGGAGAACATCCCCGACAGCGCCATCCAGAGCTCGCGCGCCGTGGTGATCGCGGTCACCTGCACGAGCACCTCCTTGGTGAGGTTGTTCAGCAGGTACCCGAGCACCTGCTGGTCCTCTCGCACCCAGATGGAGTGGAGGGGATTCGGCTCTGTGGATTCCTTCCCTTCTTTGTCCTTGATGTGGAGGATCCTGGCCGGCTCCGGTGTCGTGCCGTCGACGTAGCCGAAGACACCTGCGCCCCTCAGCTGCGGCACGATCTGCGCGCGCCACAGGACGTAGTTGGTGCGGGAGAGCCTCTCCGTGACTTGGCCATTGGGGCCAGCCTGGGAGGCACCGGAGGAAGAGGAAGACGACATAGTTGCACTGGATGGAGTTCTAGGGTTTAGACGTGGAAGAGAATTGCTCTGATTACCATGTGCGATGGCGGAAAGCGTCTTACCTCGATCGGAGGGGACGCCGTACGTGTTTATAGGCAGGGGCGCACCTCCCTGATAGCGCATACAGTTTAGATTACATCTTGGAGAAGAAGCTAAGTAGAGATAAGATTACAGAGAGGAGATAAACTCTAGCTAACCACCTAGCCGAACTACCAAGATATTGATCAGAGAAGATACTGCGCAGCCCCTTGTCACGTACACAAGAATGTTGTTTGACAGTCATGAATGGAGCATATGAGCCTCTAGGATTCAAGAATTATTGGAAATAATAAATGGGCTAAAAGCCTAATAATTTCAACAATCCCCTATAAGATCCCAAAGGCAGATAAAGTTTGCTTATGGTTCCATAACATTGTTTATATAATGATATTTTGGTGAAGACTGTGAAGTTGAACTTTCACCTAGAGCTTCACACAACACTCATTCACAACTTGAACAAAGGACTATGACTTGAACTGCAAGTGATGTGCAAATAAGTTTCTGGTAAAGCCTTGACTGATATTAGGCTGCCGAATGACTTTCCCGTAGATAGGAGATTATACGTCATACTCTGAGGCCTCTTCATAGTTTACTAGAAAGCACTCAACTCTTATAGGATACAACATTTAATTGTCTAACTCATTAGGTGTGTTCATAAAGATGTTATGTAGGACCTTGGCTTACGTCATAATGGAGTTTGTCTTTATTAAATAAACACTCCTCCCTCAGTTAACCACGTCTGACTCATCAATTCTACTTCACGAGATCTTTGGTCACATAGAGTGGGTTCTACTCCGTGGATAACTTATGCAGTGGGTCTCAAGCCCATTTCACACGATGCACTGCCTATCACGTTTCGTGATAAACTTTTTTGTAAAGGGATCTTTCAGATTCTTGAAATCAAGTATGTATGATAAAAATACCATGTCTAGCTTAAGGGATCTTCCAGATTCTTCAAATCAGGTATGTATGATAAAAATACCATGTCTAGCTTAATTTCCAGTATTACATATCCAGAAACAATCCATGGCGGAAGGGATAAGAGAACTAATGGTGCGAAGAACCTAATCGCTCCTCTCATGTACACGATCAGAATAGGTGGAGTTTCAGAGGTCTGTTGTCTCACTTCACTGTGTACGTCGAGAAGCAAGATTGGAAAGCCATAAGCGGCACAAACTCACTCACGAAATATGATGCACATGGCGAGGCGGGTAACGGAGGGGAGCATGCATGTATGTGCCCTCTTCTCAAGCTTCTAGTGACGTGCAAAGAAGCCAATCTTATATGTTGGTTCAGCGCACCCTCCACAGCCGGAGTGCGACTAAACTTTCTACACTCCGTTGTCACGCATGAATGGGCCTACGTGAGTTTCAATAAACATTAAAACTATAAAATGAGCTAAAAGCCCAATAATTCGTACACTTTCTTGGATGGATGACCACGTCCCTCCAAACGAAGCTTTCACCAACCCTAAAATGAGGCATCTCAGGCATGTATAAGAACCACAAGTGGAGGCGTAGTGGACACCTGATCTACATCATGTGAAATGCCCAAAAAGAAAGAGAAGAGCCGCCGGATTTTTAATGGCACGAGGCTAACATACATGAGTAATTTATGACCGCATGCATCTCCCCCAAGAGTTAACCACAACCATGAGTAATTTGCATGATGTGTTGGAGCTCCGACATATGCCTGTTTTTCCAGTCATGTTCATTTTGTACATACTCTGCTCCTTAATAAAAAGGCAGCTTTCCTGCCGGTTGTTCGGAGAGAAAAATGGTCTGTGCCAATAGAAATTCTCTGTTAGCTTGCCCAATATAAACTCTTGTGTGCATTTCTACTCGAAAGACCATGACTTCAAGATAAGTCAGCTACTGGAGTCAACTACATGAACACTGAACATGTCAAAACTGAACAGTGTATTGACTACCCATCCTGCATTCAAACAGGGAAACATATACACATCATTTGTACATGGTGAGCCCGGAGTGCAGAGAGCATCCAGAACATCAGTCTACAAGCCAGTCCAGGTTGTAACACTCTTCTGCTACCTGCACACGGAGGTCCGGGATGACCTGCTCGGCCTCCCTCCACAGCATCGCCGTCTCCTCGTCGCACACGACGTGCCCGAGGGACTTCAGCGACGAGGAGGACCTCGGGAGGCTCCTCAACCGCGAGCATTCCCGCATGTCGATCTTCTCTAGGTTTGTCAGGTGGCCAAGCTCTTCTGGAAGGTCTGTGAGGTTAATGCACTGCGATATGTCCAGGTATTTCAGCCTCTTCAGGCTGCATACCGACGGCGGAAGCTTCCACAGCGCCGGGCAGGCGTACACCCGCAGGATGCTCAGGCAGTGCAGCTTGCCCAGCTCATATGGCAGCTCTGTGAGGTCATGGCAGTTTGACAAGGAGATGCTCTCCAGCGAGCTGATTTCACACACACTAGGTGGCAGCTCCTTCAGATCTACGCAATGGTCGATGGTGAGGTTGGATAGGCGCGGAAACGTCATGGAGAGATCCATCGTCGATCCTCTTAGGCTGTTGTTCAGCTCACAAAGGACGAGGGAGATCTTGCGCAGGTTCTTCAGTGGGATTGTGCTTTTCGGCAGTGGCGGGAGCGTAATCTTTTCCAGCCAAAGACTCCTCAGGTCACTTAGTGTGGTGAAGGCAGACAAATTGTCAAGGGCTGCACTGGTGGTACCATAGTTGATCAGCACCAGGGCCTTCAGGTTCTGCATCGTTGCAATGAACGACGGGAGGTAGTATACACTTGAGGCGAAGTTGAGGATAAGAACTTCTGCCTTGGGGAAGCTCATCTGGAACCAGTCAGATTCTTTCATCTCACCTGAAATTTGAAATCAATTGATCAGACCATTTTGTACTTCTAGAGAGAACTCAATGAGGGCAATATTCGACAAGATATTGCGAATGCATGTTACTGTAAGGCTTGCTGAAACAAATTATTTTCCATGAAGAAATAATACTGAAGTAAAATTGTGTTATACAGTACTAATTAAGTTCAGTTTGCTAAAGAACTAAAGATCAGTTTAGTACAATAGCAGGTGATTTAATAAAGGAGTTAAAGATCTGAAGTTCCAAGTCAAAACCATGCAATTTCATTTGAGGAAGACCACTACACTATTCAACATTTTTTCTTCAATTACATCTCAAATTCTGCAAGAGCAGCTTTCAGACTGGACTCGCAGAAGATACTGCACGGCAAATAACATGCAAGAAAAAACCAAGTTCATGAACAGATAATCACCTGTATGAATAGAAACAATCTGAGCTTCAAAAGGAAGGTCCTTATTCCTCTGCCAATCTCTCGGAAGCGATTCTTCTCTTCTTGGCATCACTAACCGCCTCCGTTTGTTCAGAGAATCACGGCCACTCATGTGAAGTGCCAGATCACGCAACACATCATGTTGCGTCACTGAGTAGTCATGATAGTTACTGTATAAATCTCCAGCTTTATTCCTGCATAAAGAGCAACAAAGAGTCAAAGCTGTTTCTTACAGTATATGAATTCTCAGATGATTTGAAGAAAAAATGTGCAATACGTACTGTGCATCATTAACTAGGGTAAGCAGGTTCTTGTTCGATAGCGCCATGAGGATGGCAAAAGCATCTGGCTTGTCAAGATCATGTATCTCCATCCAAATATTGATCAACACATCAAGAGGGATCTTCTTATCCTCTGGGAAGCAGCCCAGGTCAAGGAAACATTCCCTGACCTTTCCCGACAAGCACTCGACACTTGCTGCCATTCTCTCGAGGAGTTTGGTCTCATGTGAGTCCGATATAGACTCTCCTCGTGACAAGCGGTTCTTCGCGCTCAACCATATCATAGGAGGCTGATCACGCAAGGATGCGCCGATAACCTTGAGAGCTAGAGGAAGCCCTCTGCACTCGGCAGCAACCTGCTTAACCAGTTTCTTGTCAGCAGTCTGAGGAACAGACTCCTGATTGAAGGCAGCACTGCAGAAGAGAGACAAAGCCTCCTCATCGCCGAGTAATTTCATTTCGTATGTCCGGGAGACTAACGTAGGGAACTTCAACCTTGATACGACAAGAGTCTTGCAGCCAGGGAACTTGAAGACCAGCTCCTCGAGCTGTGAGAGAGACCACACATCATCAAGTATAACAAGAACTGGTCCTCGGTCCCTCGGCCCTAACTTGAGCTGCCATTCCGGGATCTGGTTATATGCACCAAGCACAATATTGCTGCTGATCTGCTCCCACAGCTTCATCTTGATGGTCTCCAGATTTGCGGACTGCGAGACCGTCTCAAAGAAGACCCTGTTGTTGAAGTAGCCTAAACAAAGAAAGAAACATATATTAGCACTATGTAGAGAAGAAAGATCGCTACGTTTAGAGACCAATTATGAAACAAGATTAAATGGAAATCGACTTTTGGCATATGCCTAATCTTGAGAACAGATCTTGATGAGATGATGCTGAAGTAGTGAGATTCGAATCAATTTACATGTATAGCACCCCTAAAAGGATTAGCTTCACAAGCATCACTAATTCCAAGTGCCTTTGTAACTACTAACGACAGATCTGTATACCAAATTATTTTGGATTGGCAATCGGTGTTAAACTATTCATCAAACGATAAGTGTGTGTGCTAGTATCATTCATTCAGTTGTTTAGGGGTCACCACTAATTAACTCAATAGTTATTAAGTGGTGCAATCATGTCTTGATTCAAAACAAAAGTGTTGCCATCATGAACAAAATTTTCAGTGTCTGCTAAGTTAGGCAGGCGGGAGTTGGTGTGCTCCCATCAGCAACCCAATCCCACCAGAGCCATACGCACGCTCCGCACTAAGCTGGTCAAAGCGCCAATTTTGACCAAACAAGTGGTGATGAGCTAAACGTAAGCATCAGCCTCGACTTTAAGTATAAGTAATTAAATCATATGACGACACGCAAATCAACCGCCAAAGATTCCCCAAATTTTCAATCTTTGTTCGTGGTAGCGCCCCATATAATTCAATAAGAGACGGTGCGATTTTCGCACCCAGAGAAAGGATGATTATGAACACAGATGTGATTAATTTCTGCAGATGATTCGGAGAACGGGATAAAAGGTTTAAGAAAGAATTCGTGTGAGACGAGATGGTTGGGATCTGATCCTTTGTTACCTTGGATCTTTTGATCCTTATAGATCTCCATGGCGAGCGTGGTCTTGCCGCTGCCGCCCATGCCGCAGATGCCGACGACCTCCCAGCCGCCGCCGCTGCTCATCACCATCTCCTTCACTCTCTCCTTGCCCACCTTGACGCCGCTTCCCACCAAGCCGCCGCCCTTGCTCTCCTCCTCGCACGGGAGGTCGAAATCCATCGGAATCCCCATGCCCTTGGTCGGCGGCGCCACCTCCACCGCCATCGCCATGCCCTTGGAGGGCGGCGGCGGTAGCGCGACGGGGAGGGACATGGCGGGCGGGATCGTGGGGGGCGCCTGCATCGCGGCGACCTCCTCGACGCGGCGCTCCAGGCGGCCGATGCGCGCCTCGGCCTCGTCGCGGAGGCGGCGCACGCCGTCGAGCACGTGCGCGGGTGCGTGGCGCGCCAGCCAGCGCTCGATGCCCTTGTCGGCGGCCTCCATCCTGCGCGCCAGCTGCGCGGTGCGGTAGACGTTCCAGCGCGGGGCGGCGGCGGCGCGGCGCGCGAGGTCGAGCGCCTCCCTGAGCTGCACGGCGAGCTCGCCCAGCTCGGCGTTGCTGCGGAGCGCGTGGCGGCCGTTCTGCTGCACGAGGGGCAGCAGCGGCTCGACGTTCCGGCGCAGGCGCTCGGCGGTGGAGCGGCACAGGAAGGTGCCCTGCACCGCGCGCAGCAGCTCCCGCACGGCGTCCCCGGCCAGCTCCTCGAACAGGAACTTCTCCATGGTCGACCCCGGGGTGCCGGACGGCTGGCCGGCGGCTCTCGGCGCGCTCTTCCTTGTCTTCTTGACCGCTTTGTCCGGGCTCTCAGTGGGCTCTGGGTGCGCGCTTGCGTGAGCTTTGCTTGTTTGTTTAGTCGGGCAAGTGAGAGGTCGCCATCGCCATGGAGGTCTGGGGGAGGGGGAGGGGGTGGAGGAGGGGGGCGGCGTTTGGTCGGGGAGACGGAGGAGGAGGAGGAGAGTTTATAGCCGGCGGGAGAGTGCGGCACGGCAGCTTTTGAGTGGAGGGGAGGGGAGGGTCAACCGTTTGCGGTGAGGGGTCGCCGGTTATCTCAGTGACACGGCCGGGGGCAAGGTGGGACCCAGGGAGGGACTGTGCCGTGTTTACACGAACACGGTGGATGACAGCAAAAGCGAGTCGCCACCGGAGTAGACCTCACCCAATTAAGAGCAACTTTAGCAGAATTGATTGATATATCGGCTCCATCGCCGTAATAATCATCATTACATTGGTTTTGATTAAAAAGTTTTCGGCCCTATTTGGTAATGGTCTGCTCCTAGAATCTACAGAGTGGCTAAATAGCAATTCCACCATTTTAAACTACAGCTCCGCCAATTCCGTTCCGGGAGTTGGGGAGCGGAGCGTTGCCGAACAACTCTTCATGTCAGATTTTTGGCAATTTAGAGCGAACGTCCCACGTACGTAGGATCCTCGCGCATGAATCTTAAAGCATTCGCTCCCACACACCTCTTCAAGGGAACTACAGGCGACGATAGTATACGGTTTGCTCGGATGGCAATCTAAACAAGCATACTTTGGATGGCAAATTATGCTGTTGGAGCATCGCAATTTTCATCATTTTTCTTTCTTTTTTAGGCTGCCAATTCTTCATGGGAATCACTCTCGTGCAACATGTCAATCTTCTGAGCTTTTTATATACAACATGAGAATTTTTATTTCAGAACATAGCAAATTTTTAAAGAAGAAGTTGACGAATTTATCTGTTTTCGCACGGTAAATTTGGAGTGTTCCCTGGCCTGATTATTTGGACGAATGAAAACATTCATTTCTTCATCGGGGAACGATTGTTGGCTTGGATTACCTTCATGAGGGAACGTCATATGTATATTGGGGTCGCGAACTGAGCGTATCTCATATGGTTAGATTCCTTGTGGTGGAATTAGTCCGCCAAGGTTCAAGTCTAGGCTTGGCATTGGTGTTCGTATTTTTCTAGATTTATTTTAGATTTTTTCAACAATGTTCACTCAGTGCAAGAGACCAGCCTGACAATAAATAAAGTAGTATCATAATAAATGCTATACTGCTATATATCTTGCATGACAATAAATAAAGTTGCATAAGATACTAATAATCTATGATATTATGCATTATAGACGTAGTATCATATGTATGATATTAACTTGCGATACTTCTCACTACACGCGGCCTTAGGCACTCAGCCTACCTCTCGAGTAATAAAGTTACCCAACCGGCTTGCTGAAATTACCTAGCAGCGTTCTAGCAGAGTAGATGTAGCAGGCAGAGGCGGGATGTTATGGGCGGGAGAGGCCGAAGTAGGGTCGGCGAGGCGGCGCCCGACTGAAGTAACAGTGCAGCACCACCCTAAGAAAGTGAGCACGAAGGCCACCGCTTGGGCCCGAGGCTAGGCAGAATTGCGCCCGTGATCCGAGAAGGGGAAGGTGCGTGCGTGCAAGCTCGATTAGGTCCTGCCTGGGCATGAGGAGTAGTGAAGTTAGGTCGGTGTTTGTGTGTGCTGGGGTAAACCCATGGCTCATACCGAAATATAGTTAGGTGATAGCTAAAAATCCCTCAAAAAAGGTGATAGCTAAAAAGAAAGGTCACGCCCTAGGCCCGGGCCCAACATCGACCCGAGTCTGTGGGTGGGGACTGCGGGCGCCCGAGTATGTCTAGACGGCAGGCTGGGAAGTACAATGGTGGCATGTGGAGAGGAGGATGCATAGGCAAAAATAAAGTGAAGCAGGGACAGAGTGAAAGAAAATGGATCAAACGAGGATTTGAGTGGGCCGGGAGTGTTGGAGTTCTACAAGACGGTGTTCCGAACTCCTGTAAAGGCCCTCCCTCCCCAGTTTTTGTCAGGCCTGTGGGAATTCGAACAACCAGACTGATTCATGGATCAATGAGTATTGTGTTGATTGTAAATTGTGTTTAGATAGCTTCTCAAAATAGGCTTTCGCCCCGCTATATTAATATAGAGTAAAATGCATCACAAGTCCTAAAACTATCATAGGTGTGTCAGTTTAGTCCTATAACTTTCAAACTGCACTTTTGGGTCCTAAAACTATCGGAAGTATGTCAGTTTAGTCCTATAACTTCGAAACTGCACTTTTGGGTCCTAAAACTATTGGAGGTGTGTCATTTTTAGTCCCATAACTTCAAAATTGCAGTTTTGGGTCTCAAAACTATGTATGTTTGTTCATCTGAGGTCCTAATCTTGCATGGCCACCATCCATGGTGCATTTTTTCAAATGAGCCCTTTGTATGTGTTTATATCCTCCAAAGTGGTACATACGCTTCCACGTTGCAGTGTGTCCTGCAACCTGCATGCCCACCACCTGCATGGCCATGAGCTGCACGGTAGCCTCCCTGAGAGGTTTGGCGTGACCGTCGGGGAGACCCCGAGCTAGTCGGCATGAAGGACGACATCCCTCTCCCTCGGCGAGGCCGCTGGGGAGATCCCGAGCCAATTGGGATGGAGTACGCCATCCCACCTCTCTCTCTCTCTCTGTTTGATGATATCTTCGTTGCCCCGACACCCTTGCCGTAGAGTTGGCCGTGCAGGCTGTTGTTTGGGCACAAGCATGGTCATAGGTGGTGAGCTGTCGAGCGACACAGAGGAGTGCGCGAAAACTACAAAGCTGGCGTAGAGGTCGTCGAGAGTGACACAACCCTAGCAGTAGCCATAGGTGGGTAGCAATTGGACGTTGTGCGACATGTCGTTCTGCTGCTGTTGGGGGAGGCTGAGATGACCGATCTACTCTCCTCGCTGGAGCTCAAACCATCATTCCACTAATGGCCTATGTCCCGTCGCCTCTGAGCATTCTGTCGTGGGAGAAGACGAGCGCGTGAGAATGAGGCGAGACAACGCTCTAGTTTTTTTGCATATTTACCTGGTGGGCCCATTGGGTCAGGTCAACGTGGCTACAATCCAAGCATTTCCAAGTGACTCGTTGGTGGGTCAATGCTAACCATGCAAGCTTAGGACCTAAGAGGAAGAAACTTACATAGTTTTGGGACCCACAACTACTGTTTCAAAGTTATAGGACTAAACTGACACACCTTTGATAGTTTTAGGACCCAAAAGTGCAGTTTTGAAGTTATAGGACTAAACTGACACACCTCTGATAGTTTTAGGACCCAAAAGTGCAGTTTCAAAGTTATAGGACTAAACTGACACACCTCCGATAGTTTTAGGACTTATGATGCATTTTACTCTATAATATAGCAGTCACATGATACAACATGAGAACCATTGCTGGGGAAAACAACACATCCATGCCCAAAAGAAAAGAAAGAGAACACAATGTCGACACCGACGGATCAACAAAAACGAAAATGACTCGTAGTCGCTGCGTCCTCTCCTAAGTATTCCCACCACGATCCTAGCACTCTGATTCGCCATGTACCAAGCAGCACCTCCAAGAAGGACAGTGACGACGACGACACTGCTGCCCGGATAGGTCCCAGGGTTTCCCCCGGTACCCTCCGAGGAGTGGGAAGAGGTACACCGACGTCCTTCAGGAAGGAGTGATGACAGTCTCAAGTGTCATCGTGTCTGTGTCAAAATGACAAGGATTTCTCCCGACCCCCAAAACCCACCTCCCGGATAATCAGAGGTGCTCCACCAGTCATGGTATCCACCGACATACGCCACCATGGTCTTGTAGTCACCATCGTCGTTTCACCATGACCAACGTAGCAAGGTTGGCCAGCCCGAGACGTAGCAGTCATAGACAAGATCCGACTGGATCACGACCACGCGGAGGGAACAACCTCCACCATCATAGACAGTAGCCGTCTAGACGCGACCACAAGAGCACACCGAGCCATTGGAACCGGAGGGCGACAGCAGCGCCGCCACCTGGAGGACGCCTGTAAGTGCATCTAGTGCCACCCATAGTTGGTTTTGGACTATTGAAGACAAACCTGGTTGAGGAACTAATGTGTTTGTGAGAATTGCAGGATAACACAGGTAGTAGTCCCTCATTGATTCAGTTTAACTACCAGAGATGACCCCTAAAAATGTGTGAAGACATTGAAGACGATGGTGGTCTGTGAAGAGTTTCACATTGAAGATTATGACATGAGAAGACACCGTATGAAGACTATGGATTGCGAAGACATAGTTGTTTCGTAGTTTCCTTTTCTTCTTTGTTGCGTCATAGGAACCACCGAACTGTTAAGTGGGGTCTAAGTGAACAAAGTCAGAGTGACTGAAGTGATGCTCAACCAAATCGTATGTCTTCGAGCAAAGACAATGAGAGCGAATCTTATCCAGAGCTGGATAAGTCATCTTTACTTGTAGCCCAAGTCAAGCTGCTGCGTGTGTTTGTAATCTGACCGTTGGACACGTGTCAGTTCCTTAGTGACCCAAGGTCACTTCGGACAAATCAGGTCGGGTTGCCTCATGGCTATAAATAGCCCACCCCTACACCATAAATTGGTGGCTGCTTAGAGTTAGTTCACGGCTTTTGTCGTTTGAGAGCAACCCACCTCGAAGCCTTTGAGAGAGAAATCCTTGCGAGGACAAAGCCCTAAACACCCAGAGCCAAAGAGTGTTAGGCATCACTGAAGTCTTTCTGTCTGCGTGATCTAAAGACTTATTACACTTGAGGACTGTGAATCCTCCAGCCGGTTAGGCGTTGCGTTCTGAGCATCCAAGAGTCATTGTGGATCGCTAGTGAGCGAAGTCTGTGAAGGTTTGGAAGTCTACCTTGAAGACTTACCAGAGTGATTGGACGAGGACTGTGTGTCCTTAGCTCAAGGGGAATAAGGTGAAGACGCGGTCTTCTGAGTTAAATCTCAGCCTCCCTAACCAGACATACAGTTTTCATGGCAACTGGAACTGGTCCAACAAATACCTGTCCTCACCGAGCTACCGGTTCTATCTTTTACCTCTCTTTACTTACTGTTTGTCTTCATGAAGTCATTGCTTGCTTGCATGATATGATTGACTTCACTGAGTGGAGGTTGTTGTTGTTTGGCTTCATACTATCTTCCATCTTGATTCTACTACTTAGTTGCTGATAGTCTTCATGCTTTCACTTCATTGCTTACTTTACTATGGCTTGTCTAGTGTAGTCTACCTTCCGCTGCATATTTATAGGATCATCGCTACTGTTTGTCTTCAAAGCCCCTGTGTTTTGAAGACTTCCATAAAAATCGTCTATTCACCCCTCCTCTAGTCGATAACTAGCACTTTTAATTGGTATCAGAGCAAGGTGCTTCCTTGTTCTGTGTGATTCGGTTTAACCACCTAGAGTTTTAGCTATGTCGACTGCAGGGATAATCAAAGTCTCTGCTGTGTGCCGTGTCTTCGATGGCACTGATTACCCCTACTGGAAGAATAAGATGTGCATGCATCTTGAAGCCATTGATGTCGACCTCTAGTATGTCGTCAAGAACGACGTTCCCAAGGCCGGTGAAGGCGTCACCCCAGCTGATGTCAAGAAGTTTATTCAACTGGATTCTACTGCCAAGAACATCATTTGTGGTCATCTGACCAAAGGACAGTATGGCCGTGTGAGTGCTCTGGAAACTGCGAAGCTAGTCCGGGACTAGCTCTCCAAGGTCAATGAAGGCGTATCAACCCAGAGAGACTCAAGGATCAATGTTCTTCGCAATCTCTTCAACCACTTCAAGAGAAATGGCAATGAGAATGTTTAGCTGACGTTTGATCGCCTCACTGACATCACAAATGAGCTTCATGCACTGACGCCACTGAGATCACCAAGCATGAAATTGTCAAGACACTCTTGAGATCACTCGACAGCTCATTTGACACCCTAGCCCTAATGATTGAAGAACACCCTGACTTCAAGACCCTTGATCCATCTGACATACTTGAAAGGCTCAACACACATGAGTTCCAGCTATTTGAGAAAAGAGATATCTATGGTCCCAACTATGGTCGAGCTCGCACTTTGAAGGCAAAGGTTGTTTCCTCATCTGAAGAAGAATCTGACTGTAGTTCTGAGGATCCTGAAGACATTGGAAAGGAACTTGCCATGCTCATGAAGAAGTTCCAAAGGTTCACCAGGAAGAAAGGCTCCAGGCAGTCTTCAAGATCCAGCTCAAGAAATGATGAAGCTTCCTCCCATGACTACAAGAAGAGAACGTGCCACAAGTGCAACAAACCTGGTCACTACATCTCTGAATGTCCTCAATGGGACAATGAGAACAATAAGAAGAAGAAGACGAAGAAGAAGAAGAAGAAGAAGAAGAAGAGCAAGGAATATGAGTATGATGACAAGAAGTAGAAGAAATCCTCAAAGTCTTCTTCCAAGTCTTCGTCGAAGTCTTCATCACACAAGAAGAGCTCATCTAGCAAGGGTCGTGCGTTTGTTGGCAAGGAAATGGATTCAGAGGTGGAGTCTGCATCTGAGGAGGTGGAGATGGAGTCTAAAGAGGAATCTGATTCAGGCGTGGCAAGCCTGGCTTTAGCTTCAGCATACATCGCCAAGTCCATCTTTGATACTGAAGACGATGGCCTCTTCACCAACGCTGATGCTAACGAGGATGACTCTGCTCCCACTTACTGCTTCATGGCACGTGGTTCCAAGGTAAACTCACGCGATGCTCACTATAAAACATCTAGTGAATATGACTCTGAATGTAAATCTAAACCTAGCTACAAAACACTTGCTAAAATTGCAACACAGCAACATACTGCTATGGAACATATTCAAAAACTGTTAGACAAAAGCGATGACCTGTTGGACGCAGAAATGACTCGAACTCAGTCCTTAATTGAAGACATTAAAAATCTTCATGTTAAGTACGAGGAACTTGAAAGTCGTCATGAAACGCTCTCAACAACTCATGAAAAGCTTTCCTATGATTATCTTCAAAGGAAGCAAGAACTTGAGAAATTGAGAGCGGCTCATGAAGATGTTCAAAAGGAGAACGAGTCACTTGGCGCTCAACAGATCAATCCCGCTCAGGAAGGATTTGAACCACCATGTCTAAAATGCCTTAGCATGATAATGCTACTTCTGTTGCTGGATTTTCTAATGCTACTATTGTTGCAATATCTTCAACTGCTGATGTGGTAACTAACCCCTTTGATGAGGATACGACTACTATTGCTGATGAGAATGCCAGGTTGAAGACATTCCTTGAGATAGGAATGTACAAAAGTCTCAAAGGGCATCAGACACTATGTGATGTCCTCAAGAAACAGATTCTGAACCGAAACCCTAGGAAAGAGGGTGTTGGGTTCGAAAGGAAAATGAACGTTGATGGTTCTTACTGGAAGCCTGAGCAGTACCCCAAAACCACATGGGTTGCTGCAAGGGGACCTTTAGTGGATCCACCTACCTTATCTGGCTTCACTTGTGCTAACTTGATTATCATTGATGAATCCTTTGATGCAAACTATAAACTGTTCAAGAATCAGAATGGTGAAGTGTTTGCCAGGTATATTGGTACTAACCACAGGAATGGACCACCTTTGAAGAAGATCTGGGTGCCCAAGAGTTGTCTTGAAAATCTTCAGGTGAATGTCATCATGACACCACCTGGGATGAAGAAAAACCCCAGACCAAAGGCTTCACATGGTCCAAAGGCTTCATACAGACAGAGGGCTCACCAGAGTCACCCTAACACAAATGTTTTGTAGGGAAACCATACTAAGGCCTATGAATATGAGCGTGTTTCATCAAACCGCCATGTTCATAAGACCAAGAACTATTCTCCTTATTCTTATGAGTATTATTCACCTCCTGCAAGACTATTTGCTAGGGCTCCAAAGCCAAAGTTCTCAGATGCTGCACTTAGACTCATTGCTTCGAAGCCACCCCTGAAGATGTGGGTGGTGAAGAAAACTTAACTCTCTTTTGCAAGGAAAGGTCTCTGGCCGGAAATCAAAGGCATCAGATGCTATTGCCAGAGACCTAAAACATCTTGTGGGGCACACGATAAAATGCCCAAATGGTCTTATTATGTATTTCGTTCCTGAATCGCTTGCCATTCATCCTATCAGTCCTAACTTGGATCCGAGCTTTCATAATCCACTTGCTCGTCAAATGTTTATGCTTCACAATACTCTTCGTGAAGCCTACCCCCCTAACTGCACTATAGGGTATGACACCAGCTGCTTCAAAATGGATTATTGATAGTGGAAGCACTAACCACATGACTGGCGATCGAAGTCTTCTCATGGACTCAACCTTACGTCCATCTAACAAGAGTCATATCACATTTGCTGACACTGGTAAAAGAAATGTATTGGGTCTAGGTAGAGTTGTAATCTCAAAGGATCAGCACATGGATAAAGTGATGCTTGTTGAATCCCTTGGTTTCAACTTAATGTTTGTCTCAATGCTTTGTGACTTGAACATGATTGTGATATTTGGAAAATTCGTTGCCTTGTTCTAATGGAATTTGACAAGTCTCTAGCCTTTGAAGGGTACCGAAAAGGTGATCTGTACATGGTAGATTTCTCAGCAGGACCATAGTTGGCAGTATGTCTTCTAGCAAAAGCTTCATAGTGTTGGCTCTGGCATCGGAGGCTAGGGCATGCTGGCATGAGAAACTTGTACACTCTCGCGAAGAAGAAGCATGTCGTAGGCATCGAGGGCGTCAAGTTCAGAAAGGATCATCTATGTGGTGCATGTGAAGCCGGGAAGATGACTAGGGCCAAGCATCCTTCGAAGACAATCATGACGACATCACGTCCCTTCGAGCTGCTTCACATGGACCTATTCGGCCCTACTCATTACTCCACCCTTACTACCACCGCTTGTCTCTATGGTTTCGTTATTGTTGACGATTACTCTAGATATACCTGGGTGCATATAATTCTCTACAAGACTGAAGTGCAGGATGTCTTCAGAAGATTCGCAAATCATGCCATGACGAATTATGGCATCAAGATCAAGCACATAAGAAGTGACAATGGCATAGAGTTCAAGAACACCGGCCTCGACACTTATCTTGATACATTGGGCATCACTCATGAATTCTCAGCTCCATACACACCTCAGCAGAATGGCATCGTGGAGCGCAAGAATAGAACACTCATTGAGATGGCTCGGACGATGCTTGATGAGTACAAGACTCCAAGGAAGTTCTGGCCTGAAGCCATTGATATCGTGTGCCATGTCATCAACCGTGTTTATCTTCACAAGCTTCTAAAGAAGACATCATATGAACTACTAACTGGTAAGAAGCCAAATGTAAGCTACTTCAGAGTATTTGGTGCCAGGTGCTGGATCAAGGATCCACATCACATGTCAAAATTCGCACCGAAAGCCCATGAAGGTTTTATGCTTGGTTACGGAAAGGATTCACACTCCTACAGAGTCTTCAACCTCTTTCACTATAAAGTGGTTGAAACTATGGATGTGCGGTTCGATGAAACTAACGGCTCGCAAAGAGAGCACCTGCCAAATGTGCTAGATGAAGTCCCTCCTAGTGAATCAATCAAGCTTATGGGTACTGGAGAAATCATACCTTCAAAGGCACATGCTGAAGAGGAAATTATCATCTCTGCACCAAATCAGCCTGAAGACTCTGCTCAGCCTGAAGCCAATGCTAAAGATGAAGACAATGATCAGCAAGAGAAAAATCTTCGTCCAGTTCATCCTCGTGTTGCAAATGAAGTACATATTGAGAAGATAATTGATAGCATCAATGCACCCGGTCCCCTTACTCGTTCAAGAGCTACACAACTAGCGAATTTCTGTGGGCACTTTGCATTTGTGTCCATCTCTGAACCCAAGAAAGTTGCTGAAGCCTTCATGGAACCTGAATGGATTCAAGCTATGCAAGAAGAGCTTCAGCAGTTCGAGCTAAACAATGTATGAGAACTGGTCAAGCGTCCTGATACTCGCAAGCACAATATCATTGGCACAAAATGGATCTATCGCAACAAACAAGATGAGCATGGTTAAGTTGTAAGAAACAAGGCTCGTCTCATTTCTCAAGGATATACTCGAGTTGAAGAAATTGACTTCGATGAAACATTCACTCCGGTGGCTAGGCTTGAAGCCATTCACGTTCTGCTAGCCTATGCCAACCATCACAACATCCCTCTGTATAAAATGGATGTGAAGAGTGCTTTTCTCAATGGCAAGATTGAAGAAGAAGTGTATGTTGCACAACTGGCTTTGAAGATCCAAAACATCCTGATATGGTTTACAAGCTCAACAAGGCACAGTATGGCCTCAAACAAGCCCCTTGTGCTTGGTATGACACACTCAAAGACTTCCTGAAGAACAAAGGCTTCAAAACTGGTTCCCTGGACCCCACTCTCTTCACGAAGACATATGATGGTGAACTATTTGTGTGCCAGATCTATGTGGATGACATTATCTTCGGCTGCACTGACAAAAGATACAGTGATGAGTTTGGACACATGATGCAAGAGCAATATCAGATGTCCATGATGGGTGAGCTGAAGTTCTTCCTTGGTCTTCAAATCCGTCAGTAAAGGAATGACATCTTCATATCTCAAGAGAAATACCTCAAAGACTGCCTGAAGAAGTTTGGAATGCAAGACTACAAGGGATACACAATGCCAATGCCAACCAAAAGTCATCTGGGCCCCGACGATAATGGTAAAGAGTTCGATCAAAAGGTATACCGCTCCATGATTGGTTCTTTACTCTATTTGTGTGCATCTAGGCCAGATATCATGCTTAGCATTTGTATGTGTGCCCTATTCCAAGCGGCACCAAAGGAATCACATCACTTAGCTGTGAAGCGAATTCTTCGATATTTGGCTTACACCCCACACTAGGATTATGGTATCCAAAGGGCTCAGAGTTCCTTCTATAAAGATAAGGTACGCCTTTGGCGTACTCTCGAAAAAAAGGGCTCAGAGTTTGATCTAGTTGGATTCTCAGATGATGATTATGCTGGTGACAAGGTTGATCGCAAGTCTACACGGGAACATGTCACTTTCTTGGATGATCTCTTGTCTGTTGGTCTTCAAAGAAGCAGAACTGTGTCTCTCTCTCCACTGCTGAATCTGAATATATTGCTGCTGGATCTTGCTGCGCTCAGCTTCTGTGGATGAAGCAAACTCTCATGGACTATGGCATCCATCTGAAGCATGTGCCACTCTACTGCGACAATGAAAGCGCCATCAAGATTGCAAACAACCCAATTCAGCATTCGAAGACAAAGCACATTCAGATCCGTCATCACTTTCTCAGAGATCATGTCATGAAGGAAGATATTGATATCATTCACGTCAACACTGAAGAGCAATTGGCAGATATCTTCACAAAGCCCTTGGATGAGAAAAGGTTTTGCAGGTTGCGGTGTGAGCTAAATATCTTAGAATGCTCGAATGTCCTGTAATTGGACACATATCCTAACGCTTATGCATGTGATGACTTAGATGTGCAACATACGAAGTAACGTATATCTTCAAATAATGAAGACATACACTCTAAGTGTGAATACATTAATGCGGAAATTGACTTCAGAGCGCCACGATAATTGTTCGCCGTGTCTAGGTCTAATACTTCCTATACGGTGGGTAACGCCACCACCAAACTCTTATTTGAAGTGTTTTTATTGGCATCACATTTTCATAGTCTTCGCATTTGGTTTGTCTTCAACATTGATTCAACTTCATGCTTATCTTCACAATGTTGATTTGGTATCATATTGGTATATACATTGGTGTTCTGTCATCTACAACATTCACTTATAGCTATGTTTTCATGTTTGAATTTTTTGATCTAAGTGAATGTGATCGGACCCTAACCCCCTCTATGCTTCTACCTCAGATTCTATTTATCCAAATCATATGCATTCTATTGAAACTATCGATTGTCTTCTCTGAGTCCTTGTCAGCAGAAGACACAAAGACAAAAATTGAATCTGTTTTAATGCTATATCTCTTTTGCCTGAAAACCGGAGAAGCAGGAACGACCACCCGAGAATCCAGGCATGTGTGGGAACATGGAACAACTTCCAAGGTGTTGCATGCATGCCACGTGTCCCTCAGATGTGAACCGCCAGGGGCACCTACATAATATCGCTGTGTCGTCCCTGTCTCTATAAATATACACCTCACCGCGGTCATTATCCCTTCTTCCACCTCTCCACCTCGCACAAACCCTAACGCCACCGCTAGCTCTCGACGACGCCGGCGATGAAGCGCTTAGCTGCCGCGACCTCACCGACGCCATCCTCACGCCGGCCGCGGACCTCGTCTCCTCTGCCGTCACCGTAGGTGTCTTCCGTCACCAAGTTAGGGCACAGAAGATTGAATTGCTCGGCCTCCAACTCCACTCCGTCTAGCAGTCCTTCGTGTGGTAATTAAGACTTACTTTTACTGTCTTCTTGATGCGATAGATCCATTCTTCTTCACCAAAAGTGGTTTCTAAACCTACAAAATTGGATCTATCCTGTTCTGCATCTCATCTCATGCCTACAATATTCACTTATGCTTCACTACTAGTTAGATTCCTCACTTGTACCTATTCTTGGATTCGTACAAATCTGGAACCAACTCTCAACAAATAAGTGAATGTCTTCGCGTCATGAGGTCAATGTCTTCAAACTGATTTATCTTCAAAATCTTTTGAGAATGCATATGACCTCTTCCCCTTCCCTCGCATCTTTAATGATTTCACAGGTACATGTACGTGGGAGAATCCCTTGGTTCTCATAGTCTGCATTCATTTGCAGTGTTCTTACAGCGTCACATCAGTTCTCCCGAAGCCAGTTCCTGTCTGACCAGCAAACGGAAGCCTTTGCAAGTTCTGAAGCCATTTAGTCTGAACTTCATGGCGACAGAAAAGTCAGCAAGAAAGGGCGGCAGACAACATCGTGGGGACACAGCCAAGGACCTTCCACCAGATCTTTTTGAACTATACAAGTCAGACCCTGAAGAGACCTATGGGGAACACAAGAACCGAATCCAATGGATTCAAAGATATTGTGCAGAGGAATGGTTCAAGTACAAGTTTGTCACTGCCGAATATGCTAAAAAGAATGCCATCAAGGGCCCCTGGGGAGATATTATATACAAAGGTCTTCATCCCAAGTCCAAGTCTAAAGCCATAGCTCAAGGTTTCTATCCTTGCATGGTCCGAGGACCATAGCCTGAAAATGCCAACCCATCCAGTCTGCTATGGTGTCGTGAAGACAATCTCTTCAAGTGCAACTTCCAGTTTGCCAAAGAGTCTGCCAAGAAGAACAAGAAGGACCTTGGACTCGACTTCAACCCCGGTCCATCTACTCCTCGGGCTGATGGCACTCGTGATGCTGAACCCAATATTATCGGGCCTTTCTACAACCTTGACGGTCTACTCACTCACATTGCTATTCAGGGGGTAGCCATGGAACACTCTGAGAATGACGCTGACACTGATGAAGCGCCAGCTCCACCACAGCCACAGAAGCAGAAGAAGTCGAAGGCTTCAATGCCCCCGGCTGCACCTAAAGCTTCACATGCGAAGCCACTAGCCACTGCACCACCTGAAGCAAGTGTGCAGTCTGAAGATCATTCTCGCATCTCTAAGAAGACCGAGAAGTCTTCAAAGCAGATGAAGCTCATCCAGCGCTCTGGGCAAGAGCTGAACCTAGCTGATATCTTGCGGAATGAAGAAGCCACCATTGATCTGTTCAGCGACGAGGATCTTGGTGATGATGCTCTTGAGATGCTCATAAAGAGCAAGGAGGAAGCAGAGATCTTCAATGATCTACCCCTGTTTGATGTGGATATCTTGAACAACTTCATTGATGAATGGTTTGAAAACCCCAGCATCAACATCGATGACCTTGAGCTTCCAATTGGCATCAGTGTCTCTTTCCACAGTGCCATTGCTACTGAGCTGGCTCTGGCTCAGGAGATAGTTCAACTGAAGAACAAGATTGATCATGAGAAAGCTCAGTTCAAGAGGAACATGGCCAATCTCAGCATGGCGGATGTTCAAAGCTTCAAGCAGATGTTTTGCATGAGCTCAAGGAGCAGTTTCACCAAAAACGTGAGGAAGATAAAGGTTCCAGAGAGAGAATGAAATACTTTGCTGGGGAGAGTGTGCAAGCGCACAATGAGGCTGAGAAGTGCAAGGCACTTGGGCGCCCTGGCATCGACCCCAGAATGGCTGCCAAGAAGAAGAAGTCTGCTGCAGGACGCACCGAAGAAGTAAGGCAGGAAGCACCTATCATTGTCTTCCCTGCCAGCATGTCAGGCTCGAAGCCTAAGGTCCCCACAGCTACTTCAGAACTGAAGAAGACAAGGGCAGCTGAGGCCGAAGCTAGAAAGCGCAAGAACAAGAATGCCATAGATGATACCCCACAGCCTAAGAAGCGAAAGACAAAGTCTTCGAAGAAAGATCGGGCTGCTCCCTCAGAGCCCCTCCTTGTCGAACCCATCTCAGTTGCTCATCCAGTGTCAGAAAACCAAGAGCGTTAGTTAATTGTTCATGAGCCTGCTTCCACAGAGGCTCCTGAAGCTGAAGATATTCCAGCTGCCGATCCCATCACAGCTGAAGACATTGGTCATCATGACAATGTAGATGATGATGAAGTCCTTCCTCAGATCGAGCGCCAACTGATAACCCACTAGGGGATCAATTGTAGCCTCTTTCGATAAGTAAGAGTGTCGAACCCAACGAGGAGCTAAAGGTAGAACAAATATTCCATCAAGTTCTATCGACCACCGATACAACTCTACGCACGCTTAACGTTCGCTTTACATAGAACAAGTATGAAACTAGAAGTACTTCGTAGGTGTAACGGGATAGGTTTGCAAGAATATAAAGTGCAAGTAAATAAAAACTAGGGGTTGTTTTAGGTAAAGAAACAATAAAGTTAGTATACGAGTGTCGAAAAGTGGTGGTAGGAGTTGTGACATTGTCCCTAAGCAATTGACTACTTTACTAGACCGATAGCAAGTTTTATGTGGGAGAGGCTGAAAGGATCGATAGGGTTGACTAGAGGGGGGGTGAATAGGCAACTAACAATTTTTAGCTTTTCTTTACCAAATTAAACTTTGCATCAAAGTAGGTTGTCTAGATGTGCAACTAGGTGAGCAACCTATATGATGCAACAACAATGAACATACAAGCAAGCAAGAGAAGTAACACTAATAAGCTTGCACAAGTAAAGGTAAAAGATAACCAAGAGTGGACCCGATGAAGACGAGGATGTGTTACCGAAGTTCCTTCCTTTTGAGGGGAAGTACGTCTCCGTTAGAGCGGTGTGGAGGCACAATGCTCCCCAAGAAGCCACTAGGACCACCGTATTCTCCTCACGCCCTCACACAATGTGAGATGTCGTGATTCCACTATTGGTGCCCTTGGAGGCGGCAACCGGACCTTTACAAACAAGGTTGGGGCAATCTCCACAACTCAATCGGAGGCTCCCAACAACACCATGAAGCTTCACCACAATGGACTATGGCTCCACGGTGACCTAGACCATCTAGGGTGCTCAAACACCCAAGAGTAATAAGATCCACTAGGGATTGGTGGTGGAATCAAATTTCTCTTGGTGGAAGTGTAGATCGGGGCCTTCTCAACCACTCCCAAGCAAATCAACAAGTATGATTAGCTAGGGAGAGAGATCGGGCAAAAATGGAGCTTGGAGCATTAATGGAGCTTATGGGGGAGGAGGTAGGTCAACGAGGAAGAAGGGGACCCCCTTTTATACAAAAGGACCCCATCCAACCGTTACCCCCAAAACAGCCCCGTAGAGGGCGGTACTACCGCAGGGGGCAGCGGTACTACCACTAGACCTAGCGGTACTACCGCTCCCCCTTGCGGTACTACCGCCCAGCCTGGGAGGGCTTGAAGATAGAGGAGGGACCGGCCCATCGCGGCACTGCCGCGGTGGTAGGGTGGTACTACTGCTCTCGAGCGGTACTACTGCACCCACTACCGCTCAAGTGCCGCTTAACCCGACACGAGAAGCGCCCCCCCTGAGTCGAGGCGGTAGTGGCCCGATACCGCAGCGGTACTGCCGCTGAGGACCCTCAAGCGGTACTACCGCTGGGCACCGCGGTACTACCGCTGGGGCCAAGGACTGCTCAAACAGCAGGGAAACAAACCTCCAACGATGCAGGAAGGCCCAGAGGGTGTGAAGCAGAAGTGTACGTGATGATTCCACCCTAGCCTTACTAAAGAGGATCCCCTCTTGATAGTACGGTGACTCCTACGAAACTAGTCCACCAACAAGAAACGAAAGAGCTACACCGTCTTGAAAAACACTCCGAGGGGAAAGAAATTGTCTCGAGCCAAAGGATGAATCTCAGAAATGCTCAAAGCACATGGTTAGTCCACAAATATGTTGTCATCAATCACCAAAACTACATCGAGAGAGATATGCCTTAACAATCTCCCCCTTTTTGGTGGATTGATGACAACCAGGGATTTGCACAGGGAAAAGACATGAAAGTCAAGATACTTAGAACTACAAAATATAGACGGGCTTCCCCTGAATGTGTGCACCTAGTTAGTAGTGCCTTTGGAATGCAAGACACACACATTAGGATCAACACTCCCCCTATATTTTATAGTCCAACAATTCTAAGCATAGGATACATGAGAGCAGGGTATAAAACAGGATAAGCATGCAACTCAAGATACTACAGTACTGGATAGACATAGATAATAAAGGTAAAGATAAGGTAGCATATGTCTCACACCATATGTCTAGAACTTAGGTCTCACTGGCACCAAACCAAACCAAGCAAAACGACGAGAAAACACAAGGCACCACAAACCACAAAGACACACTCGCAACACGACAACAACACAAATCCCTAAACTCTCTCCCCTTTGGCAGCGAGACACCAAAAGGGCAAAGAGCGTTGCTACGGCTCCAGGTGATAGCAAGCTGAGGATCTCGAACATCACATCTCAGCGGGATCGTCTACGCCGCCATCGTTGGTCGGAAACTGCTCGGCGTCTGAATCGGTCCATGGGCAATGCTGCTGAACCCACTCCTCCTCGTCAGTGATCCTCTCCTCAGATCCGCTGTTAACAGTGGCACCCAACTGGTGCATGAGCTCCTTGTGACGTCTGCGGGCCTTCTTCTTAGAGACATGAGACATGTACTGGCCATGAGACTCCATGCAGAAAAGTTTCTTCATCTTGCGCTTAATTCTCTTAGCCCATGAGGGCTCCACACCGGAGGGATCATAGTCCTCATCCTTGTCGGCCTCAGCATCGTCCTCGGACTCCATGTCAGCCTCAGAAGGTGGAGCATCAGATCGAGGGGCCTGGGTGCCCCAGTTGTCCTTCTTCCTCAAACGTTTGATATCATGAGAAATCAACTCTCCAGTTTCCAGCGCAGCCCTGGGATAGTGATGTGCCCAGGCCTTCTCAATGAGAAGCATGATGAAAGGACCATAGATCGGGCACTTGCCCTCAGAAATGGCAGACAGAAGTTCAGACCACATAACATGAGAAATGTCCAGGGTCTCTCCAGTGGTTTCTTCCTTCTCATGCTGGCAGAAGAGAAGCATGTCCACAAGATAGGAGTGGACCATATCCAGATTCCCAATGCGCGGGAAAAGAGTCTCGCGGAAGACACGGTGAAGGATGTCCAGATAGGTAGACAGCTCATAGGTTACCTTCTTTGTCTTGGGGTTAACCTTCTGAGAGCAGTAAGGCCAAAGAGCTTGCTTGTGAGTGGAGGTGACATTGCAGTGAGGACAGAAGCTGACTGGATGCTCAAGCCCGTGATCTTCCACCCCAAGTAACTCCATGAAGGCCTTCCACGTTACAGAGAGAAACTTGCCATTCATCATCCAAGTCAAAGTCCTTTCTGCATCAGTTCCAAGATGGACAGTGGCATAGAATTGGGATATGATGTCGGCATCAAAGTCCTTGTTGAACTGCATGATTCTGAGAATGTTCAACTGAGTGCACATCTAAAGGGCTTCGCCAAAGTACTCAGGGTCCTTTTTCATTGGATCGGTGTCGATGGAACGGACATCAACAAAGTGATTCTTCTTAGCTTTGACCACATCAAAGAAGATGGGGAACTGAAAGCGGTTCCAGAACGGGTGGTTGACCAATGAGGGATCTTGGTCTTCCTCATAGGGGTTGCGGTGACGCCTTTCCCAAAACTCCTTGGCAGTCATCTCAGTCACAGTCTTTCCCTTTGGCTTGCTTGCATATTTCTTCGTGTGCTGAGGTGGCGGTGGAGCACTTGAGGTTGCGCCTACTGGCGGCGGTTGAGCACTAGATGAACAACCGGCTGACTCAGAAGTGCGGTAACGCTTTGACATGGCACGACCGGGGTTGACACGGCGAGCCTGCTGCTCAGGATGATCACCACCTGGAACCAAACACACGAGCAGACGAAACACACAAAAGAGAAGAGCATAAGACACCAAAGAACACAACACGGATCAAAGCTTGGTAGGAAAAGATGGAATTAGGCATCTAGCTTGCGCGGTAGTACCGCTCGAAGAGGGCGGTAGTACCGCGCTAGATGGGGAATGGTAGTACCGTGACCCATAAGCGGCAGTACCGCTCGAGGAGGGTGGTAGTACCGCACCAGATGGGGAACAGCGGTTCCCTACTGCCGTGGACGGATCCGGCAATACTGGAGATGCCAAATTCAAAAATAAACCTACCACACTTCAATCCACAGGGCCTAGAAGCCATCTCCATCCTACTCAAGCCTCGCCTTAGCCAAAAGACGAGAAGAACAATGCCTATTGCCCCTAAAAACTAGATGCAAGATCTAGGCAAAGAGAGAACATGAACGGGGGCAATACCGACATCCATGGCTAGAGGACGTGGTGGGGATCGACTCCACCGGAGGAAATGGAGAGGGACGGCACAAAAACGGCGGCCGACCGGGCGCCTCCTGCGGTGAGAGGATGTGGGAGCGACGAGGAAGACGAGTGGGGGCGAATGGGTATGCGGGAGAAGCAACTCCCCCTGCCCCGTCATAACCCCCATCGCCCGCCCCGCAGCGGTAGTACCGCTGGGGTGGGCGGTAGTACCTCTTGACCCTTGTCAGCAGTAGTACCATGCACGCATCGGTAGTACCGCTCTGCCGCAAAAAGGACTGACCAAAAAGGGCTATGCTCAAGGAAAAGGAAAAAAACGAGACAAACATGAGAACACACACACACAGAACCGACAAAAGGAACGAAGACACACACCTCTCCAAGAGAGGGCGGTGGCCGAGGCCACCTATGTTTGAGTTCAGAGGTATGGCACCGCGAAGATTTTAACCTTGGGCCCATGACCAACACTCATCTTTGAAGCACAAGTACCATCAAAAATAGCTAAAGTGAAAGAATTTGATTAGTTTATGCATTATGGGGAGAGGGAAAGTTCATTGAGAGAATAACACTCCCCCTATGTCCATGCCTACACCTAAACTAGAGAACAAGTTGAGTGTGGTGGGGTGTGCAGGGGTTCAAGTCACATTGCTCGAGTCAATGATATTTAACTCATGCCTTAACTCACGGAATCTTGCTTCATCCAAAGGCTTCGTGAAGATATATGCAAGGTTATCATGAGTGTTGACATAGTTGAGCTCGATCTCCCCTCGCCTAATGTGATCCCGGATGAAGTGATACCTAATCTCAATATGCTTTGTCTTGAAGTGTTGCACCGGGTGGAGAGAAATCTTGATGGAACTTTCATTGTCACATCAAAGAGGCACTTTGTCACAAGTGACACCATAATCCATTAAAGTTTGCCTCATCCATAAAAGTTGTGCACAACAACTACCGGCAACCACATACTCCGCTTCCATGGACGAGAGTGACACACAACTTTGCTTCTTGGAAGACCAACTTACCAAAGAGCAACCAAGAAATTGGCACCCTCCAGAAGTGGACTTCCTATCCACTTTGTCTCACGCCCAACCCGAGTCCGAATAACCTACAAGCTTGAAGTTTGCTCCTCTTGGGTACCATAAGCCAAAGTTTGGGGTATGAGCCAAATATCGAAAGATTCTCTTAACCGCCACAAAGTGACTTTCCTTAGGTGTGGCTTGAAACCATGCACAAATTCCCACACTCAACATGATATCCGGTCTAGATGCACAAAGGTAAAGCAAGGAGCCAATCATGGAGCGATATACCTTTTGATCCACCGCTTTACCATTGGGATCAATGTCAAGTTGGCAGTTGGTGGGCATGGGAGTGGAAGCCGGCTTGACATCACTTAGCTTGAATCTATTTAGCATATCTTGCGTGTATTTGGCTTGATTAATGAAGGTTCCTTCTCTCCTTTGCTTCACTTCGAACCCGAGAAAGAACTTCAACTCTCCCATGGAAGACATCTCGAACTTTGAGGTCATGAGAGCGGCAAATTCCTCATTGAAAGCTTTGTTAGGGGAACCAAATATAATATCATCAACATATAATTGGCACACAAACAACTCCTCATTGACCTTCTTAGTAAAAAGAGTGGGGTCGATTAGCCCAACTTCAAAACCACGGTCTTGTAACAACTCGGTAAGGTGGTCATACCACGCACGTGGGGCTTGTTTAAGGCCATAGAGTGCCTTATCAAGTTGATACACATGATCGGGAAAGTAGGATCCTCGAACCCGGGGGGTTGCTTGACATATACCAATTCATTAATCGGGCCATTAAGGAAAGAACTCTTCACATCCATTTTTTGTAACTTAAAGTTATGATGAGAAGCATATGCAATCAACATGCGAATGGATTCAAGACCAGCAACGGGGGCAAAGGTTTCACCGTAGTCGATACCCTCGACTTGGGAGTAGCCTTGTGCTACCAAACGAGCCTTGTTGCGAATGATAATCCCATGAGCATCTTGCTTGTTCTTGAATATCCACTTGGTTCCAATGACATTGTGGTTCACCATTGGCCTTGGCACCCATCTCCACACTTTGTTGCACTCGAAGTTGTTGAGTTCTTCATGCATGTCATTGAGCCAATCCGGATCTTCGAGCGCCTCATAGACCTTTTGGGGTTCAACACAAGAGACAAACACGTGATGTTCACAACAGTTTGCTAATTGTCTATGAGTGCTTACCCCCTTTCTTAAGCTTCCAAGCACATTTGTCATGAGATGATCCTTGGTGGAGAGCTTGGAAGCAACCTTGGTGGCACGACACTCCAATTCCTCCTCGGGGGTGAGACGAGGAGTGGTCACTTGATCATCTCGAGCGTCGTCTTGAGCTTGTTCTTGATCTCGTGGAAGCTCTTGATCATGAACTTGCTCGGAGGAGGGAGCTTGACCTTGGGCATCACTTGATGTTACAACACCATCTTGAGATTGATCTTGCCCTTGGTCTTGTTCTTGAGGTTGAGGGGCCTCACTTTGTTCTTCGGAAGCGTGTGGGTCTTGGGTTGGTGAAGGTTCCACTTGAGTAGAACATTGTCCTTCTCCTTCGGCCACAAGGGGTTCCTCAGTGGGTAGGATATGACCAACACCCGTTCTTCTTATGGCTTGGGGAGGAATTTCATCACCTACATCACAAGTACCACTTTGCTCCACTTGGGAGCCGTTATTCTCATCAAACTCCACGTTACACATTTCCTCAATAAGTCCCGTGGACTTATTGAGAACACGGTAAGCATGAGAGTTTGTAGCATAACCAACAAATATGCCCTCATAAGCTCTAGCCTCAAATTTAGACAAACGGACACCTTTCTTGAGAATGAAACACTTACACCCGAACACCCGGAAGTACTTGAGGTTGGGCTTGTTACCGGTGAGTATCTCATATGGAGTCTTGTTCAAGCCTTTGTGGAGGTAGAGCCGATTAGATGCATGGCACGCGGTGTTGATAGCTTCGGCCCAAAAGTTGTAGGGAGACTTGAACTCCGCCATCATGGTCCTTGCTGCATCCATCAACGTCCGGTTCTTCCTCTCCGCTACACAATTTTGTTGAGGGGTATAAGGTGCGGAATATTGATGCTTGATTCCCTCATCGCTCAAAAACTCATCCAAGGTGTAGTTCTTGAACTCGGAGCCGTTGTCACTTCTTATTGTCAAGATCTTTGCGTTGTGTTGTCGTTGAGCTTCACTTGCAAAGTCGATGACGGTTTGTTGGGCCTCGCTCTTCCTCTTGAAGAAATATATATACCCAAGTGTATCTTGAATAGTCATCTACAATCACCAAGCAATACTTTCTACCCCCAAGACTATCAAAGGATGGAGGTCCAAAGAGATTCAAATGAAGGAGCTCCAAAGGCCTCTTCGAGTAGATGATAGTCGTGGGAGGGTGAGCCTTCTCATGTAGCTTTCCTTCAATGCAAGCACTGCAAGCACGATCTTTGGCAAAACTAACATTTTTTAGTCCATGTACATGGTCCCCCTTGAGAAGACTTTGCAAAGATCTCATATTGATGTGGGCTAGACAGTGATGCCAAAGCCATCCCATGTCAACTTTAGCCATTAGGCATGCCACGGTCTTAGTGGGTCGCTCCGAAAAGTTAATCACATAGAGACCATTCTCGACATGCCCAACAAAGGCTACTTTAAGAGTCTTGCTCCACAAGAGGGCCACGGTATCAATATCAAAGAAAATGGCAAAGCCCATGGGTGCTATTTGACGAACGGAAAGTAAATTGTATGCAAGGGACTCAACGAGCATGACCTTCTCGATCGTAAGATCATGAGAAATGACAACTTTGCCGAGTCCCAATACCTTAGAGGACGAGGCATCACCCCACTAGACATTGGTGGGCATGGATGGAATCTTTTGCACGTCCACCACCAAGTCCTTGCTTCCGGTCATATGATTAGTAGTTCCACTATCGAGCAACCATGACCCCCCACCGGAAGAAAACACGTACAAGATATCAAGCTTGGTTTTAGGTACCCATTTTGTAATGGGTCCTTTGATGTTAGTAACAAGGGTCTTAGGAACCCAAATAGACCATTCAATGTACTCATAAGGAGAACCAACAAATTTGGCATAAACATGCCCATCTCTAGCACGACACAATACATAAGAAGGGTTAAAGTCGCCGGCTTTGTTGCGAATGGAAGCGTTGCCCTTCTTGGCATCACTACCCCTCACGGAGTTCTCCTCCTTCTCCTTAGTAGCACGCTCTCCCTCCTTCACAAAAGTTTGCTTGAGAGGAGGAGGTCGTTTGGCCTTGTCATTCTTCGTCTTGTTCTTGGACTTGGGCACGTACCCAATCCCTTCCTTGGCCACAACTCCCTTTTGGTTGGTCAAAAGGTCGCTGAGATTCTTCTCGCCTTGTATGCAAGACACATGACCTTTCTCAAGTTGCACCTTTAGCTTAGCATTCTCCTCAACAAGATGCACATGCTCACAACATGGGTTAGTAGCATTTGCATTATCAATTAACATCATACGAGGAAAAGCGGCTTTCTCCTTGGTTAGCTTTACTTAAAGTTGATCATGAGACTCTTTGAGGCTAGCATGAGCACCCTTCAAGACCTTGTGAGCCTTGTCAAGTAGGTCAAACTCCTCTTTGAGTCTAGCAAGATCAACCCCAAGCTTGGCCTTCTCGAAGTTTAGCACACGAGAGACAACAAGAGCATGATCAAAATCTTTCTTTAACTTAGTGTGATCAACGTTGTGTGACTCCTCAAGAGCCAAACGAAGACCACACTCTTCCTCAAGAGCATTGGAAAGATCTGAAATCTCATCGGCATAGTCACGACTATGCCCCTCCATCTTGGAGATAGTATCTTCATGATCCTCGATCATGTCATTGGCTTGACCAAGTTGTTCCAAGAGAGCAACAAAATGCTTCTTGGATTTACCCTTGAGTTTACCCATAAAGGACTCACACTCATTTTCCTCCACATTGGATCCCTCATATTAATCAATGCAATCCGTCAAGGAAGGATTATTAATGTGGTAGTTTTGATGTTGGGGGTTACCTTGTTGGTGGCCTTAGCCATGAGGCACTTGGCGGTGATGTTCTCATTGGGTGAGTCGAAGAGAGACACCCATGGATCTTTTGCAATGGCAACGGAGGCCATGGAAACCGACTCACCATCTTCATCATCATCATCCTCATCGTACTCTTCTTGAACCACCAAAACCTTGTGAGGGGTCTTCTTGGTGAAGTTGCTCTTGTTAGGGAAAGACTTGGCTTTGTCCTTTCGGATGAGCTTGCCACCATTGTCTTCCCTCTTCTCATATGGACATTCCGCAATGAAATGGCTCACATTGCCACAATTGTAGCAAGTCCTCACACGTTGCTTGCTCTTGATGCCACTTGAGTTGTTCTTGTTGAAGTTTGGCCTTGAGTTCTTCTTGCTCCAAAATTGCCTTGAAGCAAGTGCCATGTGTTCATGATAGGCATACTTTGTATCTTCGGGGTTGCTTTCCTCTTCTTCCTCTTCTTCTACTTCTTCAACACAAACCTTGGCCTTCAATGCAAGGTTGGGCTTCTTTGCCCTTTGAGAGTGAAGTACTGCATTGTCGGCGGTCTTGTCCAAGATGTTCATAGCCACAAACTCATTCAACACTTCACTTGAGATCAAGGTGTGGAAGTCGGGTCTTTGAAGAAAGACAAAGGACATGGCCTTGTGGTAAGGCATCATTGCCTTGAGGAATTTGCACTTGATCCAATTGTCATCCGTGTCCTTGCTCCCATGATCTCGGAGTGAGACCACGAGTTTGGTTACTCTCCGATAAAGCTCACGAGGTTCTTCATCTTCTTTCATAGAAAACTCATCGGCTTCATCTTGCACTACTTCATAGTTGGAGCGTTGAATGCTTGCGCTTCCCCGGTAGAGAGAGACAACACAAATCCATGCATCTTTGGCCAAGGCGAGTGGCCGAAGATGAGGTAGATCTTCGGGTGGAATTGCATCTTGGATGATGAAGAGAGCATTCTCATTGAATTGATTATTCGCGGGTTCTTGAGGAGTGAAGTTGCTTGGGTCATGCGGATAGAAACCTTCTTCAATGATTCTCCAAAGATTAGTATTCACATGATTTAAATGACGCTTAAAGCGATAAACCCAAGAATCAAAGTCCTCATTTTTCACAATCTTAGGGGGAGGACCGGCATGATTCAAATGAGTGGAAGGAATCGGTCCGCCATAAACAAGTGGTGGTTCCACATGGGCAAAGATGCCGGTGCCATTTTTACCACTAGAAGAAGGAGCCTTTTCACTACTAGCTTCCCCCTTGTTGGAGTTAGAATCCGTCACCTTGTCAGTGGAATCACCCACTTTCAACGGTGCGGTGGATAGTTTAAGCCCTTCAATGAATTTAGTAAACATGCTTTCAACCTCGGTCGTCATTGAGGTTTTCAATGTCTCCAAGGCTACATTGAATTCCTCACGGGAGACCGAGGTTCCCCCATCACCCGTAGATGAGATTGGATTCACACCGAAGTGCTCCTCCACACCGTCTACGGTGTCAACCATACTCTTCGGACGGCAAAGTCCTTAGAAAAGAGACGAGGCTCTGATACCAATTGAAAGGATCGATAGGGTTGACTAGAGGGGGGGGGGGTGAAAAGGCAACTAACAATTTTTAGCTTTTCTTTACCAAATTAAACTTTGCATCAAAGTATGTTGTCTAGATGTGCAACTAGGTGAGCCACCTATATGATGCAACAACAACGAACATACAAGCAAGCAAGAGAAGTAACACTAATAAGCTTGCACAAGTAAAGGTAAGAGATAACCAAGAGTGGACCCGATGAAGACGAGGATGTGTTACCGAAGTTCCTTCCTTTTGAGGGGAAGTACGTCTCTGTTAGAGTGGTGTGGAGGCACAATGCTCCCCAAGAAGCCACTAGGGCCACCGTATTCTCCTCACGCCCTCAGACAATGCAAGATGCCATGATTCCACTATTGGTGCCCTTGGAGGCGGCGACCGGACCTTTACAAACAAGGTTGGGGCAATCTCCACAGCTCAATCGGAGGCTCCCAACAACACCACGAAGCTTCACCACAATGGACTATGGCTCCGTGGTGACCTCAACCGTCTAGGGTGCTCAAACACCCAAGAGTAACAAGATCCGCTAGGGATTGGTGGTGGAATCAAATTTCTCTTGGTGGAAGTGTAGATCGGGGCCTTCTCAACCACTCCTGAGCAAATCAACAAGTATGATTGGCTAGGGAGAGAGATCGGGCAAAAATGGAGCTTGGACCATTAATGAAGCTTATGGGGGAAGAGGTAGGTCAACGAGGAAGAAGGGGACCCCCTTTTATACAAAAGGACCCCATCCAACCGTTACCCCTAAAACAGCCCCGCAGAGGGCGGTACTACCGCAGGGGGCAGCGGTACTACCGCTGGACCCAACGGTACTATCGCTCCCCCTTGCGGTACTACCGCCCAGCCTGGGAGGGCTTGAAGATAGAGGAGGGACCGGCCCAGCGCGATACTGCCGCGGTGGTAGGGCGGTACAACCGCTCTCGAGCAGTACTACCGCACCTACTACCGTTGCAAGTGCCGCTCAACCCGACACGAGAAGCGCCCCCCTTGAGTCGAGGCGGTAGTGGCCCGGTACCGCAGAGGTACTGCCGCTGAGGACCCTCAAGCGGTACAACCGCTGGGCACCGCGGTACTACCGTTGGGGCCAAGGACTGCTCAAACAGCAGGGAAACAAACCTCTAACGATGCCGGAAGGCCCAGAGGGTGTGAAGCGGAAGTGTACGTGATGATTCCACCCTAGACTTACCAAAGCGGACCCCCTCTTGATAGTACGGTGACTCCTACGAAACTAGTCCACCAACAAGAAACGAAAGAGCTACACCATCTTGAAAAACACTCCGAGGGGAAAGAAATCATCTCGAGCCAAAGGATGAATCTCTGAAATGCTCAAAGCACATGGTTAGTCCGCAAATATGTTGTCATCAATCACCAAAACTACATCGAGAGAGATATGCCTTAACAAAGGCCACTGCTAGCATGCCATCCCTAACTTGGAATTCTATGCACTTATGATTGGAACTATTAGCAAGCATCTGCAACTACTAACGTTCATTAAGGTAAAACCCAACCATAGTGTTAAGATATATCGGTCCCCCTTCAATCCCGTATGCATCAATTTCTATGCTAGGTTGAAGTTTCTGTCACTCTTGCCCTCCAATACATAGTCCTATCAACATACAACTAATCATATGGTGTGATCCACGTGCGCGCTCATATGATGGGTACCAAAGGACAGCAACATAACCACAAGCAAATTAAATCAATCATAGTAATTCACCAATCACCGATAGGACAACATAAATCTACTCAGACATCATAAGATGGCAACACATCATTGGATAATAATATGAAGCATAAAGCACCATGTTCAAGTAGAGGGTACAGCGGGATGCGGGAGAGTGGACCGCTATAGATAGAGGGGGGAAGGTGATGGAGATGTTGGTGAAGATGGCGGAGGTGTTGGTGTAGATTGCGGTGATGATGTTGGCCCCCGGTGGCGTTCCGGCGCCACCAAAAGCGAGGGGGAGAGAGCCCCCCTTCTTCTTCTTCCTTGACCTTCTCCCTGGATGGGAGAAGGGTTTCCTCTGTGGTCCATGGCCTCCATGGCGGCGGAGAGGCGAGAGCCCCTACGAGATTGGATCTGTCTCTCTGTCTATCACCGTTTCTACGTTCTGGAATTCTGCCCTTTCACCGTTTCTTATATATCCGATGATCCGTAACTCCGATTGGATTGAAACCTTCGCCCCGATTTTTTTTCCTGAAAATTAGCTTTCTTGCGGCCAAAGTAGAGCAGTAACCGCCTTACGGGGGGCCCATGAGGGTCAGGGGCACGCCCCCTGCCTCGTGCCCCCCTCGGGCACCGTCTCGCGTTGATTTTCTTCCCGTATCTCACAAATATTCAAAAAATATTCTCCATCCGTTTTTATTCCGTTTGGACTCCGTTTGATATGGATTTTCTGTGAAACAAAAAACATGCAACAAACAGGAACTGGCACTGGGCACTAGATCAATATGTTAGTCCCAAAAATAGTATAAAAAGTTGCGAAAAGTATATGAAAGTTGTAGAATATTGGCATGGAACAATCAAAAAATATAGATATGACAGAGACGTATCAGCATCCCCAAGCTTAATTCCTGCTCGTCCTCGAGTAGGTAAATGATAAAAAAGATAATTTTTGATGTGGAATGCTACCTAGCATAATCTTGACCATGTATCTAATCATGGCATGAATATTAAGACACGAGTGATTCAAAGCAATAGTTTATCATTTGACATTAAGACAATAATACTTCAAGCAATACTAACCAAGAAATTATGTCTTATCAAAATAACATAGCCAAAGAAAGCTCATGCCTACAAAATCATATAGTCTAGCTATGCTCCATCTTTACCACACAAAGCATTCAAATCATGCACAACCCCGATGACAAGCCGAGCAATTGGATCATACTTTTTAACGCGCTTTAACCTTTTCAACCTTCACGCAATATATGAGCGCAAGCCATGGACATAGCACTATGGGTGGAATAGAATATGATGATGGATGTTTTGTGTGAGAAGACAAAAAGGAGAAAGTCTCACATCGACGCGGCTAATCAACGGGCTATGGAGATGCCCATCAATTGATGTCAATGTGAGGAGTAGGGATTGCCATGCAACGGATGCACTAAGAGCTATAAGTGTATGAAAGCTCAAACTGAAACTAAGTGGGTGTGCATCCAACTTGCTTGCTCATGAAGACCTCGGGCATTTGAGGAAGCCCATCATCGGAATATACAAGCCAAGTTCTATAATGAAAATTCCCACTAGTATATGAAAGTGATACCTCAACAGACTCTCTATATGAAGAACATGGTGCTACTCTGAAGCACAAGTGTGCTAAAAGGATAGTAACATTGTCCCTTCTTTCCTTTTCTCTCATTTTTTTGGGCCTCCTCTTTTTTTGCCTTTCTTTTTTTTAAATTTTTCTTTATTTTTATTTTTTTGTTCGGAGTCTCATCCCGACCTGTGGGGGAATTATAGTCTCCATCATCCTTTCCTCACTGGGACAATGCTCTAATAATGATGATCATCACACTTTTATTTACTTACAACTCAATATTACAACTCGATACTAGAACAAAGATATGACTCTATATGAATGCCCCCGGCGGTGTACCGGGATGTGCAATGATCTAGCGTAGCAATGACATCAAAAAACGGACAAGCCATGAAAACATCATTCTAGCTATCTTACGATCATGCAAAGCAATATGACAATAAATGCTCAAGTCATGTATATGATGATGATGGAAGTTGCATGGCAATATATCTCGGAATGGCTATGGAAATGCCATGATAGGTAGGTATGGTGGCTGTTTTGAGGAAGATATAAGGAGGTTTATGTGTGATAGAGCGTATCGTATCATGGGGTTTGGATGCACTGGCGAAGTTTGCACCAACTCTCGAGGTGAGAAAGGGCAATGCGCGGTACCGAAGAGGCTAGCAATGATGGAAGGGTGAGAGTGCGTATAACCCATGGACTCACATTAGTCATAAAGAACTCTTATACTTATTGCAAAATTTTATTAGCCCTCGAAGCAAAGTACTACTACGCATGCCCCTAGGGGGATAGATTGGTAGGAAAAGACCATCGCTCGTCCCCGACCGGCACTCATAAGGAAGACAATCAATAAATACCTCATGCTCCAACTTCATTACATAACGGTTCACCATACGTGCATGACACGGGACTTGCAAACCTCAACACAAGTATTTCTCAATTTCACAATTACTCAACTAGCACGACTCTAATATCACCACCTTTATATCGCAAAACTATGGCAAGGAATCAAACATATCATATTCAGTGATCTACAAGTTTTATGTAGGATTTTATGACTAACCATGTGAATGACCAATTCCTGTCAACTCTCTAAATAGATATAAGTGAAGCAAGAGAGTTTAATTCTTTCTACAAAAGATATGCCCACGCTCTAACAAATATAAGTGAAGCAAAAGAGCATTCTACAAATGGCGGTTTTCTATGTGAAGAGAAACAGGCAGTCCAAACTTCAAATGATATAAGCAAAGCACATGAAGCATTCTATAAAGCCATACTCAAAAGATTTAAGTGAAGTGCAAAGAGCATTCTATGAATCAACCAAGGACTATCTCATACCAGCATGGTGCATAAAAGAGAAATGAAAACTAAATGCAAAAGACGCTCCAAGATTTGCACATATCGCATGAACGAAACGAATCCGAAAACATACCGATACTTGTTGAAGAAAGATGGGATGCCTTCCGGGGCATCCCCAAGCTTAGATGCTTGAGTCTCCTTGAATATTTACTTGGGGTGCCTTGGGCATCCCCAAGCTTGAGCTCTTTGTTGGGGAACGAAGTAATTTCAAAAAAATTCCTACGCACACGCAAGATCATGGTGATGCATAGCAATGAGAGGGGAGAGTGTCGTCCACATACCCTCGTAGACCATTAAGCGGAACCGTTATAACAATCCGGTTGATGTAGTCGTACCTCTTCACGATCGACCGATCCTCAACACCGAACGTACGGCACCTCCACGTTCAGCACACGTTCAGCTCAGTGACGTCCCGTGAACTCACGATCCAGTAGAGCTCAAGGGAGAGTTTTGACAGCATGACGGCGTGGTGACGATGTTGATGAAGCTACCGTCGCAGGGCTTCGCCTAAGCACCACTATGATATAACCGAGGTGGATCATGGTGGAGGGGGGCACTGCACACGGCTAAGAGATCAATAGATCAATTGTTGTGTCTCCAAGGGGTGCCCCCTCCCCGTATATAAAGGAGGGAGAGGAGGAGGGGGCGGCCAAGGAGGAGGAGGCGTGCCCAAGGGGAGCAATCCTACTCCAAGTAGGATTCCCCCCTCTTTCCTAGTCCTAGTAGGAGAGGGAAGGAAGGGGAGGAGAAGAAGAAGGAAAGGGGGGCCGCCCCCCTTGTCCAATTTGGTTTGGGCTAGGGGGGCCGCACGCCCCTAGCTGGCCGCCTCTCCTCTTCCTCCACTTGGGCCCATAAGGCCCAATAACCCCCGGGAGGTTCCGGTAACCTCCCGGTTCTCCGGTATTTATCCGATAACCCCCGGAACACATCTGGTGTACGAATATAACCTTCCAATATATCGATCTTTACGCCTCTACCATTTCGAGAATCCTCGTCATGTCCGTGATCACATCCGGGACTCTGAACTACCTTCGGTACATCAAAACACAAAAACTTATAATACCGATCGTCACAGAACTTTAAGCATGCGGACCCTACGGGTTCGAGAACTATGTAGACATGACTGAGACACGTCTCCGGTCAATAACCAATAGCGGAACCTGGATGCTCATATTGGTTCCTACATATTCTACGAAGATCTTTATTGGTCAAACCGCAAAACAACATACGTTGTTCCCTTTGTCATCGGTATGTTACTTGCCCGAGATTCGATCGTTGGTATCTCAAAACCTAGTTCAATCTCGTTACTGGCAAGTCTCTTTACTCGTTCCGTAAAGCAACATCCCGCAACTAACTCATTAGTCACATTTCTTGCAAGGCTTATAGTGATGTGTATTACCGAGAGGGCCCAGAGATACCTCTCCGACAATCGGAGTGACAAATCCTATTCTTGATCTATGCCAACTCCACGAACACCATCGCAGACACCTATAGAGCACCTTTATAATCACCCAATTACTTTGTGACGTTTGGTAGCACACAAAGTGTTCCTCCGGTATTCGGGAGTTGCATAATCTCATAGTCATAGGAACATGTATAAGTCATGAAGAAAGCAATAGCAGTAAACTTAAATGATCAAGTGCTAAGATAACAAAATGGGTCAAGTCAATCACATCATTCTCCTAATGACGTGATCCCGTTGATCAAATAACAACTCATGTCTATGGCTAGGAAACTTAACCATCTTTGATCAATGAGCTAGTCAAGTAGAGGCATACTGTTGGGGAACGTAGTAATTTCAAAAAAATTCCTACGCATACACAAGATCATGGTGATGCATAGCAACGAGAGGGGAGAGTGTGTCCATGTACCCTTGTAGACCGAATGCGGAAGCGTTAGCACAACGCGGTTGATGTAGTCGCACGTCTTCACGATCCGACCGATCCAAGTACCGAACGCATGGCACCTTCGAGTTCTGCACACGTTCAACTCGATGACGTCCCGTGAGCTTCGATCCAGCAAAGCTTCATAGGGGAGTTTCGTCAGCATGACGATGTGGTGACTGTGATGATGATGCTACCGACGCAGGGCTTCGCCTAAGCACCGCTATGATATAACCGAGGTGGAATATGGTGGAGGGGTGCACCGCACATGGCTGGAATAGATCAACTGATCAACTTGTGTGTTCTAGGGTGCCCCCTGCCCCCGTATATAAAGGAGCAAGGGGGGAGGCGGCCGTCCAGGAGGAGGGCACGCCAGGGAGGGAGTCCTACTCCTACCGGGAGTAGGACTCCTTCTTTTCCTTGTTGGAGTAGGAGAGGGAAGGAGGGAGAGAGGGGAGAAGGAAAAAAGGGGGGCACCGCCCCCTATCCTTGTCCTATTCGGACTAGAGGGAGAGGGGGTGTGCGACAGCCCTGGCCGCCCCTCCTCTTCTCCCACAAAGGCCCATGAGGCCAATTAACTCCCCTGGGGGTTCCGGTAACCCCTCGGTACTCTGGTTTATATCCGAAACCACTCGGAACACTTCCGGTGTCCGAATATAGTCGTCCAATATATCAATCTTTATGTCTCGACCATTTCGGGACTCCTCGTCATGTCTGTGATCATATCCGGGACTCCGAACTACCTTCGGTACATCAAAACACAAAAACTCATAATACCGATCGTCACCGAACTTTAAGCGTGCGTACCCTACGGCATCGAGAACTATGTAGACATGATCGAGACACGTCTCCGGTCAATAACCAATAACGGAACCTGGATGCTCATATTGGTTCCTATATATTCTACAAAGATCTTTATTGGTCAAACCGCATAACAACATACGTTGTTCCCTTTGTCATCGGTATGTTACTTGCCCGAGATTCGATCGTCGGTATCTCAATACCTAGTTCAATCTCGTTACCGGCAAGTCTCTTTACTTGTTCTATAATACATCACCCCACAACTAACTCATTAGTTACAATGCTTGCAAGGCTTATAGTGATGTGCATTACCGAGTGGGCCCAGAGATACCTCTCTGACAATTGGAGTGACAAATCCTAATCTCGAAATACGCCAATGCAACAAGTACCTTTAGAGACACCTGTAGAGCACCTTTATAATCACCCAGTTACGTTGTGACGTTTGGTAGCACACAAAGTGTTCCTCCGGTAAACGGGAGTTGCATAATCTCATAGTCATAGGAACATGTATAAGTCATGAAGAAAGCAATAGCAACAAACTAAACGATCAAGTGCTAAGCTAACGAAAAGGGTCAAGTCAATCACATCATTCTCCTAATGATGTGATTCCGTTAATCAAATGACAACTCATGTCTATGGTTAGGAAACATAACCATCTTTGATCAATGAGCTAGTCAAGTAGAGGCATACTAGTGACACTATGTTTGTCTATGTATTCACACATGTATTATGTTTCCGGTTAATACAATTCTAGCATGAATAATAAACATTTATCATGATACAAGGAAATAAATAATAACTTTATTATTGCCTCTAGGGCATATTTCCTTCACATACTAGTGACACTATGTTTGTCTATGTATTCACACATGTATTATGTTTTCGGTTAATACAATTCTAACATGAATAATAAACATTTATAATGAAAGAAGGAAATAAATGATAACTTTATTATTGCCTCTAGGGCATATTTCCTTCAGTCTCCCACTTGCACTCGAGTCAATAATCTAGATTACACAGTAATGATTCTAACACTCATGGAGTCTTGGTGCTGATCATGTTTTGCTCGTGGGAGAGGCTTAGTCAGCGGGTCTGCAACATTCAGATCCGTATGTATCTTGCATATCTCCATGTCTCCCACCTGGACTTGATCCCGTATGGAATTGAAGCGTCTCTTGACGTGCTTGGTTCTCTTGTGAAATCTGGATTCCATTGCCAAGGCAATTGCACCAGTATTGTCACAAAAGATTTTCATTGGACCCGATGCACTAGGTATGCCACCTAGATTGGATATGAACTCCTTCATCCAAACTCCTTCATTTGCTGCTTCCGAAGCAGCTATGTACTCCGCTTCACACGTAGATGCCGCCACGACGCTTTGTTTAGAACTGCTCCAACTGACAGCTCCACCGTTCAATATAAACACGTATCCGGTTTGCGATTTAGAATCGCCTGGATCAGTGTCAAAGATTGCATCGACGTAACCATTTACGATGAGCTCTTTGTCACCTCCATAAATGAGAAACATATCCTTAGTCCTTTTCAGGTATTTGAGGATGTTCTTGACCGCTGTCCAGTGATCCACTCCTAGATTACTTTGGTACCTCCCTGCTAAACTAATAGCAAGGCACACATCGGGTCTAGTACACAACATTGCATACATGATAGAGCCTATGGCTGAAGCATAGGGAACACTTTTCATTTTCTCTCTATCTTCTGCAGTGGTCGGGCATTGAGTCTTACTCAACTTCACACCTTGTAACACAGGCAAGAACCCTTTCTTAGCTGGATCCATTTTGAACTTCTTCAAAACTTTATCAAGGTATGTGCTTTGTGAAAGTCCAATTAAGTGTCTTGATCTATCTCTATAAATCTTGATGCCCAATATATAAGCAGCTTCACCGAGGTCTTTCATTGAAAAACTCTTATTCAAGTATCCTTTTATGCTATCCAGAAATTTTATATCATTTCCAATCAACAATATGTCATCCACATATAATATTAGAAATGTTACAGAGCTCCCACTCACTTTCTTGTAAATACAGGCTTCTCCAAAAGTCTGTATAAAACCATATGCTTTGACCACACTATCAAAACATTTATTCCAACTCCGAGAGGCTTGCACTAGTCCATAAATGTATCGCTGGAGCTTGCCACTTTGTTAGTACCCTTTGGATCGATAAAACCCTTAGGTTGCATCATATACAACTCTTCTTCCAGAAAACCATTCAGGAATGCAGTCTTTACATCCATTTGCCAAATTTCATAATCATAAAATGCGGCAATTGCTAACATGATTAGAACGGACTTAAGCATTGCTACGGGTGAGATGGTCTCATCGTAGTCAACTCCTTGAACTTGTCGAAAACCTTTCGCAACAAGTCGAGCTTTGTAGACAGTAACGTTACCGTCAGCGTCAGTCTTCTTCTTGAAAATCCATTTATTCTCAATGGCTTGCCGATCATCGGGCAAGTCAACCAAAGTCCACACTTTGTTCTCATACACGGATCCCATCTCAGATTTCATGGCTTCAAGCCATTTTGCGGAATCTGGGCTCATCATGGTCAAGTAACATGACCTCTAGAACAGGATTACCGTACCACTCTGGCGCGGATCTTACTATGGTTGACCTACAAGGTTTAGTAGTAACTTGATCTGAAGCTTCCTCGCTAATTGGTGTAGGTGTCACAGGAACCAGTTTCTGTGATGAACTGCTCTCCAATAAGGGATCGGGTACAGTTACCTCATCAAGTTCTACTTTCCTCCCACTCACTTCTTTCGAGAGAAACTCCTTCTCTAGAAAGGATCCATTCTTAGCAACAAATGTCTTGCCTTCGGATCTGTGATAGAAGGTGTACCCAACAGTCTCCTTTGGGTATCCTATGAAGACACATTTCTCCGATTTGGGTTCGAGCTTATCAGGTTGAAGCTTTTTCACATAAGCATCGCAGCCCCAAACTTTAAGAAACGACAACTTGGTTTCTTGCCAAACCACAGTTCATAAGGCGTCGTCTCAACGGATTTCGATGGTGCCATATTTAACGTGAATGCAGCTGTCTCTAAAGCATAACCCCAAAACGATAGCGGTAAATCAGTAAGATACATCATAGATCGCACCATATCTAGTAAAGTACGATTACGACGTTCGGACACACCATTACGCTGTGGTGTTCCGGGTGGCGTGAGTTGCGAAACTATTCCACATTGTTTCAAATGTAGACCAAACTCGTAACTCAAATATTCTCCTCCACGATCAGATCGTAGAAACTTTATTTTCTTGTTACGATGATTTTCCACTTCACTCTGAAATTCTTTGAACTTTTCAAATGTTTCAGACTTATGTTTCATTAAGTAGATATACCCATATCTGGTCAAATCATCTGTGAAGGTGAGAAAATAACGATACCCGCTGCGAGCCTCTACATTCATCGGACCACATACATCAGTATGTATGATTTCCAATAAGTTAGTTGCTCGCTGCATTGTTCCGGAGAACGGCGTTTTAGTCATCTTGCCCATGAGGCATGGTTTGCATGTACCAAGTGATTCATAATCAAGTGATTCCAGAAGTCCATCAGTATGGAGTTTCTTCATGCGCTTTACACCAATATGACCCAAACGGTAGTGCCACAAATAAGTTGCACTATCATTATCAACTCTGCATCTTTTGGCTTCAACATTATGAATATGTGTATAACTACTATCGAGATTTAACACAAATAGACCATTCTTCAAGGTTGCATGACCATAAAAGATATTACTCATATAAATAGAACAACCATTATTCTTAGATTTAAATGAATAACCGTCTCGCATCAAACAAGATCCAGATATAATGTTCATGCTTAACGTTGGCACCAAATAACAATTATTCAGGTCTAAAACTAATACCGAAGGTAGATGTAGAGGTAGCGTGCCGACGGTGATCACATCGACTTTGGAACCATTTCCTACGCGCATCGTCACCTCGTCCTTAGCCAGTCTTCACTTAATCCATAGTCCCTATTTCGAGTTGCAAATATTAGCAACCGAACCAGTATCAAACACCCAAGTGCTACTACGAGCTCTAGTAAGGTACACATCAATAACATGTATATCACATATACCTTTGTTCACGTTGACATCCTTCTTATCCGCTAAATACTTGGGGCAATTCCGCTTCCAGTGACCAGTCCCTTTGCAGTAGAAGCACTCAGTCTCAGGCTTAGGTCCAGACTTGGGTTTCTTCTCTTGAGCAGCAACTTGTTTGCCATTCTTCTTGAAGTTCCCTTTCTTCTTCCCTTTACCCTTTTTCTTGAAACCGGTGGTCTTGTTGACCATCAACACTTGATGCCCCTTCTTGATTTCTACCTCCGCAGCCTTTAGCATTGCGAAGAGCTCGGGAATCGTCTTATCCATCCCTTGCATATTATAGTTCATCACGAAGCTCTTGTAGCTTGGTGGCAGTGATTGAAAACTCTGTCAATGACACTATCAGCCGGAAGATTAACTCCCAACTGAGTCAAGTGATTATGGTACCTAGACATTCTGAGTATATGTTCACTCACAGAACTATTCTCTTCCGTCTTGCAGCTGTAGAACTTATTGGAGACTTCATATCTCTCAATCCGGGCATTTGCTTGAAATATCAACTTCAACTCCTGGAACATCTCATATGCTCCATGATGTTCAAAACATCGTTGAAGTCCCGGTTCTAAGCCGTAAAGCATGGCACGCTGAACTATTGAGTAGTCATCAGCTTTGCTCTGCCAGACGTTCATAACATCTGGTGTTGCTCCTGCAGCGGGTTTGGCACCCAGCGGTGCTTCCAGGACGTAATTCTTCTGTGCAGCAATGAGGATAATCCTCAAGTTACAGACCCAGTCCGTGTAATTGCTACCATCATCTTTCAACTTTGCTTTCTCAAGGAATGCATTAAAATTCAATGGAACAACAACACGGGCCATCTATCTACAATAACATAGACAAGCAAAATACTATCAGGTACTAAGTTCATGATAAATTTAAGTTCAATTAATCATATTACTTCAGAACTCCCACTTAGATAGACATCCCTCTAATCATCTAAGTGATCACGTGATCCATATCAACTAAACCATAACCGATCATCACGTGAAATGGAGTAGTTTTCAATGGTGAACATCACTATGTTGATCATATCTACTATATGATTCACGCTCAACCTTTCGATCTCAGTGTTCCGAGGCCATATCTGCATATGCTAGGCTCATCAAGTTTAACCCGAGTATTCTGCGTGTGTAAAACTGTCTTACACCCGTTGTAGATGAACGTTGAGCTTATCACACCCGATCATCACGTGGTGTCTCGGCACGACGAACTTCGGCAACAGTGCATACTCAGGGAGAACACTTTTACCTTGAAATTTAGTGGGAGATCATATTATAATGCTACCGTCAAACAAAGCAGAATAAGATGCATAAAGGATAAACATCACATGCAATCAATATAAGTGACATGATATGGCCATCATCATCTTGTGCCTTTGATCTCCATCTGCAAAGCACTGTCATGATCACCATCGTCACCGGCGCGACACCTTGATCTCCATTGTAGCATCGTTGTTGTCTCGCCAACTATTGCTTCTACGACTATCGCTACCGCTTAGTGATAAAGTAAAGCAATTACAGGGCGATTGCATGGCATACAATAAAGCGACAACCATATGGCTCCTGCCAGTTGCCGATAACTCTGTTACAAAACATGATCATCTCATACAATAAATATAGCATCATGTCTTGACCATATCACACCACAACATGCCCTGCAAAAACCGGTTAGACATCCTCTACTTTGTTGTTGCAAGTTTTACGTGACTTCTACGGGCTGAGCAAGAACCGTTCTTACCTACGCATCAAAACCACAATGATAGTTCATCATGTTAGTGTCGTTTTAACCTTCTCAAGGACCAGGCGTAGCCACACTTGGTTCAACTAAAGTTGGAGAAACTGACACCCGCCAGCCACCTGTGTGGAAAGCACGTCGGTAGAACCAGTCTCGCATAAGCGTACGCGAAATGTCGGTCTGGGCCGCTTCATCCAACAATACCACCGAACCAAAGTATGACATGCTGGTAAGCATTATGAATTGTATCGCCCACAACTCACTTGTGTTCTAGTCATGCATATAATATCTACACATAAACCTGGCTCGGATGCCACTGTTGAGGAACGAAGTAATTTCAAAAATTTCCTACGCACACGCAAGATCATGGTGATGCATAGCAACGAGAGGGGAGAGTGTCGTCCACGTACCCTCGTAGACCGTTAAGCGGAAGCGTTATAATAACGTGGTTGATGTAGTCGTACGTCTTCACGATCGACCGATCCTCAGCACCGAACGTACGGCACCTCCGTGTTCAGCACACGTTCAGCTCGGTGACGTCCCGCGAACTCACGATCCAGTAGAGCTCAAGGGAGACTTTCATCAGCACGACGGCGTGGTGATGATGTTGATGAAGCTACCATCGCAGAGCTTCGCCTAAGCACCGCTACGATATAACCGAGGTAGATTATGGTGGAGGGGGGCACCGAACACGGCTAAGAGATCAATAGATCAATTGTTGTGTCTCCAAGGGGTGCCCCCTCCCCATATATAAAGGAGGGAGAGGAGGAGGGGCGGCCAAGGAGGAGGAGGCGCGCCCAAGGGGGGCAATCCTACTCCAAGTAGGATTCCCCCCTCTTTCCTAGTCCTAGTAGTAGAGGGGAAGGAAGGGGAGGAGAAGAAGAAGGAAAGGGGGGGCGCCCCCTAGTTCAATTCGGTTTGGGCTAGGGGGGCCGCGCGCTCCTAGCTGGCCGCCTCTCCTCTTCCTCCACTTGGGCCCATAAGGCCCAATAACCCCCCGGGAGGTTCCGGTAACCTCCCGGTTCTCCGGTATTTATTCGATAACCCCCAGAACACATCCGGTGTCCGAATATAACCTTCCAATATATCATTGTTTACGTCTCGACCATTTCTAGACTCCTTGTCATGTCCGTGATCACATCCGGGACTCCGAACTACCTTCAGTACATCAAAACACAAAAACTCATAATACCGATCGTCACAGAACTTTAAGCATGCGGATCCTACGAGTTCGAGAACTATGTAGACATGACCGAGACACGTCTCCGGTCAATAACCAATAGCGGAACCTGGATGCTCATATTGGTTCCTACATATTCTACGAAGATCTTTATCGGTCAAACCGCATAACAACATATGTTGTTCCCTTTGTCATCGGTATGTTACTTGCCCGAGATTCATCGTCGGTATCTAAATATCTAGTTCAATCTCGTTACTGGCAAGTCTTCGTAATGCAACATCCCGCAACTAACTCATTAGTCACATTGCTTGCAAGGCTTATAGTGATGTGCATTACTGAGAGGGCCCAAAGATACCTCTCCGACAATCGGAGTGACAAATCCTATTCTTGATCTATGCCAACTCCACGAACACCATCGGAGACACCTGTAGATCACCTTTATAATCACCCAGTTACGTTTGGATGTTTGGTAGCACACAAAGTGTTCCTCCGCTATTCAGGAGTTGCATAATCTCATAGTCATAGGAACATGTATAAGTAATGAAGAAAGCAATAGCAGTAAACTTAAACGATCAAGTGCTAAGCTAACGAAATGGGTCAACTCATTCACATCATTCTCCTAATGATGTGATCCCGTTGATCAAATAACGACTCATGTCTACGGCTAGGAAACTTAACCATCTTTGATCAATGAGCTAGTCAAGTAGAGGCATACTAGTGACACTATGTTTGTCTATGTATTCACACATGTATTATGTTTCTGGTTAATACAATTCTAGCATGAATAATAAACATTTATCATGAAATAAGGAAATAAATAATAACTTTATTATTGCCTCTAGGGTATATTACCTTCACTCTTGCCTCTCCTTCTTCTCCTCACATCGAGACATCCTCGATCTTTGAACACTTCATCCACACAAAACTCAACAGAAAACTCGGTAAGATCCGTTAGTATAATAAAGAAAATCACTACTCTAAGTACTATTGCGAACCAATTATATTTTATTTTTGCATAATATCTATTGTAATATAACTTTTCCATGGCTTAATCCACTGATAGGAATCGATAGTTTCATCAAAGCAAGCAAACTATGCATTAAAAACAGAATATGTCTAAAATAGAATAGTCTGTAATAATCTGAACATTCACCATACCTCTGTTCCTCCAACAATTCTACAAAAATTAGGAAAAATAAACAATTTGTATAGAAAGACAGTGCAAAAGGTTTCAGAACCGTTTGATGTTCCAGTAAAAAATGTAAAATCCCACACTACAGCCAAAGTTTCTGTCCCGCACTGTACAAACCAACAAGCATCCAAAACATCCTAAAGGCAAACCTTGGCACATTATTTTTATTTTTAAACCTTATAAAAGCACACAACAGAAATAAATGACTCTCTAAAACTTCCGGGTTGTCTCCCTGGCAGCGCCTTCTTTAAAGCCATTAAGCTAGGCATATAGTGCTCAAGTAATTAATCCACCCGGATCCCAAGGTATATCAAAGCCAATTTGAATTAGCAATGATGTGGCATTTAGTAGTGAGCACAAAGTAACATATATCATGTAATGACGAAGTCTAACCCTCTTCCTATGCATCGGCATGTCATAAAAGAACAATTCATGCATACAAAGTAAAGGCCAATGCATAGTATAAACAATTGCTTGCAGTTTTATCGTGTTGGAAACATAGAGAGGTGGAGATATAGTTCCTCTCTCATAATAATTGCAAGTAGGAGCAGCAAGCACTTGCATATTATATTCATCAAAATCATCATGTGCAACGGTAAAAGGCAACCCATCAATATAATCCTTAATAAGTGCAAATTTCTCCGATATAGTGTAGTCGGGAGAATTCAAAAGGATAATAGGACTATCATGCATGGGTGCAATAGCAACAATTTCATGTTTAACATAAGGAACTATTGCAAGTTCATCTCCATAAGCATAATTCATATTGGCATCTTGGCCACAAGAATAGCAAGCATCATCAAAAAGGGATATTTCAAGAGAATCAACGAGATCATAACAGTCATCATAGCAATCATCCTTCGGTAAGCACGAAGGGAAATTAAAAATGTATGAGTTGAAGAGTTACTCTCATTAGAAGGTGGGCACGGGTGATCAATCCTCTCTTCCTCCTTTTGTTCTTCGCTCTCCTCCTCATCTTTTTCATCCAATGAGCTCACAGTTTCATCAATTTCTTCTTCCATAGACTCCTGCAAAATATTAGTCTCTTCTTGGACAGCGGAGACTCTCTCAATAAAATCATCAATATTGGAATTGAATTCATAATTCTCATAGCAATATTTTAGGATAGCTAAATTTTCAGGTCTATAATCTGAATCATCAAAATTTCACACTCTTTAAACAAAGATTCAATTTCATAAGCACCCATAAAAGCAACAAATTCTTCTATTTGTTCGACATCATAGTAATCATATATACCATTAGCATAAGATGCAAAGGTTTTATCATCATCAAATTTGCATTAAAAGGGAAGGTGTGGAGCCTTCATCCTAGAGCAACCAGTATAGTCATATCTCAAGCATAGTTCCCGAGCATACCAATGCAACATATGAATTTGATCCCATAATAGTTTCCCTTTTTGAGTCAAGCAATAATCCCTAAAGTATTCACGTTGATCCAACGTGTCTCCCATTACATAATTGAATGGGGTTTTCTCAGGATTATCAAAGTAGTACATAATATTTTTCACATAACCAGCATCGAGGGTTTTAGGAGGTTCCCCATCTCCATGAGTAGCAGGTACACCTAATTTTTTTTTGGTATTTCGTGTTCCATATCCATAACTAAAGATAGAGAACAACTTAGAACAACAAATAAAAATTACTTAGTGATAAAGCAAACAAGCACACACGAGAATATTCACCCCACGCTATTGCTCCCTGGCAACGGTGCCAGAAAAAGGTCTTGATAACCCACAAGTATAGGGGATCAATTGTAGCCTCTAAGTAAGAGTGTCGAACCCAACGAGGAGCTAAAGGTAGAACAAATATTCCCTCAAGTTCTATCGACCACCGATACAACTCTACGCACGCTTAACGTTCGCTTTATCTAGAACAAGTATGAAACTAGAAGTACTTTGTAGGTGTAACGGGATAGGTTTCCAAGAATATAAAGTGCACGTAAATAAAAACTAGGGGCTGTTTTAGGTAAAGAAGCAATAAAGTTAGTATAGCGAGTGTGGAAAAGTGGTGGTAGGAGTTGTGAAATTGTCCCTAAGCAATTGACTACTTTACTAGACCGATAGCAAGTTTTATGTGGGAGAGGCCACTGCTAGCATGTCATCCCTGACTTGGAATTCTATGCACTTATGATTGGAACTATTAGCAAGCATCCGCAACTACTAACGTTCATTAAGGTAAAACCCAACCATAACATTAAGATATATTGGTCCCCCTTCAATCCCGTATGCATCAATTTCTATGCTAGGTTGAAGTTTCTGTCACTCTTGCCCTCCAATACATAGTCCTATCAACATATAACTAACCCTATGGTGTGATCCACGCGCGCGCTCATATGATGGGCACCAAATGTAACGCCCTCGATGCGGCTATATCTCCCACGTGTCGAAGCACGACTTAGAGGCATAACCGCATTGAAAGCAATATCGCAAGTGAGGTAATCTTCACACAACCCATGTAATACATAAGGGAAAGAGATACATAGTTGGCTTACAATCGCCACTTCACACAATTACATGAATAAAGCACTACATCATCCAGATACAAACAAGGTCCGACTATGGAACCAAAATAAAAGAAGACTACCCCAAATGCTACACAGATCCCCGATCGTCCCGACTGGGCTCCACTACTGATCAACTGGAAACGAAACAACACAAAGGACAAGATCTTCATCGAGCTCCTCCTTGAGCTTGGTTGCGTCACTTGCTCGGTAACATCGGCACCTGCAAACTGGTTTTGGAAGTATCTGTGAGTCACGGGGACTCAGCAATCTCACACCCTCGCGATCAAGACTATTTAAGCTTATAGGTAGGGTAAAAGGTATGAGGTGGAGCTGCAACAAGTGACTAACATACTTGGTGGCTAACATACGCAAATGAGAGCGAGAAGAGAAGGCAAAAGCATGGTTGAACAACTATGATTAAGAAGTGATCCTAGAACAACCTACGTCAAGCATTACTCCAACACCGTGTTCACTTCCCGGACTCCACCGAGAAGAGACCATCACGGTAACACACGCGGTTGGTGTATTTTAATTAAGATCAACTTCAGGTTTTCTACAACCGGACATTAACAAATTCCCATCTGCCCATAACCGCGGGCACGACTTTCAAAAGTTCAAACCCTGCAGGGGTGTCCTAACTTAGCCCATCACAAGCTCTCACGGTCAACGAAGTATATTCCTTCTCCCAAGACAATCCGATCAGACTCGGCATCCAGGTTACAAGACATCCTCGACAATGGTAAAACAAGTCCAGCAACACCGCCTGAATGTGCCGACAAATCCCGATAGGAGCTGCACATATCTCGTTCTCAGGGCACACTCAGATTGTCCAAACTTCCGGTAGGCCAGCCCAGAGTTGCCCCTGGTG